>NC_043704.1:62213131-62268538 GCF_006229205.1 Suricata suricatta | reverse complement strand
TAGGCTCTTTCCATGTTTTGGCTATTGTTGACATTGCTGCTATGAACATTGGGGTACATGTGCTCCTATGCATCAGCACTTCTGTATCCCTTGGGTAAATCCCTAGCAGAACTATTGTTGGGTCATAAGGGAGTTCTATGGATAGTTTTTGGAGAAACGTCCACATTGTTTTCCAGAGCGGCTCCACCAGTTTACATTCCCACCAACAGTGTAGGAAGGTGCCCGTCTCTCCACACCCTCGCCAGCATCCATAGTCTCTTGATTTTTCATTTTAGCCACTCTGATTGGCATGAGGTGGTATCTCAGTGTGGTTTTGATTAGTGTTTCCCTGATGATGAGTGATGCTGAGCATCGTTTCATGTGCCTGTAGGCCATCTGGATGTCTTCTTTGGACAAGTGTCTGTTTATGTCTTCTGCCCATTTCTTCACTGGAATTATTTGTTTTTTTGGTGTGGAGTTTGGTGAGTTCCTTGTAGATTTTGGATACTAGACCTTTATCTGATATGTCATTTGCAACTATCTTTTCCCATTCTGTCAGTTGCCTATTAGTTTTCTTGATTGTTTCCTTTGCAGTGCAGAAGCTTTTTATCTTGATGAGGTCCCAGGAGTTCAGTTTTGCTTTCATTTCCCTTGCCTTTGGGGATGTGTCAGGTAGGACACTGCTGCGGTTAAGGTCAAGGAGGTTGTTTCCTACTTTCTCCTCGAGGGTTTTTATGGTTTCCTGTCTCACATTCAGGTCCTTCATCCATTTTGAGTTTATTTTTGTGTATGGTGTAAGAAAGTGGTCTAGTTTCATTCTTCTGCACGTTGCTGTCCAGTTCTCCCAGCACCATCTGCTAAAGAGGCAGTCTTTTTTCCATGGGATACTCTTTCCTGCTTTGTCTTTGGTGATTTTCTGTCTAGTTGATCTATCCTTTGCTGTAAATGGAGTATTAAAGTCCCCTGAAATTAGCACATTTTTATCAATAAAATTGTTTATGTTTGTCATTAATTGATTTTTGTATGTGGTTGCTTTCTAATTCAGTGCGTAAACATTTATATTTGTTAGCTCTTTCTGATGGATAAACCCTGTAATTATTATATAATGCCCTTCTTCATCTCTTGCTACTGCTTTAACTTTCAAGTTCAGTTTGTCCAATATAAGTATGGCTACTCCAGCTTCCTTTTGAGTTCCAGTAGCATGATAGATATTTCTCCATTCCCTCACTTTCAGTCTGAAGGTGTCCTAAGATCTAAAATGAGTCTCTTGTGGACAGCAAATAGATGGATCTTGTTTTTTTATCCATTCTGCTACCCTATGTCTTTTAATTGGAGCATTAGTCCTTTTACATTCAGTGTTATTATTGAAAAATATGGGTTTACAGTTATTGTGTTCTCTGTAGGATTCACTCTTGTAGTTGTATCTCTGGTACCTTGTATTCCTTGCAATATTTTCCTCATAGAGTCCCCCTTAGGATTTCTTGTGGGACTGGTTTAGTGGTGATGAATTTCTTCAATTTTTGTTTGTTTGAGAAAACCTTTATCTCTCCTTCTATTCTCAATGACAGGCTTGAGGGATAAAAGATTATTGGGTGCATATTTTTTCTCTTTATCATATTGAAGATTTCCTGCCATTTTTTTCTGGCCTCACAAGTTTCAGTAGATAGATCTGCAACCACCCTGATAGGTCTCCCTTTGTATGTTAGGGCCCTTTTATCCCTAGCTGCTTTCAGAATTCTCTATCCTTATATTTTGCCAGTTTCACTATGATGTGTCATGCAGAGTATCAATTCAAGTTGCATTTGAGGGAAGTTCTCTATGCCTCTTGGATTTTACTGTTTCCTTCCCCAGATTGAGGAAGTTCTTGGCTATAATTTGTTCAAGTACCCCTTCAGCCCCTTTCTCTCTCTTCTTCTTATGGAATTCCTTTGATACAGATATTGTTTCATTTGGTCGTATCACTCACTTCTCAAATTCTTTCATGTTCCTAGATCAGTTTATCTCTCTTTTTCTCAGCTTCCTCTTTTCCTAAAATTGTGTCTTCTAATTCACCTATTCTCTTCTCTTCCTCTTTAATCTGTGCAGTGGCCACCTCCATTTGATTATGCACCTTGTTTATAGCATTTTTTAATTCATCACACATATTTTTAAGTTCCATTATCTTTGTAGCAGTAGCATCTCTGGTGTCTTCCATGCCTTTTTCAGGCCCAGCAATTAATTGTATGACAATCATTCTAAATTCTTGGTCAGTTATGTTGCTTATATCTGTTTTGACCAATTCTGTATCTCTGACTTCTTCCTAGAATTTCTTTAGAGGAGATTTCTTCCGTTTTGTCATTTTGGCTAGCTTTCTGTCTCTTGTAAGTTTTAAAGGCTTGTTATGTGCTCTGCACCTGCAAGTACTGCTGTATACAAGGAGGCTCATAGACTGTCCAGGGTCTGTCCATTCAGGAAGTGTTCTTTTAATGCTGTCCCTTTTTCTCTCTTTTTGAGACTTTGGTTATTTTATTTCTCTACTCGTAGTAATATTTGGGACTCTCCACCATGTGTACTTTGGCTTGTTTCTTGAGTTAGCCCTGGAAAGGAGAACAGATAGACAAGGGGAAAAAGCATGCAAATGCACAAACAAATCAAACAAACAAGTAAACCAAAATGAATAAAACAAAAACAAAAATAAGAAAGGACAGTCTAAAGCATAACACTGAAATCTTAGCTACAAATAAAGAGCAGCTGGAGGCAGTGCTGATGAAAGAGCATATACAAAGAGAGAAATGACAGGATGGGGAGAAAGAGAAGTTGGACATTGACCAGGGAGAGAGACTAAAAGACTTAATTCAGATAGAGAAAAGGGAGAATATTGCAGGCGGTGAGGAGAAAGAAAATGAAGATAATGTTACCCAGAGAAACTATATAGTTTGATTATTTCAGAGAGAGAGAAAGGAAGGTAAAGATGGAGATAGAACCTGCATCAAGCAAATGCATTATATATGCCTATTTATGCAAACCTATAACCAGAATAGCCAGTCCAGAGGAAGGGAGAGAAAAGGTCGAGAAAAGGGAGAATATATCTGAATAGCAAGAATTGATCTAGATTCAATCACAGCAATGCATTAGTGCTGATCTTGAGAGAGGGGTTGTTTCGGTATCCAGGCTCCAATAACAAAGCAGCTAGGCAGCGCAGATGGGCATTGTTTGGTGTAGGTGGGTCTCGCCTCTACTGTGGGTCCCTTGGGCCAACCTCTGAGGCTGTCTTCTTAAAGGACTCTGTCTCTTTTCCTCCCAGACTCTTGAGGTTCAGAGTCCTTTGGCTCCAGCCCTTTTTTGTTTGAGAGATGCAGGTGGGAAGTATGGAACTCCCTATTTCTCCACCATCTTGCTGCAACTCCCTCCCCATGTGGCCTACTTTACTGCAGATACTTTAGAGTCCTCAAAATGAAGCCTCATGGGAGATCCTACTATGATGTTTTCCATCTGTGCCATAAGAGTTCAAAAGACTATTATTGTTATTATTATTATTGTTGTTATTAGCTGATTTCAGTGCTTTCATTGCCTTTTGAGGAATTGCTAAGATAGTTAATAATGATAGAAACACAGGTCTTTGAAGGACCAATCAATATAATAAGAATGGTGGATACAAAACTAAACAAGTGTTTGTTTATGGCATGTATGTCATGTACATTTCAAGGTTATGTGTGCTTTTATGTGAAGAGGAAATGAATGGATGGATTTTTGTTCAGATGAGCTGCACCCAAAAGGCAGTCATTTTTTTTTCTTTGCTTATCTGAAGCAGGGAGTTGGAAGACAAATTGCTCTCATCACCCTCTCTCTTCTGAATTCTTCTTCTCTGATCTGCATCTCTTAAGTCCCATCTTGGCAGTAGGAAAAAAGGCTTTGAATTTTCTGCTATCTGTAGAAATGCTAAAGTGAGGTCAGAATCACAGTGTTTTGCCAGAGTTCCCCTCCCCTCGGTTTGCGTTTCCAAAGGTAAGAAAAAACCATCCATACCCAAGACACATTTGCTTTCTCTTTGGGTATGTCGTTCCACTGCACTAGCTTCAGCAATTTCCATTTTCTTATTTTTAATTCCACTCCCAATGAACAAGGAAGGGGACCATAACATTTTTTTTCCAAAAAGAAGCAGGTTTAAAAGTTGCTGTTACCTGGAGCATAGGGACTCAAAATGAGGTAGAGCTTTGGTGATGTACATTAAGGGCAAAAGAGAGGACTTTGAAAGGTGAACCTTACAGACACAAGCTGGTCATTGAAAACTAAATTGCCAACTTGCCTCCAGTGAACAAATGCACCTGCCATTCGTACTGCAGCCAATTTGCTGTTTCTACTTTTATCTCTCTCATGCAGCAGGCTCCAAACTCTCAAAGGTTTTCTTGTGCCTCTTTTTGTGATGCCCAAACCAGCAGGACTGTTAGATACAGGATTCTGTGTATGCATTTTATTCCCACCTTCTCTCCCACTCATTGCATTAAAATAAATTGAGACAGTAATATTCATAAAAGAAGTAAAGTTCTAAGGAGCAACAGCTCTTTCTCCAAACTCTAATGCTACTGGAAACTGTCCAGCTTTTCAGGATGGTGCATGGCATCTACATAAAATTCAGGCTCTGGAACCTAGCCACCAAGGGAGAGATGTTCTGTGCTGTGAACACATTACTTAGGCATGAGGTAATGCTTTTAATTCCATTCTCCAATAGTGAATAATAGCTTCTGGAGAAAGACTTCCTTTGAAGGGTGAAATTTCACAAGCAAGGTCTCATCCTCAAAACATTGTTTTCCATGTGCGGAAATGTTTGATAATGAATGATCATCAGGTGACTCCTTTTAATTACCTAAACAGGAGAGAAAAACACCATCTTTCCATAAAAAGAATTCAGAGTGACAAATGTAGATTTGCTTATTTGAAAACATCCAGTTCAATCATTTCCAAAAGATTTAATTATTTCAACATGTATTGTTCAGCATTCACAATAGCTTACATTGCTCAACCCCTAAAGATGCTTCCAGTTACAGACTTCTATTCTACAATTGGTTCTCTGAATGCACCTTTATACATTTAAATATAGGCCGTATCAAACCCTGACAAGAAAGAAAGAAAGACCTTGGAACTGCATCAAATTAAGTTTTTTTCCCCTCTCACATGAAAACCTGAAGTAATATGTGAAATATTTTAATTCTGCCTTATGGTTGGTATTTTAATTGCATAAAAGAGAAATTATTCAATTACGGTTTTCCAATCAACTATAACTCTAACCCAATACAAGGGAAGATCTCAGTCATCAGTCTTAGGATATGGGTAAAATGACAAACATTTGGGTAAAAGTTCTATTCTGGTGCCCTCCCTCCCCTGCCTTTCTGACTTGCACTTCTCTATCTTACTGTAGACCTATCAAATGAATTTCCTTCAATTAAAATTGGCAGTGCTGAGCAATATAGTATACATCTCAGAAGGGGAGCTGGGCTTTAACTCATCTGAGAGCAAACACATTAGAAATAGAAAGAAAGCATTTAGTGTTATCACACTGTTGAAGAAATAAATATTATAGAGATGCTTTAGTCTACTCTTCAGAGAAATCACAGATTAAAGTAGAAAGAAGTTACTGGACATCATTACCTTCCAAAAGTGTGCTTCTTGAGGTAAGTCTTCTGTCTTCCACTGATTCTTTCATTCTTTCCCTCTTGAATTCCAAAAAAATATTTTAAACCACTGTCCTCAACATCCCAGTCAGGTGGGATGTTTAGTGATTAACAACATTTATTATAAGCATATAGTATGTATTCCAGGCTTCTAGTTAAATATTTCACACACATTAACTATGTTTAATACTTGACAGTCTTATGAAATAGATTGTCTCTCATTCTGAAGATGAGAAAACTGACTTCAAGTTTTCCCCAAGATTTAACAGCTAGTAAATTGAGAAACAGACTGTAGACTTTTTAGGGTTCAGAACCCAGTGTCTAGCCACTAACTTATAATCTATAAATATATTTTGAAAGAGATGGTTCTTACCCCTGTATGTCTTTAGACATTTCTGAGTTATTCCTTTCATCAGGACATTTGTCACTCTGACACCTTTGACATTAGACCTTTGACCTTCATGGGTACAGGGAAGCATTAGTTATAGGACTGTGTTGCTCAACTCAAGGAGCATTCCTCCTTATTGATTTAGAAAGCTGTGTCCTCCATTTCATAAGCTTAAACCACTGAGGTTGGGTAGAATCTTTTTATATAGGATATTGCTGACCTATATACAAACTATAAAGATTAATCCCTAAGTCTCCAGTTAGTGTTACAAGATGTGCTAGACCAAGTTTAATTACAAAATCATGGGACATATTCTAGAGCTCCACATGAAAATCAGTCATGTTATCGTACCATCCTGAATCAATTTTATCTTCACTTTTTGCTTTCTGAAAAAAAATTACATAAAAGAAAATATCCTAAGCTTATATACCCAATATAGTTTCCCTAAATGATTTAGTTAATCCTTACATTTATCCTGGAATCTAGAAAATTGGCATTTGTTATTTTTAGAGATGAATACACTGAGGTATAGAGAGATTTTGTGGCCTGAAGGAGGCCTACTGGGAATGAGAGGAAGTGTGCAGCTCAAAATCTAGGTCCCCTTGAAGCCTTGTATTTAGTGAATGGGGCTGCTTTTAGATACCTCTGTTTACTTATGTGGGTCAGAACTTCTTCTCTATTCAGACTCACACATTTTCGGTATGTTCTCCTCACTATTATCCTCAAATTCTCCCTGGTTAGCCTTAAAAATATCTCATGTACTAGAAATATTTTCAGTGAAATTCCTTTATGTTTTTCTTATGAAGGAATGATTGTGTAATAACAAGGCCTATAGAATGCCAAATATAGAACTTCACTATGTGAAAGCTAAGGACAGACACCACCCTTCTTAGAAACCTTATTTGTTCTGATAAAGTATGATTTTGTATGTAAGGGAATAAAACAGAGGTCTCTGAGTCCTTGCATTGATTATGTAACACAGTTTCCTTAAACAATTCCTGAGGCATTGTTCTCCTCCTTTAGCTGGGGGGGGAGGGGGTGGGAGCAAAAAAACCCTCTGCAGGTAGAAAAGTTACCAAGACAGAGAGAAAGCAAAAAAATATAACCCAAAACTCATGTATTTCCAGGCAGCTGTGCTATTTACTAGCAAGCATGTGCAAATGGGGAGAAATTGGTTATAGTACCTGGAGTACAAAATAAGCATTTTTAGTACAATATTTCCTCAGGCAATTTCTAGAAATATCTTGTACTGTTTCATTATCTCTATAGTTGTGAATAGAGGTTGTGACTCTCTTGATGGGAAATGCCATTTTGCTAATTCAAATAATATCCCTTTACACTGTATTTGCTTAGATTTTACAGAGCATTTGCTTTTCACATGGTGAATCTTATATAAGATTATAAAATTCAAACTTGAGAATGCCGCATTTCTAGGATATGTGATTTATGGGTCAGTGGTCTGGAAGCAGGTACCTCCAAGTTCTTAACACCAAAGGCTTACAGTCAGAAGTGGGTGTGCAGGTAGGAAACTTTCTGACAGGAGGCAAAGTCAAAAGCAAGGCACAGAATTAGGCCAACATCCATTTCTAACTCTGCACTATGGCTTCGGTAACACAGAGCAGAGGAGAGACTCCTATGTGTCTTATAGATGAGGGCCAGTGTCAGGCCTGAAAGGCTGCTATTGGTCAGAAAATAAAAAATGGATGGGTAGACCGGAAGATTAATTGTGTAGTCATTAACCACAGCTAAAGTATTCATTGAATGGAAGAGGAGAGGATGTTCATTCAATACCCATAATTCCCAAATGTGAAAGACCTTGAGAGAAATCATCCCAATTCCAACGTTAGGGCAGTATACTTCTAAATAAGAGTCGTATTGTTTGCTCTTCTTGATGATATTTTGATCAGAGTGATCAATACTAGCTGCCATAGATATTGAGGACTCTTGTGGCTTATTTCTTCCTTATGAAACCTAGTTCAGGTCGGGCAGCCCCCTGCTACATGGCAGCAATGCCTGCTGGACATGGATCCCCACAGTTGCCATCACAAGGTAAGAAAGGGCTGGAGCACATACTGCCATTTCTTGAGGGCCAGGCCTACATATGGCTTACCTCACTTTCCTCAACATTTTATTGGTCCAAATCCAGTTTTATGGTCCCAAACTAACCACAGGAGGTTGGAAAATGTGGAAAACACAGATACTCGCTGTGCATTAATAGCCTCCTCACAGCCTCCCAGGACATACTAGACAATGATTGGGGAATACCATTCGAAAGAGCTCTGAACGTTCTGAGACACACATTCATGCCTTCAGGAAGCAGACGGACAAAGGATGAGATCCATGATGCCCTGACTATATGTAAATGGAACTGATATAAGACATGTCTGAGCAGACAGCTAGTTTAGAAGCCAGGGATTAAATGTTAAGTGTTTGTCTTTTAGTTTTACATCACGATATGGAGAACGTGTAGCATTTCAAATATTTTGATAAAGGATGTTAAATAGAAGAGGGTAAATCTGCACTGGGAAATACGTGTGTACATCCATGTAAAGTATCTCTTCATTTTCCTACCACCTTTCCCTTCCCTTGACTAATTGCTACCATCTTAATGAATGAGTTTGACGTTCCCTTCATTCTAGTGTAAGTGAAATGTTCCTATTACTTTCATTAGGATCTATAAACCAAGGTACACTTTTAGTCAAACAGTTTAGCATCTGGTTGAATAAGAGAGAAAGGTTACAAAGTTTTTAATGTGTAAATATTAGATTCAGGTGTCAGAAATAGAGTGTATAACAGTTACACACATGAATGTCCTAATCCCTAACGATGCTATCAACTACCAGTATAGCAGATTTCTGTTGGGCTGATAATTTTTCTTTTTTACAGTGTTTTAAGACACTTCTAAAAACATTTGTAATAATTTACTCTACTTTGTAATTAGATTTAGTGATTAGAATCTTGCTCACTTACATAGCTGTTTTCCTTTAAATGAATGGCACCAGCTGGTTTATAGCTGAAATCTGATCTGACTTTCAAAACTATCAGAGGGGCCAGCGTATGGGAAAACCTGATGTGTTCTGGAGCTTTATGAAAAGTTAACAGGGGGAGATGTTTTATAATCTCTATACTCTTTTATATTTCTGCTAACATATATTGTGTATCTACATGTTATATACTATGTACTACATATCTGTGTACACACAGACACATATATATGTTAAATCTATTGGAGATTTTCTTTTAAATGTAAAGCTTAGCTACTCTGGGCATACATTCAAATTACAGGACATGGAAAGAAGATGACATTACCTTCTGTTATACAAACTCTAAGCATTAGAAGAAGAAAGCTAAAAATCTGCAGTTTTGGCTTGAGCTGCTTGGGTTATTTTACCATCAAGAAAAATGTGATGGATATGTAATTAATGGAAAAAAGAATTAGCAAAGGCTAAAAGAGCAAAGTAATCACAAGTGGCTCTGAGTATTCATTGTTTCCATGTAATTTTACACATGATATTGAAGACTCATTTAAATTATGCATTCACTCCCTTAGCATATGGTTAGTGAGTAGCTACATCAGGCTAGGCACTGTGTGACACTGGTGTAAGTCTGACTCGTGGAAATCAGGGATCCTCAAGGACAGCCTCTTAGGGCCAAATCATTTGCCAAATGAGGTTATGTGACTTGCCTGAGGCCAGAGGAATGACAGGTAGAGTAACAGAGGGTGCACTTTCCCTTTCTCCATGGAATAAAAAGAGGGCAATGTGGACTGAGAATCAAGAACACTTCCGATGGATTTCTCAGTCCATCTGGAGCTGTTTGGGACTGGCAAAAACCCAAGAATCCCACTCACTTCTGCAGCAGGAGTCTCTGCCTCATGTGGCCTATAGTTTATTAAGAACGAAAGAGCCATCAAATCAGCTGCCTCCAGACAGTTAAAATGTGGCAGACAAGCAGACTGACCAGGCCAGTGTGCATCCAACTGCACGACCACTGTGACTACCTCATCCTAATTCCTGGTCCGTAACCTGCCTCTTGTGCTTGTGATGGACCCAGGGGAAGAACAGTATGGGCCCTGCTCACTTTTCCCTCCATTGCTCACATTTTCTATGCAGTCTGTAGAAACTCAGATAAATTTCCATAGTGTTTTCTGGCCGAGGTTCTTTGGGTAAGCTGCTAGCCCTGCTCGCCACCGGGGCAGTATGAAATTCGGAGCTGATGCGGAGCCAAGCCTGAGACACTCCTCCCGCCCTCCTCACTGACGTGTGGCTGAGGCGCTCCCGTTCTCACTCATGTGTATATTATTTTATTCCCAGCCTTGCCCTCTTTGCCTAGCATTTTTTTCTTGATAAAAACCCAAAGTTTAACTCGTGGTTAAAACCACCCCTCCTTGGAAGAGAGGGTCAGCAGACACACTGTGCTTTATAAGCACCTGCATTTTGAGAGGGAGACTGACAGTTACATGGAGGATCGGGCTGCCTGGGAAATCCCTGGCCCAAGCGTCCGGCCCCGCAGCATGTTAGGTGGAGACTGCTCTTGGTGAGGATTGGGCTCTCCTGAACACAGGTGTTGTGCATGTTTATATGTAAGCCTGGGAGCCAGGTGGAGGATTTTGATAGCCAGCGTTTATTTCCTTAGGACATGGAAGTTTGAATAAAACATCATGCAGGGTACAGACACAAAAGCAAAGAAATCTTTGACATTTTCTCCATAACATGCCTAGGGCTCTGAACAAACAGTAGGGACCCAAGGTGCCTCCATGTCTAACTTCACATTTAGCTCAAGATTAATGAGACTCATCCCATTCGGGATTTATTTGTAGAAGCAGGGACAGAACATTTCCTTCTCACCACCACCACCTGCCCCTTCTTGAGTTTTAAGAAGACAAGGGAAAGTGAAAAGAAATCCCATTTTGAATTGGCCAAATTGAGGGAGAGGAAATACAGTACAGGTGGTGACTAAGGCCTGTGACGATGTCTCTACTTTCCACTGTAAAATTGGTCATGCTTTTGTAATTACAGATATAAATATTATCAGCATTGTTTTCCCCAGTATATCCTTAGAGTACTTTTAATAGATCATCAACATGGTCAAATATCCCATAACTGCGTTAAAGGTAAGTATATCCATTATATAAGTATAATGGATATATATGTGTGTGGATATATATATATGATGAAATTGTGTAGAATATTATTCACATCCATTGAAATAAGCTACTGTGAACAAGAAAATAAAATGAACTCACTAGCTTGAAGTTTATGCTAGCTGTGACAAAAAAAGTCAACTTGCTTTTATTTATTTTTAATTTTTTTAATGTTTTATTTATTTTAAGAGAGAGAGAGCAGGGGAGGGTCAGAGAGAGAGGAAGACACAGAATCCAAAGACAGGCTCCAGACTCAGAGCTAGCTGTCAGCACAGAGCCCGACACAGGGCTCGAACCCATGAACTGTGAGATCATGACCTGAGCCAGAGTCAGATGCTTAACCAACTGAGCCACCCAGGCACCCCTCAACTTGCTTTTTGTTTTCAACCTTAACCATGCTGTGGAATTTGCCATGCGTGGAATATACTGGAACATGTAGACCAAGTAGTTGAGGTCAACAAAGGGGTCATTGATGGCAACAATGTCCACTTTGCTGGAGTTCAAAGCTGCCCTGGTGACTAGGCTCCCAATACACCCAAATCCATCGACTCCAATCTTCACCATCGTGTCTCAGTAACACAGTTGGCACTGCCCCAGAAGATGCGGCTGTCTGTTGAATGGGAAGGAACAAAGTAATTTGGCTGTTGTTGATAGCACTGAGATAAAACTTGAAGTGAATATGCCCCTTCGAATCAGCATTTTTGTATCCTTTAGATGCATTATTTTTAAAAACACCTTAAAACCAGAAAGCCAAATTTATTATTTTATTGTTATTATTATTGTTACTATTATTATTTTAGAGAGAGAGCAAGCAGAGGAAAGAGGGGCTGAGGGAGAGGGTAAGAGAATCTTAAGCAGACTCCATGCTCAGCACAGAGCCCAACTCAGGGCTCAATCCCATGACCTTGGGACCATGACCTGAGCAGAAATCAAGAGTCAGATGCTAAATGGACACAGTCAGCCAGGCACCCCAAGAAAACCAAATTCTTAGCCATGTAATAATTGAGCTAAAATTATGACCTGAATAATACGGAGAAAACATACTTTAGTAAAGCAGACTTCCAGGATCTCTACATAATCAATGACATTTCCATCACCGTACTGAGTGCAAGTATCCACCTATCTAGACTTTCCTATCTCTAGTTGTGCCCTGGTCATCTTTGCAGCTATTTAATTCCATCAACATGGTAGCATCTCACATCTCAGAGTAGATAATCTAGTCTTGAAATACCAAGATCTTCCTGGATCTTCTTGATCAGATGAACTGGTTATAAATGTGGTACTTTCACTCTCTGGCTTTGTGACCTTGACCAAGAGAATGAACCTTACTGAGCCTCAGTTATTCAACCTATGAGGAAGAGTAGGGGTGGCAGTAAGAAAACTTGTCCAAGCCATCACATAGGGATAGGGTGTAGATCAAATAAGGCCAGACATATATCAGGGTTTCATAAATTGTATAATGTTATACTACTTCAGATAGTTGATTATTATTAATAATCTATTATTTTCATTATTTCTCTTTACTTTCCTGCTTGCTTATGTCTTATTTTGTTATTTAATGTTTCTTTGTCACACAAACAGAGACAAGGAAAGATAGAGTGGAGACCTAACTCATATTCATCAACTCCAAGCTTTGTATTTCCTTCCTCCCACAAATGCCACATACTTGTTTACCTCTCTGGAATTTTTTTTGTTTTTTATTTATTTTTGAGAGACAGAGAGAAACAGCATGAGCAGGGGAATGTCAGAGAGAAAGGGAGATACAAAACCTGAAGTAGGCTCCAGGCTCTGAGCTAGCCGTCAGCACATAGCCCGACGCAGGTCTTGAACCCACAAACCGTGAGATCATGACTTGAGCTGAAGCCGGACGCTTAACCGACTGAGCCACTCAGGCACCGCCCCCCCTTTTTTGAACCTCTCTGGAATTTTTAAGCCTACTTAGAATGGCAGAAAGTATTCTTTTTCTCCTAGTTATATTTAACATTTGCAATAATTACTGTATTTCCTACCATTTTATATAATTTTTGAAAAATTATAATTGGCATGAATGTATTAATTAATTCACAATGGTAACTCAGTTTGTTTAGAAAGAAATAATGTGAATACTCCACATTTAGTTCATAATGATTAATGGTAAGCTTTGAACAAGGGCAATGCAAAGAAAGAAATTCTGAAAGCCTCCTGTCAATCCTATTCTTTGTCTAAATATTCTATCTTCTGGGCCCTTGAGCAGTGGCAGGAAACAACTTTTATTATTTTCATTGTATTCAAGGCATGCTTTAGTTCACCCAACTTGGTTTCTATTAGTATCTACCTCCCTCCCTAAACGCACAGAACACTATATACCTTAAGCAACTAAAAAAATACAATTTAGGATACTAATATGGGCATGAAATCTTTAAGTTTAAGGGATTCTTACAAGCACCATAGTTATTTCTACACATTTCTGATTCTCAGAATGGATTAAAGAAATGAGAGGAATAGTAAACCATTTAAAATATGTTAGAGCAAGTATTCTTATTATTTTTTTCAGTTACTTTTTACTGGCACTTTTGTTGAAACAATAAAAACTGGTTATCTAAGTCATAATTGTCATTGTTTTATCCCCTCTTCACCTCTGGCCCTGCCTAGCACAATGAATGTCTTTACATCTTATAGGCTCTCAGTAAATGTCCTTGATCTGTATTATTCCTAAACACAATAGACACAAGATTGGTCTCTGAACCCTTTATACTGTTACATTCTCTTAACTTATAATTTATTTCTCTCTGATTTTAAATTCCTCTTTTGGGGTACCTGGCTGGCTCAGTTGTAAGAGCACGCAAGTCTTGATCTTGCCGTCGTGAGTTCAAGCCCCATGTTAGGTATAGAGATTACTGAAAAAATTAAAAATAAAGAGTGTAAAATCCTGTGCTCTTTTTTTTTAAATGCTTATTTATTTTGAGAGAGATAGACAGACAGAGTGTGAGGAAGGGAGGGGCAGAGAGAGAGGGAGACACAGAATCTGAAGCAGGCTCCAGGTTCTGAGCTGTCAGAACAAAGACGGACGTGGGGCAGTAACCCATAAACTGTGAGATCATGACCTGAGTGAAGTCAGACACTTAACTGACTGAGCCAGCCAGGCGCCCCCTGTCCTCTTTTAATATAAGGACTTATCTCTAATATTGTCTTAACTAAAGAAGTCATCCATGGGGTACAGGCAATTTGTTTCTTTCTTTTTTTTTTTTGAAGAAAACTAATGGAACACAGAAAAAATATATATATATATTGGCTACCCATAATGTATTTTGTATCTTTCAGGATATGTCATGGTTTAGGGCTAAATCTTTACAGGCTTTTCTTGGAATAAGAGTGGGTTTTTGGTAGATGCCAGGAATACCACCTGAGTTTTGAGTGCATAGAGAGAAAAGATCCACTTCTTTTTTTCTTTACTAGAGTCTGCAGGTGCCATTTCTGAGCCCTTGGAATTCACCCAGATGTTATTTGCTGCCCACCTAGGTAGCCTGATATTTTTGAGCCTCCCTCTGCTCGATACCCCTATTTCTGCCAGATAACAAGACCATCTGCTGTGGTTGGGCAGTATCTAAAGACTATTCTGTAAGTACCAGAAATGATAAAGCTATTTTGTGAGGTAAAGGGAAGAAAGCAGATTCAGTCCTCCCACCGACTGATTAAATCAGCTTCTGGATGGTTTCCCAGATTAGCAAAAATAAATATCTAAACAGCTGGAATAAGGGTCTGGGAATATGAAATTTCGGAGAAGCTGCTGACTTGTTGAGTAACAGCAGCCTCAGTGAACAGAGTCAGGATAGTTCCATTTGCTCTTATTTAGCAAGGCAATGACCCGTACATGAGAACAGCCGTTTGACATCCCACAGAGCATACCTATTGCTGAAGCAGCAGTAATGGATGCCCTTAGCCGGTCATGAATGCAAATGCTGGTGCCTGAATAATCTGTCCCCTTTCAAAACAAGCCCACACACTTAGATTCCAGGGTGATTCCAAACGCTTAATAAAAATAGAAAAATTCCAACTTAACGTACTTTCTGTTTAGGTCAACTGGGAGCCTCAATCAGATGCAGATATTCATGCCCCGCATATATCACCCCAAGTACACATCCTCCACTGGGTGGAGTATGAGTGAGCTCAGGGCATGTCTTTGTACCATGGCTACTGTGTTTGAGTTATTTAGAGCAGTCTGACCCAAATTAGCCCTCCCTTGTGATGTTGCCTACTGTCTGGATGAGTCTGTAGGGACTATTTTGGTGTAAGTCTGACTACCTGAGACAGTGCCAGGAACTCATAGGGCCACTTGAGAATGTGATAATTTACGGTTCAAAGGCCAAGGAGGATGTCTTATCCAGCTTGTTTCTTTGGCCAACAGAGTAAGATGGCAGCTGAACCTCAGAGGACTATGTTAAGTGAGGCTTTAGGCACTAAATTTTAGTTACATGTTTAATTCAGAAATTGCTCCTGTCTGATTATAGGAGGATGGCTTTTTCTTGTCTGCACATTGTTTCAATGTGTCATTTTCACAAGCTTTCTTGTTCCTATTTCTCTGACTTTACCCCATTACCACTCATATGGTACTTGGCTTTGTTTTATATGTACACATTTTATCTTTTCCTCTAAATTGTTAGCATATTATCCCCCTTTCCTTAAGTTACTTTGTTCATCTTCTAATGCAAGCATAAGTGCAGCATTTGTAACCACTCCTGGCAAAGAAATTTGAGTAACTGATATGTGTAATGAATTTCTCCTACTTTATATTCATCTGATACGCAAAGAAGCTATAGTTTCCACATTTTCCCTACTCACCCATGAAATTTGTGTTTAAAAGAAATCATGATCCTGTAGAGAGCTCCTTTTCAAATACCTACACCTGTGGCTGATGTTTCTTGCTTTACAAATGGATTCTAGTAACAGTGAGAACTAATACTAGTGGAAAAGAAATGATCATTGCTGGTTGTTTTATTTGGCCAGAGTTAAGGCTTCAGAGACTCAAATTACAACACAAAACACCTGGCAACATCTTTTGTCTATAAGAACAATAAATAAAAGAAGACCTCCCTTTTACTGAGACATACATTACCAATTATGTAATGGTGATAGCATTTTATTTGGAGAGCTTTTCCTTAGAAGCCCAAGAGTTAAGCTTCTAAAACTTTTTTTTGTTTGTTTATGATTGTACAGTTTTACGTCTTTGTGCCACTTTTTATTATATGTATAAAATGTCTAGACATTGCCAAAGAGCTGAACATACTGGCATAGCTCTGCCCATTAGTAGATAAGAACTGGATACATATTTTTGGGGTGATTTTCTGTTAAAGCCAATCTTAATGATTAATTATGAATTATAGTAATTACCTACACCTTCTGGTATAATGCTGTATGCAAAAATATAACTAGAATGCCATTAGCCATAGAAATGCCTGAACTGTGTTGTCATGTTATCTTAGGAAGAGTTAAGCCAACACTGCTTTATTAGCTAGTGTTCGCATGTAATAAATAATAGCTACCTACACTTATAGAATCCCTTACAGTTTAAAAAACAAGTTTACCTGAATTATTTTATTTGGCTGTAACAGCAATCCTGTAATATTGACTATTATCAACTTTGCACACTACTTTAAATTACCAGATGAGGAAACTAAGTTTTAGGGAGATTTAAATAACTTGTCATTAATTTGTGTGTTTATTCATTCAGAATTTGTGAAGCACATACAGTGTGCCTCATGAGGAAGATTCTAAAGCAAATATCAGAGAATATGTAGTTGCCATGTGAGCTGGTGTCAGGGCAGGATCAAAATCCCTGGCTCTCAAACTGTGCTACATTTTCCAATCCTATCATCCATTCTAGAAGCTACCACATCATGCAGCATGACATGCTTCATTGGCATTTTCAGAAGCAAAATGCCAGACTAGATGCATTGGATGTTAGATGCTTCGCATGATGGCATTAACGTGTTATATTGTATATTTTTATTCTTATTGTTGAATTCTTGGATCATGCTTATTCAAGTCGTGCTGCTCAAAAAACATCCTATAGATTTCTGAACCCTACTCTTATATAGATACCCTATACTTTTCCAGTGTTACATATGCAAAAGATAGAGTTTAAGCTTCTCTAGCCACACCAAGGAAGGTTATAAATTGAGAAGAAGAGAATGTTATGTTTTCAACACCCCCTCCCCACCACACACACAGTAATACATGCACCTTGCCCAAACTTCAAATAAGCAATAACTGATAAGACAAACTGTTAATAATTTGCACCATTAGGGATAACATTTTGAACTGAATAAAAGTTATAAATGCTAATTATTTGAGGTTAGAGAAGTGAGCCAACTGACCACTTTTATCCCCTCCTCTGAAATTGATTTATTGTGCTTCTGCTGGCTGGTCAGTTAGGGACTCACTAAGGACAAAGGTATTGAAACATTCACAGCTAGAGTTAGATGGTCTTGCAAACCTAGGATTATTTTTAAAGCAAAGTGTACTGACAGATAAGAACCAATGCACGCAACTCAGTGAGTTTCATGGAAACCCAAGGGAATACCCAAGAATAAATGACAATTTACCTCTATGAAAAGGTCCCTCTTCAAATTTTCCCTTTATTATGACTACTTCCCAATTTGTAACAATCAGGATTCTTTGGCCTAAGCAACAGAAATTGACTGGCTAAATTGTTGTAAAAAGAGGGCAATTTTTTTGAAGAATATGGAATAGTAAACAGACTCAAAGAAAAAGCAGAAATTATGGCCTTGGAAGGAACAGAAGCCATGCATCTCCAGGGATTCAAGTTGCAGACAGTGAAGAATAACAGTCCTTTCAGGTGGCTGCCCTTTCATGATATGTATTAGCTAACTATTGCAGCTGAACAAACGACTCCAAAATTCAGGGGCATAAAGCAATAGTTATTTTTTTATTTCTCACAAGTGTACAAATCAGAAGATCCAGGCTGGACTTCACTACACATGATACTGTACCTTGAGTTGCCAGGTTTACCAAATAAAAACATCAGATGTCCAGTTACCTTTGTAGTTTACATAACAAATAATTTTTAGTATTGGTATGTTCATTGCAATATTTGGAGCAACTATACTAAAAAGTGTGTCTGTCATTTATCTTAAATTCATACTCAGCAGGATGTGAATTTTATTTGGCAATCTCATTTCCCATCTCTCATCCTCCTTCTCTTGGGACCAACAGGCTCAGATGGGCACATTCTTCTCATGCAAATGGCAGAGGCACAAGACCAAGTGAGTCCAATTGTGCCAACACTTCTCAAGACTCTGCTTGTATTCCCTATGCTTATATCCTTGGCCAAAACAAGCAACATGGTCCAGGGATGTAAGAATGTCTGCCACCCACTGAAGGAGGGGATAGGCATAGCAAAAGATAGGGATACAGGAAAGAGGGGAGAATTGGGGACATTAACACAAGTTGAATCAGTTTCAACCTCTCTTGAGTCATTCCTTATAAAAACCTAGTTCCAGAGAGGGAGAGTCTAAGTGACCCAGCTTCGGACACACACACGGAGAATAGGTCACTTGATTGACACTCCCAACAAACCAATTGCAGTTGGGAGGGAGGTGTTTTCCGCAAAGGAATACCAGGGTTGTCTGTCCAGACAGAAGAAAGCATGGATTTCGGCAAGTCACATGACATATATCCACCCCACTATGTCTCTGACTGCCTGTATTTCCACTTGGGGTCAACATAAGAGATGTTAGCCTTATATAAAAGAGAAGAAGGGATGCATTGGATCCTGGAGAACTGTACAAATTATGCGCAGGCGAGTCTAGGTTCACAAAAGCCAGGGAAGACCCTGGAGCCCTAGAGATCTGGTAGAGTGGCTAAAGAAATTACAAGACTGAGGAAGAAGGGCAATAAATTCATGAGTGACAGAGGCAGATTGACTGTGTCATAATCCTACTTTTTACTTCTTTATTGCACAGCTGAAGGAATCTGTGTGTACAAGTGTACCTAGATGTTGGCATTATTTTAGAAACTGTCACTTAATTTTCAGCGCATGGAAAAATACGCACTTCTTTAACACAGAATTCATGTAGATGTCAGTGAAAAAATATCACCTATTTAATAATTCAGATTTTAAAATTACAACTACTAGGTGTGGCATATTCATTTTGTGTGTTTATTGTTTTTGTTTTTGTTTTGCAGTGGAAACCTTAGAATTCCTTTGAGTAATGAATTTGACTAGTGTCCTGAAAGCAGAGTATCTAAATTATGTTTTTCAATCAACATTTTAGGAGGTATTTGTCTAATAAACAATTAATTTTGGAACTAGCAATACATAATAATAGTGTGGTGTCCAAAAGATTAATGACATATTTTAATGGACTATGATAAAATTACTTGGCATTGTAAGTAGATTTATATTTATATATTTCCCAGAAATATTGCTCTGGCCAGGTTGATAGCACTATGTAGGGTAATTCTGAAAACCAAAACATTGTATACATTTTACATAATTTAACAAGTGGTATTATGGAAATTGACTAAAAAATCACAGAGGATTAATAAAACCTAGTTACAGATCACACAATAAATCAATTCTAGATGTTTTAAAGATCACAAAAGACAGAAATAAACCATTGAAAGGAAAAGAACAGACATAAGTATTTAACTGAGTTTATATTAAGAAAGGACCTTCTATGCACAAAATCAATGGAATAAATAATTTTTAAAAAGCTCACCAAAGAAATTTAAAACTTTTACAAGACAAAAATGGTCATAAAATTAAGAAGTTAAAAATGAGTTGTGGAAATTACAAACAATATGACAACAAAAGATCATTTCCCTAAGATATAAAACTGTCATTAATCAGTAAGAAAAACAAAATAAACCAGACAAATTGGAGAGATCACTGAAATCAAATAGGTTGAAAACATCAAATAAATGGTTCATGGCATTAAATTTAGGAAAATATTATAAAGTACATTAATATCTTGTGAATAAATATTGTTGGGGGGTGGTATGTGAGTGGGTCAGTCGAACATCCAACTCTTGACCTTGGCTCAGGTCATGATCTCATGATTGTGGGATCCAGTCCATGGAACATACTTAAGATTCCCTCTGCCACTCCCCTGCTCACTCTCTCTCTCTCAAAAACACAAAAATTATTAGGGAATACTCCAGAAGAAAATAAAATAACTACAAGAATATGTGATGGTCCATGAGCATAAATCAGTATTACAGTGGTTTTGATAAATAAACAACTTATGTTTACCAATG
Source organism: Suricata suricatta (assembly GCF_006229205.1). Taxonomy (NCBI): domain Eukaryota; kingdom Metazoa; phylum Chordata; class Mammalia; order Carnivora; family Herpestidae; genus Suricata; species Suricata suricatta. The sequence goes on along the minus strand of NC_043704.1, from coordinate 62,248,122 downwards.
CAAATAAGGTTATCTTGTCAAACAGTATTTCCTACAGTTATCCTTACTGAGAATTAAAATAGAGCAAAAAATATTATTTGGAACCACAATTGTGAAAGTGAATATGATTTAAAGGAAGAGTTAAGTTTGGGAAATCTACAAACCTTTGGTTTTGATCCTAACTCCATAATTACTTAGCTGTGTGATCATTTTGTTCTCTATGTCCACATTTATAAAATGGTAATAATAAGAGAATATATTTTACTTCCCAAGATCGTTATAAAGATGTTAGGTGGTAATAGAATAAAGACCTTGCCTTGCTGCTCTAATCTTATATTATCAGTGATGGTTTAAGTGACGACTGCAATTATTGCTACAGGAAACTAGGAAGGAACTATTAAACCATTAAACTAAAAACAGTTATATGTATTTATATATATCCATTCACATATAAACAAATGACTCCTTGAAGAAAAGAAAAGAAGCTAAACCCTGAATATGTCTATAATTCAGGAAGTTGGACACCAAGTTTATCATCCTTCCTATATTTCTAACATGCAAAAATGTTTCTTTGCCCATGGTTAATTTTGTTTCTTAATTAAGAGTCAAAAAAGTTGATAGTGAACAAGGTGGTTAGAGGGATAGCTAAAGAAATACTGATAAAAGCTAGATTTTACTGGCTTGAAAATAAAAGTTTGTTCCTTTCTGATAAAAATTCAATGAGATGACTTCCTTGAGCTCAAAAAAGTTGAGAGGCAGGTAGGGATTTTTAATAATTTCTTTTTCAAACACTGTGAGTACCTACCATATTCTAAGTGCCATGGTCTATAAGATTCACTGGTCAAGAACACCAAGAACTTCCCATCTGCCTCTTTCAGTTTAGTGGCAGGTACATATACGTAATCCAGTAATGATGATTCAGGGCCATGGTGGAGAAATGAGAGCACAATGGGAGAACACAGGAGGGATGCTTCAACCAGTAGGAAGTCAGGAGTGGGGTTGGGGTAGGAATGGGCTTGTAAATGACTGGATAATCTTCCTAGAAAAAGTGAGAAAACAGGCTGACAACTTGAAACCTGAAGGGAAAAAAGGGCTGACCACATGAAAGGCTGGAAGAAAATATTCCATGTTGAAAAAGATAGAATGTTAAATGCCTTGGAGGAAACAAGCATAGTATATTCCAGGAACCAAAATTATTTAGTCTGACTGGATGATACAGTGAAAAAGGGGTAAGATATAAGGCTAGAGAACTAACCAGGGGCTAACCAGCTTGTGAATTCATATTAGGAAGTTTGGATATATCTTCAGGGGAGTGAGATTAATTAGAGAATATTATACTCATATTTGCAATTTAGAAAAAAAAAACGCATTGCAGTGTGATGAATGAATGACAGTCAGCCTGAGGAAAGGAAAGCTAGACCCAAAGAAATTCATTGTAATGCTCCTGTAGAATTTAAGCCAAAAAAGAAATGCTTATGGCTGTTGGGAATAGGGATTGGGAATAATGAATGAATCTGAGAGAGATTTAAAAGGCATAAGCCACAGAACTAGGGATCTTTTTTATATGGGGGCAGTAAAGGAGAGAGAACAGTCAAAAGAGATAACATTTTTTTGCTTGGGCAACTGTTTGCATGATGACACCATTCCCAAAGATAGTGTTCTGTAGGAAGGACGATGATGATTTTGGTTCTGAGTATGATGAATCTTGAAATTCTGTGACATTTGATGAAAATTTAGAGTAGTCAATTGGAAAGTAAGTGTAAAAGTCATGAGAAAAATCTGGGCTGCAGATACTGTTTGGGGAGTCATACATACTATGTATGGCCTTAGCTTCTGATGCTAGATGATAGTTAAAATCATTCACAGTGAATGATATGAAGGAAGAGGACAGTGATCAAACTTTCTGAAATATAGATATTTAAGGAACAGCACGAAGTAAGTCTAAAAGTTAAACTGGAAAGTCTGGCTAGAGGGATCAGATGAAAAACAGTTGAATCCGGCATCTTAGAAAAGAATGGAAGAAGGGAGTTATGGTCTACAAAATCAAATACTTCTGAGAAAAATAGGATAATGACAAAATTGTTCATAGGACCTAGAAACACCATGGTTCAAGTTGGTGAGCTTCCTAAGAGCAGTTTTTCTGGAGGTTAAAGAGAGTATCTAGATTGCACCGTAGGTTGAAATGTGAATGGGAGATGAAGATGTGATGTAGAACAATTCCTTCAAGATATTTGGAAACAGAAGGTTTGAAAGTAAGATGGTAATATATCATTTAGGGAGGGATTTATTTCTAGAACAAATGATTACATCAGATATAAATGCTATGGGAAGAAGCTGATACAATGTAAAAAGAAGTGGAAGATAAGCAATGGAATGAAACCCATTGGTAGTGACCTTAAGGAAGGTGAGATACCATGTCAGCGTGATTACATTTCTGACTATTGAACACAAACACTTTCTGTCTCCAGTGTCTGAGATCTAGGAGCTGAGTATATTGTCCTGAGTTAATAGAAACAGGAATGCCTGGGTGCCATACAAAAGCAAAGTCCTTGGATATACATTCCTCTTACAAAATGAGAGAAAATTATAAGTAAATTTTATCAGAGGTAATAATTCTCTGGGAGCCTGACCACTGGAGATATTTTCTGTTTTGTAAATTTGGATGTTTTTATATTAGGAATATGAAGTCTCCCCCTCTACATTTTTCTTATGAAACACATTTGTATTTCTTCTTTCTATTTTGCAGCCTGTCTTGCAATTACTACAAATTGAGTAATATAAGCTCATATAATTATTACATAGCTTCCTGTTGCATATTTTAGATTGTAGAGGAAGATATCTAGGATGTCTAAATGGTATTCTTGAACACTACATTGATTTATAGTTTATTGTACTTTTCTGGAGATGTTCAGAACACTGGCTTATTCAGCTGGCAATTAAAAACTATACATACTAAACAACAGAACAATTGGACATTCAGGAACCCCGAGTCCTAAGCCCAGACATGTTTCTTGATGGGATTGCCCTTGACAAGCCATTATTTCTTTCTGTGCCTCATCTTCTTCCTTTAAAACTTGGTATAACCTTTCAAGTCCTCATTGAAAAAGTCTGGGAGGGTATATTGCAGGTCAATATGTGAATATGAGAGAAAACCCATTAACCCCAATAGATAAAAGGGAAATGGGAACCCTATAAGTACATACTGCTAAATAATGGGAATCAACAACATTCCATTTCTGCCATTGGGTTGATTTAGAATTCCTGATTTCTACCCAGAAGTCCTGTAAGATGCCATTGTGGGAGAAATGCTCAGGTCATGGATCCTTCTCCCACTTCCTCCTTGTGGCACTGTGACCTGGTCAGTTGCCCAAGTCCCATCAGTGTCTCCTAACAGAGATCTGCAACAATCACATAGTTTTCAGACAACAGTCTCTACAGGCAGAAAATGTTCCTGTTCTATTTGTCACCATAGCGCAGGAAGAGAGAGAGAAAATATGATTCTTTTATTATTGAACTTCTTTATGGTGACCTGTTCTCCCTCCCCCTGACACATACCCTTTCAGGGACCACATAAGCAACTAAGAGTAAAAAAAAATAAAAATAAAAAATGGGAAATCACGTCAAACCATAAAGTCTGCTATTTGTAACCAGTGCATAACCTCTATGATGAAATTTGTGAGTAATTCACTTTCCACTTAAGCCTACCAATATGAGATCTAATGTTGCCGCCCTGAACACTAATGAAGGAAGTCAGACAGCAGTACAGCTAGCCCTCAGGGACTCATTTCTCACACCACCAAAAAGTAATTTCTGTCATTTTCAGCCATCTGGTAGCCTGGATTGTGAAGATGAAGTTTCATTCAAGTATTGCCTAAGAGTGTGGGCCCTGGAGTCTTCTTAGATACAAATCTGTTTTCTGCTTCTCACCTAGCTCCATCTATACCTCAGTTTCTCACCTGTAAATAAAATCCTCCTAGGATATAATTTCTTTATTATAATGAGTTACTGATATAATACTTGTAAAGTACTCTGCATAGGGTCTTACATATAGTAAGTGCTTAATGTTAGCTATTATTAAATTGTGACAGTGGTGGTGAAAGTGTTAGGAGTCATATATTTTTTGTAATATCTGTGACATAGGCCTTATTAATTCAATTTTTTAGGCTCTAACCTGCATCATCTAGCCTGTCACATACCGGGATGATATTTAGAGGCTTTCTATTGGGGTGCCTGGGTACCTCAGTCAGTTGAGCATCTGACTTCAGCTCAGGTCATGGTCTCACGGTCCGTGGGTTTGAGCCCTGTGTCAGGCTCTGTGTGACAGCTAGCTCATGAGCCTGGAGCCTGTCTTCAGATTCTGTTTCTCCCTCTCTCTCTGATTCTCCCCTGCTCATGCTGTTTCTCTCTCTCTCTCAAAAATAAATAAAACATTAAAAGAAAAACTTGGAGGCTTTCTATTGTGATTAACTGATGGTTTTCTTATGGTTCTAGATTATAAGTAACAGGTATTGCCACATCTTAATAACACAACTATGCAAGTCATACTAAATAACACTATTTTTCTTTTCCTGGCATTTGGAAGTAAGATGGCACTATATTCATTGTATATATATGAAAAAATAAATGCAGGCAGGTACCATTCGGCGATAAGAAAAAATTATTAATATGCCTAAATGTGCACACTAGTATTTAAATAAAGTCTATTCTAATGAAAAAAAAGAGATAATATGTTTTCATTGTACTCCTCTGTGAAATTCCTACAGTACTTGGTCATGTGGAGAGATTCTCCTTTATAGTAAGACCCATGATTTTAATCTGCTGAGTCTCTAAGGAGGTCATAAAACACCCTGGTTTCTTAACAAAAGATTCAAATGGTTTAAGTCATAAAAGCATCTAGCTCAAGTTTGCTATTTCCAGTGGCATGGACCAGTGCTTCAAACCTGGTTTTACAGAATGGTTACATATTCCATTCACTTTTGTCTTTGCAGTTCCACCAAAGATCTCCAACATCTCTTCAGATGTCACTGTGAATGAGGGCAGCAATGTAACCCTGGTCTGCATGGCCAATGGCCGTCCTGAACCTGTGATCACCTGGAGACACCTTACACCAACTGGTAAGCAGTTCTCTAGTCTTCAAGATACCACACATTACTTAAGGTATCCTTGTGCTTCTGAGATTCCATTGGATCAGAAAGGCAAGCATGTATCTGGTTATAAAAACACTAATAGAATTGCAATAGGACTTATTTAGGGTTCTCCCTGGTCTTTGCTAATGTGTTCATCTCTATAAAGTCTACAACCATTTCTTATTTCATTTTCAAAAGAACATCACCTCAAGGCAACAAATGCAGAAGAATTAAATGCATTAAATGACTTAGTATTATGTCTAAAATGTAAGCACAATTTTGTGCTTGACTGTCTTGGGACAATATTTGTATGGATTAGATTTGCCTAGTTCTTTTTATGTTTTGTTTGTTTGTTTTGCACTATGGTTTCCTAATGTGTAGCACCTTGTGAAGAAACCTTTCAGGAATAATACAAAATTGTTAGTGACTTCTGATGTCTTGTCCTTGGCATCTGACTCTTTGAGGCCAACAGGCATGGACTGAGCTGCATGAGCTCATTATGGGTCCCTATCTATTAATGCAAATTCAGTCAAAGTCAGAAAAGTCATTTCCCATGAATTGTCTTCTGCATTCTCCCCTCCCCTTCCAGCACCAGCACCAGCACCATCACTGTAACTGAATTCTCAGGCCCTGCTGTTTCTTGAACTTCACTTAAATATTGTATGAAATTACTTGGGTTGACTGCATGCATACTTTCCTGCTTTACAGATTACGTTTTCTTAGACGCAATGCCATGGTTTTGCCAATGACACAGTCTTTGTAGAATAAAGAATTCTTTATTCTACCGTTTTTGTAGAATAAAGTCTGCTATTTAATTTCTCAGGAAGAGAGACTATGGATCAATTATTCTTATAAAATGTAACTTATTTTGGTAGATAGCCCTCAAGTTTAATTGACTTATATCTGATAGTCTCTTAAAATTTTCTCTTATCAGTATTTAGAGATTGAGTTCACAACAAGTCATTTTGGAATAAACACCATTAAAAAAATTGTGCAAAGCAAGACATAATGGAAGCTATCCTGAGGTATTTCTAAAGGGCCAGGGTGGTGTTTTCTTAAAGCATTTTTGAAAACTGTATTTTGTGGTTGAGAATATGGGCCTCCATGTCATGTTAGGTCTCTAATTTTTCAAGTGAATTTGGACTAGCCTATCGAATGGTCTCCTTTATTGGCAGCTATTCTTATTAAAGGCTTCTATTTTCTTAAGAGAACATCACTCAAAACCCACCTTAATTGTTAATGCACGCAACTTGTCATTTATTGACAGTGTATAAGAGCAATAAATGAGGGGGCGGCTGGGTGGCTCAATGGGTTAAGCAACCAACTTCGGCTCAGTTCATGATCTCACAGTTCATGGGTTGGAGTCCTACATCGGGCTCTGTGCTGACAGCTAGCTCAGAGCCTGGAGCCTGTCTTCTGATTCTGTGTCTCCCTCTCTCTCTGACCCTCCCCTGTTCATGCTGTCTCTCTCTCTCTCAAAAATAATAAAATATTTTTAAATTTTTTAAAAAAGATCAATAAATGAGGCATTTATTTGGAAGATCAATCTCAAACTCATTTCCTTTCAGACCCATTTTATACTTTACATGGGAAAAATGCATATGGAAGATTGTCTAAAGTGTGAACCTCTGGATATCACACACCTTTCCCTTGGGTTAAATTAAACATCCAGAGCACATTCGGCCTAGTTTGAATTATATTATCCCCCAATCCCATACCACCTACTCATTTCCAGTGCAGAATTACTTTGACTCAATGACAATTTGGTATAAAAGCTATTCGCCCGTATTTAAAGATGTTATAAAAGATATCCCTTAAAATCATTGCATCTACTATAATGTTGTTTTGGGAGATTGTTAATTTTATTACATAGTTTCATTTTGAAAAATACCCTTTGAGGAAATTCCTCTTATATATTTTTGTTGCCCTTTTTCTAAGCAATGTTTTTTTTTTAATGAACTAAGTCAGTAAATTTTTATAAGTAATTATGAGTCCATGGAATTGACTGTTATTAAACTTAGAATCAAATATATTTTTCCCATTTGTAAAAGAATATAGGAAATCATATATAAATTGCATGTTAATCAAGTGGATTTTAAACAAACTGTGTAGGATTTTATGGCATCAAAGTCATGTACAGTCCATTCTCTTGCTTCTTGTTTTATTGCCTCACATCTAATTTAAACATCTATACAAATATATTATTTATAACCTAGCTTTTTGTGGAACAAGTGGTAGAAAGAAGAAGGGAAGGAAGGAAGATAGATTATATTCAACTTACAATCAAGAAATAAATTACATTAATAAAAAGACCATTTCTTTTTGTGTACTACTGACTAGTAAGCAGTTGGGTTTTTTTTATTTCTATTTTATTTGGGGGGAAAATGCTATTTATGACTGAACCCAAAAATGTATTCATTTTTATCCTTTGAGTTCAGAAAAATAATGAGATAGAATCAGAGTTTCAAGATTTTTCCAGACTAGGTCTAGCAGTTTAGATCTTCATAGCTAACGAACTCTGGTAAACTTTTAAATGATAATGAATATCAGATTTGAATCCTGAATGACATGCTTATTCATGGTGTTTTAGAGTCAGGAAAAGTCCATATCTTCCAGCGTAAGGGAACCATTTACTTACACTCAGAGATCCCTCGAGACTTCAAAATCACCTCGAAAACTTGGTGTGCTCATAGGGATTTCTGGCAGTCAGGCAGGGGGATAAAGCAAACTAGTCTATGAACCAAATACAGCCTGCCTCCCTTTTGTACTGTCCACAGCTAAAAATAAGTTTTAGATTATTAAATGTTCGAAAAATTTTAAAAAATAATTCTGGTTTTTGATGTGCAAAAAATTTGACATTCATATTTGAGTGTCCATAAAGTTTTGTTGAAACACACCCATGCTTATTCATTTTCTTGTTGTCTATGGCTGCTTTTGTTCAAAAACAGGAGAGTTGAGTAGTTGTAACAAAGCCTAAACTATTTTCTATCCAGCTCTTTAGAAAAGTTTGCAGACCGTTGCTCAAGACTATTGCTTGGGCACAGGACAAGGGTTTTCTGCACTAATTTATGACCCCGTGAGGCTCTGGGGATGTCCTCTATTAAGTTCCTAAATATATCTCAAGGAAAAGAACCTTATTCTTCTAAATCCTTTATCTAGGCCTCTCTGTAGGTCAAATTCTCTTCTGTCACATGCAAAACTAGCTCCCTGCTGCATTCACAGACCCAAGGGCAAACTCCAATTTCCCTTCTCAAGGGTATTAATTTCCAGGCCCACTCTTTCCTCTCTTTACATCTGACCTAAATAACCACCTGATCATAATCATATCCCTGCTAACAGGAGGGAAAATTTGCCTTTACTCTTCTATAAAAGAAACTAGGTTTTTTTGTGGGGGGTGTTGGGTATTTTTGGTTTTACGTGGGCTTTCCCTACTTTTCAAACTTTGGAAACAAGCAGTGATCTTTTTCGGCCTATAATATGAAACCTTTCTTGGAGACACTCAAGAAGAGGCTCTGCTCAGTGTGTGACAGTAATACTGCCTGCAACCCATGGCCGAGTGAGCAAAAAAACCTAGTAGCTTTGTTCAATTATTAATTGTGCCTTCAACAGTATAGAGTGTAACTGCCTTGCAGAGGAAATGTATCTGTAATTAGCTCGACCCCACAGGGCCATCGAGCCATGAAAGGGGGAAGATTCCATGCAGGGTTCTCACGTACCTGATTACCTGTCATTTGGTGACATAAGGGGGAGAAAAGGAAGAGGGTGAAAGGTGTATTTTTATGATGGAAGAATATTTATTGCCTCTTAATTCAGTTTTTACCAAAAAAAAAAAAAATTGGTCATGCCATTTTGTTTCTCTTTATTTTGACATTTGAAATTTTTTTCAAATATAACACAAGTGTTTTTAAAGAGGGAAGTTTAAAGAATGGTAAATCTTTTCATATATACAAAAGCAAAACATATACCTGACTTAGGTGAAAGCAGTTGATGAATTCCATGGTTGTCTTTCTAATGCTTCCTACTTCTTAATTTTTCCTTTCTCTCCAGTTATTCTGTATAGTCAAAATGATATGTCACGTATGTGGTTGTTAAATGTGACCTATTTTCTCCCTTAATTAAGTTAGACTTTCATAATCCTGTAGCTCCCAGAGGGCAATTGCACCGTAACATGTATTTTCTATGGAGTGTTTGATCTCCCTTCTGTGAGTAATGCTGTTCCCATCTTCATTTAACTTTGTTTCTACATCTTTCTTCTCACACTCCAGAGGAAGTCCCTTTCTCAAGTGTACCTCATGTGGTATCAGGATTGCCCAGGGTTACAGGAGGAGTTTCTATGCATTTTGTTTCTACAAAAGGTGTTTTTTTTTTTTCATCCTCAGGAGCTTTCTATACTCGCCAAATTCGCCCTTTAAGCTGAGAACAAAATTAGTAGGTGCTGTAAAAATTCTCTTGTCCAAGCAAAAGCCAGATTTGACATTAATATAGAGTATAAAAATCTCACATAAAAATAATTTTGTATTTTGATAGAGAAAGTGGGAAATTTTGTGCTGGAAGCTGGTAAGAGACCTGCAGGGAGTCTGTAATGCCATTTCTCATTGGATGTTGTGTTTTAATCACATGGTCAGAGATTCCCTGTCACTTCTTTTCCAAATTTGAATCCTTGCCTGGTGATACTCTTGAGTTGCATTAATACTCTAGCCCTCTCTGTCTTCTAATATTATAGGCTTACCAATTATTAACATATGTAGCAGCTTAGACTCTGCCCTCATGGGTTTCAGACAACTATGTAATGTTATACTAAACTCATTGCTTTAAGCAGATTTCCAGAAGTACATGTTGTAAGTAAGTAACATCAGCCCTTTTTAGTTAGCACACCAGAATTAATATGACTTCATATTTCACATAGAGAACATATGATCTACAGTGCAAGTTTGAGGAAATTCTTTCTCTGGCGTTTCTTGTATGGATCTTCCAGAAGATTCTTTGGGTTAATTTTGGTAGTATACGGATGAGGAAAAATCAAACCAGTGACTTGGCTTTTGACCAGATAGTGATAATTTAAGTGAAAATAATGATTCAACCTATTATGTTGATTGTATTCATTTGTCCCTTGCATTTAAAAAAAGTGAATTTTCCCTTTACAAAGATCAGAAAAATAAATTAAAACTCTCTGTCTCCAATATCTTACTTGTATATCAGTTTTAAAATATGTTACCCATCATCACAGAATAATATCCAGATTAATCTTGATCTCCATCTCACAATTTGTTCTTTTGGCAAAAAAAAAATGTTCATAAAATGCTCACTTTGTAAAAGGACAAAATGAAGAGAGAGATAGACATGGTCTGTGCACAAATGGAGTTTATAGCTCAACAAGAAAGCAGAGCATTAAATAATCGCATGAATAACCACTTAACTAGATTTATACAATATAAAGAAAAACTATAACATTCAATAAGACCATAAAACAGGGCCATATAGCAAAATCTGCAAGCAAAGCTTCTCTGAGGGGAGCTTATGCTGAGATGTTAAGGGTGAATACAACCTGACCAAGAAAAAAGGGGAGTGAAAAATATCCCAGGCAGAGAAGAGAGCATATTTAATAATGCATTTAGGAATCTAGGCAAGCATCTTTATGTGAAAACATGATGTTAGTGTTTTTTATGCTAATTTTTTCTTTAAACATATATGTATATATTTTTTCTTTAAATATATATATATACATATATACTTTTAAAACTATTTCTGTTTTCCTTTTCAAAGAGCAGAAAAAATAAATAGCAATCTCCCTATATTTTATTTTCAGTACCTTACTTGTGCATTGGTTTGAAGTATAGAAATTAGTACATGTCACAGTATATACTGGCATATTTACAAGGTCCCAGTGTAGCAGGCCTATAGGTAGTTATTTATGTGTATGAATATCTTAAATTTAGCTAAGAAGCATATTCTTTGCCCATCAAGTAAATACAATTTCTTTCTCAGTAGAGAAAGTCTATTTTCTAAATTGGGTTATGAAGAAAACGAAGACTCTAAACTTTAACCACATGACCACTGGCCTCCAATAATAACCGGAGAGACTCTTCATAACTGACACTGGCAACCTTTAAGCCATGGGAAGTTCTCCACAACCTCTGCTATGCCTGGATGGGGCCTAAAATTCTGCATATCTGCCAGGTGTAATATGGTTGCTGTGAGTCCATGCACCACATCTTAAGCATCATCTTGGATCTTGATATCAAAATAGATTGGAAGATACTGGAATGTATAAATAGCCTAGCATAGAGAAACATCCAGGTAAGTCCCACAATGTATGCACTATTCACCAAATATTGTTACAGTGTTTTATAATTTAGTTTCTCTGTTCCACTCCAGAAATTCAGAGATGATTCAGAGAATAATAAAAATCATTATAGTCTTGAGAAATAGGATTGATCCTTGCCTATCAAGATTGGACCATGATCAGAATTACCTTGGAGCTTTATAGAAATGTAGACTATTGGGCCCTATTCCAGACCCACTGAATCAGAATCAGCATTTTATCAAGATCCCCTGGTGGTTGGCATTCACATCAGGCTTTGAAAAGCCTTGGACTAGTGGTGAAGAGTCTTTCTTTGTATGCAGAAAAAGCTGTTTTCCTAAGTAAAGAAAAGGTAGAAATGAAAGAACTTTCCTCACTTTCCTACAAACTAGTAATCCTAAATTTCACCCATTTCTTTCTTCTCTCCAAATGTATTTCTACCAAGAAACCAGAAAAAAAAAATGCTGTAACGGCAAGGGTGGGGTTGACAATACTGAAACACTGAATATTTATCTCTCGTAAAGGAGAATTACTGGTGCTTTACCTACCCTATCAGATGCTGCTAAATATTGCAGGAAAATTTAGCCTAGTATATGAAGAAATACTGCCTGAATGACAGGAGCTGCTTTTCTCATCAGCTTTTATAATGGCTTTATCTGCAAAATGTGGACAATATTCTGTGCCCTGCCCGCCTCGTCTTGTTGCTTTGGGAAATCAAATGAGATAATGAATATGAAAGTAGTTTGAAAGGTGTAAGTTTCTCCACAAATGCAAGCAATTAAGAGAGAGACTGAAGTGGTGGAAAGGATGAATACAGAATTTAGAGTCAGGAAACCCTGGTTCAGATCTCTGCTCTCTACCATTTATTTTTTGGGGGGTTGTTGGGTAAGTCCTTTAAGCTCTCTGCTTTCCATTCATAAAATATGAATATGATGCTTGCTGACCTGCCAGAATTCATATGTTGTCTCCAGTGATATAATGTATATGGAAATGATTTATTAATGATAAATCATTATTCAAGTGCTGGTTGTTATGACTGTTATCTTAGATTCTGCAAGGCAAATACTGACTTAAATTACAGTAGTCATTTTTGTTACTATTTGGATAATATAAAGGACTCACTGGAAGACTATAAAGCACTCCATTCGACCAAAATAATTAATAAAACCAGAGTCTCTAGATAGTCTAAAACAGTGGTTCTCAGACTGTGGTCTCTAAACCAGAAGCATTAACATCATCTAGGAACTTGTTAGAACTGCAAATTATCAGACTCCCCCCCAACACCAGACTTACATGAATCAGAAAGTCTAGCTGTAGTGATTTGTAGCTTAATAAGCCCTCCAGGTGATTCTGATGCACAATAAACCTTGAGAATTACTACACTAAAAATATACCTTTTTTGAGAGAGAACTGTACGTTGTTTTTTACCAAGCATGAGTATAGGAACTTGAGATTCTTTCTGTGTAATAATAAATCATTAAGAAATGTTTTGATGACCTGGGGTGTGTGTGTGTGTGTGTGTGTGTGTGTGTGTGTGTGTGTGTGTTGTAAGTATGGTGTGCATATTTAAAATCTTTTTGAGGGGCACCTGTGTTGCTTAGTTGGTTGAGCATCTGACTCTTGATTTCAGCTCAGGTCATGAATGCAGGGTCCTGGAATCCAGCCCCGGATTGGGCTCCCCGCTGAGCATCACACCTACTTGGGAGTCTCTCTGCCTCTCCTTCTCTCTCTGCCCCTCTCCCCTACTCGCACTCTCTCTTTCTAAGAAAACTTAAGTAAATTTAAAAAACACTATTTGATATATAAGTGTACTACCACATCTCTGTGGTTAGTATTTTTTATCACTTTAGATGAAGAGCTTTAGAAGCTTAACAACTGCACAAAAATTTCTGCTTTGTCTCTTTCCATCTACAGTCTGGTGATGTTGGAGACTAACACATCACTTTTAATGTTCACACGTTTCTGAATTCCTCATCCTTCTCTAGGAATATTCATTTTCAGATCTCCCAGTGCACTGAGGCTGCAATTAATTCTAATAAAACAAAGAAATCTCAATAGGTAACTCAAATGGGGTGGTCCTGCCTATCGAAGACATGCCAGCAAAATTACCCCATGTCATTTATGAAACATTAGTGAGAAGCAAACTGCTTTACAAAAACTACCTTGCCCTTTCTTTTATGTCATCACCTACCCTCATTTTTTTGGATCAAATCAGGTGTTTTTCTCAAGTTGGTCAACAATTAAAGAGCCCAGAACCCTTTGTGAAATCACATGGTTGTTAAATTATGACTTAGTCTGCTGTTGATTAAAGTGTTAAAATCTGATGAAGGGAAGAGAAAAGGGAAAAAAATCTTTAATAATTCAGTTGGCAAATATCAATGCAAATCAGATCTAATTCTTCAAGGTATTCTAGTAATAAAAACTGAAATGTCAGTCTTTGAATGACATTAGTCCTTTTTTAAAAATTTTTTTTGGCCTGGTCACTGAGGCTTTATGCTGTTTTGACTGTGGAAAGACAGATCCAGATTGGGGAATGGGGAATTGAAAAGCAGACAGGAAAACAGTTACTGAAAGTTAGTCTTCATAAAGCAAGGAGGAGATATTCTGCATTGTAAAAAATTTCCTACCACCCAATAAATAGGTAGATACAGCAAGCCGTGGGAAAACTGCTTCAGTGCAACAAGTTATATATTCCTGAATTCCACCTTAGAACAAGAGTCATTCCAGATATAACATATGGAACTAAGTACCTGGCTGGCCACAGCTTAGAGTTTCTCCATTTGGATACAGAGATGAGCAGTTTTTTTGCGTCACTCTGGGCTTTAGAGAGCTTACTTTAGTAGGCATCTGGAAGAAGACAGGTGAAATTATCTTGTTCCTTGATGACAAAAGAGGCAGACATCTTTTATTTTCTAGCAAAGTAATTAATTTTGATGACTATTCTTATTGCACCTGTAATGACTTCTATAAGACCACTTACTTAAAATAATTAAATAAGCCCATTTATTTTTGTTTAAACTATCACTATAGTGTATTAGTTGGAGTGGGCTGCTGTAACAAAATACTAAACAATAGAGATTTATTTTCTCACAATTCTGGGTGCTACAAGTCCATGATTAGGGTGCAGCATGGTCAGGTTTTGGTGACAGCACTCTTCCTAGCTGGCAGATGGCCAGCATCTCACTGTGTGCTCACCAGACCTCATCCCACAGAGAGGAAGAACAAGCATATTCTCTAGTACCTCTTATTATACAGGTCCTAGTCCACCATGAGGGCTCCACCCTCATGACCTCCTCTAAAACTAATTACTTCCCAAAGGCCCCATTTCCAAATATCATTACATTGTGGGTTAGGGCTTTCACATGTGAATTTTGAGGGAACACAGTTCAATCCATAGCATATAGTATCTGATCTAATGATGCTGACCACCTGGATTCTGGCTGTCTGTCTTTCTCTGACCTCCTGAGCAGCTGAGAATTGCAATGGCTCTGTTCTCACATTTCTTTAAGACTAGATATATCACAGAGATAAATCCTCTCTTAAACTCAGGATATCCAGCCATAATCCAGACACCAGATGGGAATGGTAATACCAGTCTATTGTTTGCTCTCCTCCCTGATGTCTTATCAACAGAGAAAACCCCAGGAATCGCCTCCTTTTGAAGAATGCCAAAGAACCATAGAAGACCGAAAGCATGTCCCATTCGGTTATTCCTATAACACCCCCAGGCCTGGCTGAAAGTAAAATTTGTTTCAATAGTGTGTGTAGGTGTAACTCCTACTATTGGCAGTTCTGTTGCTGATTGTTGCTAGGAAAAGGTGATTCCCCTGGAACATTAAGCACTCTGAGGTCCCCCCAGAGGCTGACCCTGCTGCTGGGCATCAGAGTGGATCAGGGCCAGTGCTGTGGCTGGTGTGCAGCGTTGCTAAGCCTTTAAGAATTTCTGTGATTTTGCACTTAGCTTTTCCATGGTGTGGCTCTGCCAAGAAAGTGTCTGGCAGTAGCAGTAACCTACAATCTTCTTTATCAGGCTGCCTAAGTGTTGGTGATTGGGTGACTACAAAAAGTGTGAAGGGCAGCTACCATGGCTAGCCTATCAGCATCACACCTTGCTTCTGATCTGATCCTAATAGCATCTTCTTAATAGAGATAGGCTAAGAGCTGTTTTAGCAGATCCAGAAAAATCCATCTGTGATCTCAGCTACTTAAGGTGGTACCTTTTTGAGTTCAAACAGAACTGAAATATCAAGATAAGGAACTTGTTCCTTATTTTTCTTTGGAGCTTCTATCTTATATGAGTGAGTTCCATGAGATTTGTATAAACAAATATGATTATTCATATCTTTTCTCATCACATGTACCTTTGCTGTTACCATTATTACTGCTTCTACCACAACTAGTAATAACCCTATAAGTTTCAACTACCATTGTCAGTGATGGGGTGCCTATGTGCCAGTCATATTTACATTCTGCATTTGTAATTGCTAAATTTTTAAATTTTTAAAAGTTTGTTTATTTGTTTGTTTGTTTATTGGGAGAGAGAGAAAGGATCCTTAGCAAGCTCCACACTGTCAGAGGAGAGGCTGATGTGGGGCTCAAACCCACAAACCATGATGCAAAAATCAAGAGTTGGATGCCTAACCACCAGAGCAACCCAGGGACCCCTGTAATTGCTAACTTTTATGGGAGCTACTGGCCGATTATCCATGAGTAATTCCATGAATCTCCAGAATCCATTGCCAAGGAATATTCCTGGCTTTGATCAAGGACAATGAAAAATCTACCAGAAATCAACAGGTTCTTTGTATGAATTTGTCTCCCTGTTAGCCTTTCATAAGAAACCAATCAAACATACAAGTGATATGAAGATTACTTATACATTTATTCATACATTTATACATTTACATACACATATTTGCTTATATTATTTACCTTGTAGGTTTTTAAAATAAATATTCCAATATCTTGCAATTTCTCAGCTTACATCAGTAAGACACTAAGGTACAAACCTGCATTCCTAAGACCCAGTTACAGTCACAAATCACAGTTTCCCTTAGTAGGGTTCCTGAAACTATTCTGATTCCTGCACCATCAAAATACATCCATGTATTAGTTTTTAGGGCTGCCATAGCAAATTATTACCAGCATAGTGGCTTAAAACAACAGAAATGTATTCTCTTGTTGTTTTGGAGGCCAGAAGTATAGTCAATGTGTCAACAGGGTAACACTCCCTCTAAAGGCTCTGGGGAGGATCCTTCTTTGCCTTTTCTGGCTTTTCATGGCTCCTGGAGTTCCTTGGCTCACTGCAGCATAGCTCCAATCTCTACTTGTATCTTCACATGTTCTTTTCCTGTGCGTCTTTGCATCTGGGTGTCTCAACTCTCCGTTTCCTTTCTCTTACAAGGGTACCAGTCTCTGGATCTGAGTTTCATCCTAAATCCAGGATGATCCCATTTTAAATCCTTAAATTAAATACCTCTGCACAGACTCCTTTTCCAAATCAGTTCACACTCACTGGTTCTGAGGGTTAGGATTGGAAAAATGTTGTTGGGGGCCACATTCAATCTACTACAAACTGTTCTGCAAAGAAAAAAAATCTTAGAGAATACTGAGATTCAAGTGGAACAAAGCCAAATGACTTTTGAAAGGCAAAGTGTGGGAAGCTATGGGTATTGCCATATTCAAATCAAATGTAATTAGATCTTGCCTTTATTATCAAGTGATGTGAGCAGAAGAGATTTTATATATCACGCAGATAAAAAATCTCTGAGTTTGCCTCTTAAGACCAAGGTCTTTATAGAAAAATGTAAAGGAAGTACCCATTGTTGCTAAAAGGATAAAATTAGGAAGTAGGACAACCTAGCTTTGAGTTTTAGATATGATCTGCTAACTGTGTGGCCATGGAAAAATGACTTCCTTCAGCAACATAATGACCTACAAAATGAGGGGGAGGGGAATATAACATTCTCATTATTGTTGTGGGTGTTAAAGAGACAGTGTTCATGAAGCACTTCTCACAGTACCTGACCTCTTACGCTCTTAATAAAAAGAGTTGCTGTTATTGTTGTTCCATTAAAATTTGTAATGGAAAAAGATACGGTCTATGTGCAAGGGCACCAATCTGCAAGTGGCCCCACTATACAAAGGGCCATAAACAAACAAACAAACAACAACAACAACAAAAAAAATGGAAAGAAAGAAAAGACAAAAAAGAAATTAAAAAGTCAGCTAACAGTGACATATTTTCGTCTTTCCTTCACACCAGTGCTTTAGCTGGAGAGGAATTTTTCCATGTCTTAACTGGGCTTGAACACAGTGAAATGATGGATCTTGTTCCTTCAAACATTGCTTATAATAGATCTGTCAGGTATCCTATTTAAACCCTAATGGTTTTGCAAATAGCAAGGCTTATGAAACACTCAAATTTGAGATAAAAAGAAATATCCAACATAATTCAGAGGCAAGCAGTCAATGCGAGTTTAGGGTATAATGTCAGCAGAGAGGACATTTGTCTACAGTTGAGAAACAGAAACCCGATCTGCTCAACCTGTGTGAACTTTCTATCTGATCATTCTGTCCACACAACTGCAACCTCCAATACCTCTTGGCCAGTGTCTCTTTACTGACCTGAGTCATACTTTCCCTTATTCACTGGGTACCCTGGGATATTTTTTCCAAGGGATGCTTTCCTGTTTCTGTAGCAATGCACAGAGAGATGTAGGGTACATGGTGTGGCTGGGCAGTCAGCCAAATGTGCGCATTCAAAAGGCCTGTCAGATGGCATCCAAAGTTTCTTCCAGCCTGGCTTTCTGCCTCTTCATTTCTCATTCCTAATTTCCTTTTCTGCTATCCACTGTCTGGCGCTGAGAACATATTCTCCATCGTTTTCTTTCTTCCTGTTATATTCTAACTTCAAGTTGTTCTACTACTCTAAATGAGGGCTTTAAGAAGCAGAAGTCTAAGTAACTCACATCACTGGGGCCTAAGTACCAGTGCTGCGGGCAACTGACAGGTTAGCCCTTTTCTCTCTGGCTTGGACCCCTTGGTTCAATACTGGTAGAGGTTCTATATGAAATTACTTCCTTTAATCTCATGAACTATGGTAGTTTTAATTTCAGGGTCACCCTACCCAGCATATATGAATGAGACTACTGCTTCCAAAAATTGGAAGCCAAAGAAAAAAGTCAGAAAAGGAGAACATTACGATGAATGATTCATTGTCAAGGGAGTGTGGTAGACAGAAAAATATTTGCCTGAGATGTTTACATTCTCATCTGCAGAACCTGGGAGTATGTTACCTTATATTGCAAAAGGGATTTTGCAGATGTGATTAAAATTTTAGAGATGGGGAGAATATTCTGGTTATCTGGGTAAGCCCAATATAATCACAGAGGCCCAAAACAGAGGAGTCCAAGAGGATCAGAGTGAGACAGGAGATATCACAACGGCAGAGGTTACCATCAGAGAGTGATTTGGAGATGCCACACTGCCGGAATGAAGACAGAGGGGGGCCTTGAGCCAGAGGCTGCAGGCAGCTTCTAGAAGCTGGAAAAGGAAAGGAAGCAGATTCTCACCTAAAAAGCCTCCAGACAGAATGCAGCTCCACTGACAGTTTGATTTTAAGCTCCATAAGACTCATTTTGGATTTTCTACCTTCAGAACTAACTGTAAGTTATTTTAAGCCACTACATTTATAGCAGTTTTATAACAGTGAGAGGAAACTAATGCAAGGAATGGCCTCTTACAGTTGTTCATAGCCAGACACGTAATTATGTAAAGTTAGTTTACGTTTCTGCAGGGAAAAGAAGAGCCTGAGCATGCCTGTACAGAGTTACATGCTTTGTCATACTGGGTAATTGAAATGCTCTGATCAATGATATCATCACATGGCTTATTACTGGTGACCAGTATTCAGAGAATTATATTTTGATAAAATATAATACAAATATATGCTAGGAATACTTGTTTTCTTTCCTTTCCTTTGTTTTTTTTAATAATCCACAAAGCACTGCCTCAAGTTAATCTTTGTGAGCATCAGTTATCATTGTTCCATCGAAGCACAGAAGCACCTGCTAGTAGTAACACTTCCGGGTGACGAGCAGGAGACAAACCATCATTTATTATGATACAGTGCCTAGCCTATGTCTGTTAAACTACAACTTTGGGAATACTGCCTGTTTCAGAAATAAAATGTACTAATTTTAGGTATTTCCTTTGAAATTTCTTGGAGAGTGATAGGATGAGAAGTAAAAGGAGGTCTCATACTTATTACTAAGTGCAACTCTTTTTTTATAATAGTTTATTGTCAAATTGGCTTCCATATAACACCCAGTGCTTCTCCCCACAAGTGCCCCCCACCATGTAACTGTAACTTTTAAAATACTGAAACTAGAACTCACCATCTTCTAGAACTGGGGTTAGGTAAGCAGTTGTTTTGTTTCAGTATCATGTGATGAGCACATGGGATGTCCTTGATTTTTGGTGTTATGAACCTGCTATACAGATGCATTATTTTTTTCCCCAACACTTGATAAGATGTGAGCTGCTTTAGGGAAGAGCCAATATCTTTTTTCACTCCGCTTCCCCATATGTTATACCTCACAGTGCTTTGTAGACTAGAACCAGGTTCTCAGCAAGTACTCAATAAATAAACTGATGCAAAATTCCTTAAATAACAGCAGGTAACACTGGTGTGGCACACTCGGTGTACAGGCGCCCCTCCGCCCAGCTTTCCTACCCCTGCTTTAGTTGGTAGCCCAGATGCAGCATGAGGTGGGCATCCTCATCTGAGAAGGCACAGTGCTGATGTAGGATGACTCTGGAGTTGGACAGCTGGGTGGAATCTGGGTTCCATCATCCCTTGTCTGGGAGATTGTGGAGGAAATTTACTTCAGCTCCTTAAACCTGTTTCCTCATCTGCAAAAAAGAAAAAAGAAAAGGTAAGGATAGGTCCCATCTCACTGGGTTCTTATGAAGATTAGGGAGGCAGGGCCTACAGCATGCCCTAAGCTGGGGCCTGGCACTTACTAGGGATTCTGTAAGTCATAGATTACTGCTACTCTCAATTGGTGGAGAAGGAAAAGGAAGACCAAGGGCATAAAATGACTTACCCAAAGTCCCTACTAACAAAATGGAAAATCTGGCTCAAATCATACTTTCTTCCTCCTATAATGGATATATATCTGAGTGTTCAGAAGTTTTTTTAACCACTCTTCCTTTTTCTTTGTTGTCTTCTCAGCACACACATTCTTTCCCTCTCTCTCCTACACACACACACACACACACACACACACACACACACACACACACACCTTCATACTAGCTTCGATTGCTGTGGAGAAGCACTGGGGGGCTCCACATGTCCCTGTCAGGAACCTGCTAATGGCAGATGACAGCTGTGCAATGACAGAAGCTGTGTGCTTCAGGGGCCAGTCCCCTGCAGAGAGGAGCAGTTTCACATCCAGCCCTAAAAAGGCAGTCGGCTTTATCTTCCTTCTGTGTGAGCCTGTGGGCATCTCTCTGCCCACCAACCACTGTGCTCATCCAGCGGTTGGTTTACCTGCCAGTTATAAACCCCGCTAACTCCAGGAAACCGGAAACACCCCTCAGCAGAAGGGGTTCACCAAATTACTCCCAGGCTACGAGAAGGCAAGGCTGCCCTCTCACTTCCAAGCCTTAGAGACAGAGATCAGTATCTTGTCAAATGAAAGGCAGCCTTGAGGATTTGAATCACTTCTCTTATCCTTCCCTCCCCTCAAGCTCATCCTCCAAAGCAGGATCTCTAATTTATGATATGATGGGGACCACATATTGGGATAAGCACGGCATATTAGCTCTGCGGGAGCTGCCAAATAGGACAGTAGCTATTTTGCGACTTAGATTTTGAGGAGAAGAGAATTTGACAAATGGTCCATCTCCCTGGAGGATGAGAAAATGGCAAGTTGGCTAGCCCAAGAGGAGGATGATAAAACAAGGAGACTGGTATTGGGTTTTCCAAAATCTCTCTTTACATGGAGGGAAAAGAAACACGGTTCAAGTTGTAAATCCTGCTGCTTGTGATCTGGAAGATTCCTGTCACTGAATGTGCAGCCAAACAGCTCTCTACGCAGGGGCTGATCTCAAAGCCTCCTCATCATTGCCCACACCCCAATCCTGGCATCACTTTGCAAGGGATTTGTTTTGTATTTGCAATGTTAACACCCTGAGCTGGGGAAAGATGCCAGCCCTGTGAGCAGCAACAACACAGCTTGGTAATTGGTTTTTAAATGCTTTTTTGCTTTAAATTGATACCATGGATCTTTCATTCTTCCTCCCTGGAGGAATTTCAATCTTTTATTTTTTGAAGGGTGACTTTTCCTTGTTGTATGAAAATTAAGGGACAGGCTTGCCATTTCTGGTTAAGAAAGAGCCCTAACAGAAGATGCACATTATTCTACCAGGCAGGCACCTGGAGAGAATCTCGAACCAGGGAACAGAATACTGAGTTCCAATTCTGACTGCCCCTTGACGCTCTGTGACTTCAGACAGATGCTCTCAGAGCATCTCAGACATTTTCGTAGTGATCACCTGTGGTATTTTATTAAAATATAGATTCTGATTCAGTGGGTCCCCCAGGGAGCTAGTTGGTAAATCTAGACTCCCTGGTGATGACCATGCTTCTGGTCCTCAGATCCATTTTGCATAGCAAAGCACAAAAATGTTTCTCCAAGTGTGGTCTACTGACCACCCAAAGTCCTGCCACAGCGCCTTCCAATATATTTTCTGACTCCAGTGTCCTCTGACTAAACACTATTTCAATCTTTCAATTATGTCTCTACTGGACTATTCCAGTAGTCCCAACTTCTACTTTCCACTCCCTCTTTTCCTTACCCAGCCATCAGCGCATTCTTTTAAAAACATAAACCAGATTATATTACTCCTTCAGTCCCAATTAAAACCCTCCAGTGATTTTCAGAATCTCTTGGAAGACAATCCAAGGGTTATTATGGCCCTACATGATTTAACTACTCTCTATTACTCCATCTCCTACCGTTCTCCTTCTCTCAGTAGCTCCATCCTAGTGGTTCTCAAGTAGGGACCGTTTTGCCCCCACACACACAAGGGACATCTGGCATGTCTGGAGACATGTTTGATTGTCACAGCCAGTTGGGTGTAACTAATATCTAATGGGTAGAGGCCAGGGAAGCTGCTGAAATCCTACAATGTACAGGAAAGCCCCACATGAAAAAGAATTCCTTGTCTCAAAATATCAATAGTTCTGCTGTTGAGAAACCCTGCTCTAACCACACTGCCCTACTTTCTCTTACTCAAGATTACCAAGCTTCCTCTTACCTCAGAGCCTTTGTGCTCACTGTACATCTTGTGCCTCAGACTATATGTATACATACATACACATGCACATAAACACATATACATCCATGCACAAATATGTACACACACACACAATCATTTTTATCATTAAAGCCTTAGTTTGAATAAAGCATCCTAAGAAAAGCCATCTCTGATGCCCTTAGCTAAAAAAATAGCACACTCCCTGCTTTTTTTGTCACAGTGCTATTTTATTTCCTGTAGCCCTGTCGCTATTTGAAAGTATAATTATTTTTTTAGTTCTTTAATCTTTACTATTTTTGAGAGACAGAGACAGATAGACAGAGTGCAAATGGGGGAGGGGCAGAGAGAGGGAGACACAGAACCTGAAGCAGGCTCCAAGCTCTGAGCTGTCGGCACAGAACCTGATGCAGGGCGTTAACTCACAGACTGTGAGATTATAACCTGAGGTGAAGTCAGATGCTAACTGACTGAGCCACCCAGGTGCCCCTGAGAGTTTATTTTTGCTTATTTATGAGATTTTTAAAATCTGTTACCCCACAATAGAATACAAGTCCCACGACAGTGTGTGCTTTGTTCATCTTACACACTGCCATATCCTTGGTAACCCTGCTGTACCTGAAAAGGATCCCCAAGATGTTTTCATTACTCAAAAATATATGTAGAATTAAAATTACCAAATGAGTGAATGTACAACTAAACCTACTTGGGTGTATATTTTTAAACATGTAGAATTCTAAGCCCTACTACAGACTTACTGAAACACAATGTCTTAGGTGTGGGGTCAGGAGTCTACATTTAGACAAACTTTCCTTGTGATTTCTGTACAGACTGGAGTGTGAGTTCCACTTGGTGAGGTAATAATAAATAACTAATTTTTATGACTCACAGGGAGGTGCTCACATGCCAGCTTGCACATAGATCTTGCCAGCAGACCCAATTCTCTTCTGTCCTGCTGGGAAAAGGTCAGGATTCCTGTCTTTGATTTTATCTCTGGGTGGGAGATGGAAAGGAAACTCCAGAGCATGACTGACCCAGAACCCCATCCATCCTTACCTTGAGCTTGAATGAGTCTTGTTTATTTTTCTTGAAAGTTGAAGGGATAGTGAGGGGAGGGAGGGAGATAACACTTCCTAAGAAAATAGTAATAAAGTGAGAAATGAATAAAAGCTAAACAAAAGATATGAATTTAACTTGTGATAATGAGTATCATGAGGACTTTAGAAAATTGGTGAGAATGTTTTTGCCCAGAGCCATACCAGAGCCTGTGCAATTACAGACAACCAAAAAGCTTGTGAGTGATTTCACACCCACGGCTAATGAGTCATCTATTTCCCATCTCAAATTTACATCATCCTTTTTAATGGAAGGAAAGGACTATATTTATACCTGTTACATGCAATCTTAGTAGATTTGTTTTATTGTTGAATTATTATAACAAGGAAATGATCTTGAAATTCTTGTTAGAATAGTCTAAACAAAATGTCAGTTTCCTGAAGACTTTCCTTGAAATAAAAGGTGATGCAGGATTATCTGTGTATGTCAGTTCAGAAATGGAGTTTACCCTTCGGATACTATTCTAACATCCACCTGTATGTAAGAGGTAGAAAAATTCAATGTGTGGTCATTAGTACTACTATTATTCTGTAGTTTAACCATTTTAATCTGTTTAACTAGTTATAATCAATAAAGTTAACTATCGTGTCCTTTTCCAGATGCTTCAAATTGACATCAATCCTTTTAATTCTTTGGGGAAAGTTTTCAATCAGTTATGAATCCACTTTGCCATAATCCATTCCTCACATTCCATGTTGCTTATAAAAATAGGTTCTAACAAACATTTTGTCTAAATTCTAATATTTCTCACAGTATTCCTTTAGCATATGTTTGGTAATTATAGCCTAGTTATTTATTCAATCTCAACTTTTGATTGTTAATATATTGTATCTCAAGCTAAGCTTTCTGTGAGACCACTCATGTCCCCAGAAAATTTAAAAATATACAGGTGTCTGCACCAGATCTTAATAAACACCCATGAATTTTATGGGAACATTTGATCTTGGAGTAATTTGTGATCGACTATAATTTATCACTTTTCTCAATTTTTTATTGAATGAATTTTCTGCCCTCAGAGTAACATGTAAAATCAAGTGAACTAATATACTTTCCTATTTTATTACTTTCTCCTCCCCTCCATCAACCCAGTACAACATTGGTCATGAAATAGGTGATTGAAAAAAAAACTCTCAATCTGTTCTTAAAATTTACTATCTTCTGAATACCCTCTGTAATATATAGTTCCTTTATTTTTTTAAGTCTATTTATTTTTGAGAAAAACAGAGGGAGTGTGAGTAGAGGAGGAGCAGAAAGAGAGGGAAACATTGAATTTGAAGTAAGCTGTGTGCTGTCAGCACAGAGCCCGATGAGGAGGTCAGACCCAAAAACAATGAAATCATGACCTGAGCCAACGTTGGAAGCTCAACCTACTGAGCCACCCAGTGCTCCTATAGTTCCTTTAATTCACTAACAACAAAAACATAAGACCAATGATTAAGAATTTTGGTGTCTTTTAAACAGAGAAGACACTAATGGTCTGTGATATGGAGTAATTATCACCAGCATCATTAACAAATATTCCTGAGTAGCCTGCCTGTATCATGTGCCAAGCAGTTGGCTAGGTCCTGAATACTGCGTGGAAGAGGGGCACTAAATTAAACAAAAGGAACAAGGACCCCTTATCTGGGATCAGCACTGACCTCCACTATGAACAGGCACTTTTGGATGAAGTGGATAACAAAGCCCTGGAAGAGGCAAGCTATTTATTGATCATGTGTACCATTAATTACCTGGTTATTGACAGGAAGCATGGTGGCATCACACAAAAAATGCATAGCTCGGGGGGCAGGACAGGTCTCTTCCCTCATTTTTTAAAAATAATTTATGAAAAAGTCCTTTAATGAATTCCATGTGGGGAAAGCTAACAAGCTTAAACCAGCAAGACCAACAATGGTAGGTAAACACAGGAGGCTTCAAGGAATGCTTTCCATAAACTTTGTTTGTACCTCTCTTTGGAAAATTGGACATCACGCCATGGCCAGGGATCTACATTCTCACTTACACCTGTGTCGTGCCTGGTGCCTCTGTTTTGAGGAGGGTTGGTAGGAAAGATTTTCTCCAGAAGATGATCACTTCAGTCTCTCCATGCAAAGGGCTATTATTAACAAGATCTCAATCAATGCAGAATGCAAAGATTTAATACCTAAAGCTGACTGCAGTTTTCTTCAGCACCACAGATTGAAGCCAAAGGAAGTGTGAGGTAACCTCTGGCCAAATTTCACTTTAGATTCTAGTATAAACAAGACTTTCAAAAGAAGAAATCTATCTTTTTTTTCCTTTTTTTTTTTTTTTTTGAGAGAGAGAAAGCACATGCATGTGAGCAGGGTAGGGGGAGAGGGAGAGAGAGGATCTTAAGCTGAGCTGGTTGCAAGGCTCTATCTCACTACCATGAGGTCATGGCCTGAGCTGAAATCACGAGTCAGATGCTTACCCGACTGAGCCACCCAGGCACCCAGAGAATTCAATCTTAATGAAAGTTGACAGTGTTTCTCTTATCCATAGGAATCCCAAAACATTTCCCTACCTGTATGTAGGGATCACTTACTCTGTGCTGAAACGAAGCTGCCTTTCAGCAGTTAAGCCTCACCACTACAATGATTATTCAACAGCACAACACATCAGTTGCGGACAAGGACTAGAAAGATATTAAGAGAAAGTATGCCTTATGAAAGAGTCTCAGGATCCTGACATTTTTATAATTAAATAATTGTATAGCTGATACGACTCACTCTCAAATTGGGTTACCAAATTAAGTTGCATTTTAAGTGGTGGCAGTGTTTTTATCATAAATGACTAGCACTCCCTCTTGTCTGCAGTAGAGATTCTATCCTTTATCCTCTTTAGAGTCACTTCTCACAAATCCCCAGCAGGTAAACTCATGAAATTCCATCCTATTTCCTCTCTCTTGACCTGAAGCAGATTGTTTGTTTTTCTGAATATGCCACCATTAAGAGTAGGAGATCTGATGTTCCAGAAAGTCAGTCGCTGCAATGCTGGGTTGCTACTGCTCATTTTCAAAGGTCAGGTTCAAATCGCAGGAGTGGGGGAAATAGACTAAGTTTATTTGTCCCAACTCCCACCATATGTAAGATTGCTGACCTGAACCCCTGATGTTTAGACTCTCAAAACAGAGCCCCAACCTGGAAAACAGTCTTTATCTTTTTACCAAGAGTACGCATCCCCAAGGACCCATCAGCACCATTCATGTCCTGTATAACGTGTCTGTGCTGAGATAAATCAGCATTTGATTCTTGAGTCATTCATTTGTCAGGAGTAAAAATATTGCATACCAATAAGAAAGGGAAAGGGATGGAAGAAACATGATCATTTTGCATTTTACAAAGATACCGCATTTTTTACATTAAAAAACTTAAAAATACTGCCATCATGGAAGTGTCACAGTTTTCAGAGCAAAATATGAAGAATAAATGTTCATATGGACAATGAAAAATAAGACTTGTCCCTTTAAGAACATAGGGGAAACAATCATGAAAATAAAAGAATCAAATTAGCATGAAGTGTCATGACTTAGAAAACTTTCAAGAGACAAGTTCTTAACAAATTTCAGAAGAGGAATAGGTGAATTTAGTTTACATAATCATTAAATGTTAATAAGATTATCTGAACCTGTGTAATATAGTCAGAAATTTTGAGGAATTAATTCCTTTATGGAATACTAAATTTCTTACATCTCCTAGATGCACTACAGACCAGAGGAAACCATGGCCATAGGTAACACGGCGGTTGGAATGAACACCAAAAGATGAGTTTTTCCTAATACTCTCAAGGCTATCAAAAGGAAGTGTTGGATTTTGCAATGGAGCTGAACTTGGGTCTATGTCATATTCAAACTGCTGCTGGAAAACTTTAAGGGGTTGTTGTTTGTTTGGGTTTTTTTCTAAGCATTTATTTATCACTCTGTGTCAAGATCTTTGTGCTTTACAAATATTGACTTACAAATACTAAAAATACCCTTATATGGCCTGTAAGGGAAATTTAAAATTATTCCCTGCTTACAGGGTAAAATGCTAGGACAAACATAGCTTTGAGGCCAGATATCTGCATGCTCTACCAAGCTTTAGAAACCTAAAAACAAGTGCTGGAGAAATTGCCACTATCCGTACACAAGTATTAGCCAGGTAGAGAAGAAGAAAAAGCATAAAAGAGGGCTCTGCCAACTTCTCAAAGTCCTATGACTGAGGAGACCAAGAACCCTGAGGGAGGTCAGTGTTATCCCGACACAGAGCATTCATCTGGGACAGATAAATTAGTGAGTAGTCATGTCAATGCAACTTCTTAATTATCTATCTCAAGATAGTTTTGATTTGTCATAAATTTGTACTTACTTCAATCTATTCCATTGTTGCTCTATAGTCATGTTTATGAACTCTGTCAACATCACGTCATACACCTCCACAGAGGAAGAAAGGCTATTAATACAAAAATAAATGCATTTTTGAAAAGTTTTTATAAAGAAAACAATTTATGAAATAAATCTTACTTTTATATTCATTTGGCTTATATGAGAAGACTCATCTCTGAGGTTTCAAGCAATCAGACTCAGTGGTATTATCTGATTTGAATGTTGACTTTAATCCTGATAATAGAGGAAGGAGGGTGGCTTTGATCATCTCACCTATGTGAAGGAGCCCAAACATATATTTTTTTAAACTATAAAGCAAGGAGACCAGCAGCTACAGCAGCAAAAATAGGTTTTTGACCCTGGGGAGAGTAGGAATTCTGTGAATCATCACTACATCGCCCTCACCCATCCGCTGGCCCTGTTAACTATTGCTGTCCCTGCAAATGATGGCTTAGAAAGCCATTTTGATCGGGTCCTCATGTGTGTGTGTCACACTCGGCTGATGCTGGTGTCAAGTTGGAGATGGGGGCAGAGGCCATCTAATCTGGGAAGAACAACTTGAAATGTTATTCTTCAGCTAGCATATACACTCTGTAAAGGGTGCTATAATAAAATCATGTGTGTTGCACATTTTCTTCTAAAACTGTACCTACAGCAAAGAAAATACTTAGTTTCTGCAGTCATACTATATACCTGTCCTTTTCCAGAACAAGACAATGGGCTGTTTGGGGGTGGGGGGAGTTGTAGCATATGCACTAGCAAACATGAATGGAAAAAAACAGTTCCAGATGATTTGCTTTACCCCAGAGCATGGCATTGCCTTATTCCTGCCATCTGAGTTTGCAAAGGTATTGCTGAGCATGAGCTGTGAGCCAACCAACCTCAGCACATTTGGCCACCTGCAGCGCAGTCCCGTGGCATTCCTTCCAGTGTTGCAGCCTGTCTTTAAATGGCATTCTTTCTTCCTCTGGTTTACTGCAAACTTTATTCTGCCTATAAGGAAGACTAGGTTAGGAGAGTGGCTAGAAGCAACATTTTTTCTTTTCCCAGATAGATAAAGATATTTGAGGATGTTAACATTTTCCTCTAGTCCCTTGATGATTACACTAAACATACATGACTATTTATGTGTATGTGTGTAGATCTCTGTGTATGTACATATATGCATGGAATAACTGTGTTTAATTTTTATGGCATCTTATAAGATATATATTACTATACCTATTTTATAGATAAGGATACTGAGAATTAGAGGGTTAAATAAGTAAAATTTAGTAAGTGCCATAGATGGTACTTGAACCCACATCACATGATCAAACCACTACACTGTGAGCTATGACCTTGGCAAAGCTTTCTAAAGTCTAATCTCTCTTCATTTAAAAAATCAGGCTATGCAAACACAAAACTCTGAAATTTTTGCCTTCTTTTTTTTCAAGGAAATAAATGCACTCAAGCATTCATTTACAAAATACTTTAGAAAAGCAATTTTTAGAGGAAATGGAGGCAAAGCCAAAACAAAACAAAACAAAAAAGGGAAAAAAAATATTTTTTTAAAAGATAAAATGCTGAGATGTCCTTACCTATAGTAGCCAATCTACCAATATTTGGCCTTATACAGTAATTCAAAAAATGTGATACAAGGCTACTTATATCAAAATCAAGGGCACCTGGGTGGCCCAGCCACTTAAGCGTCTGCCTCTTGATTTAGGCTCAGCTCATAACCTCATGGCTATGGAATTGAGCCCCACATGGGGTTCTGCACTTACAGTGTGAAGCCTGCTTGAGATTCTTTCTTTGCCTCTCTCTCTCTCTCTCTCTCTCTCTCTGCCCTTCCCCTTCTCACATGTGCACACTCTCTAAATAAATAAGTAAACTTAAAAAAATGAATACACCTATCACTAGGATTCTTGTTAAATGGTGCTTACTGGGGCCACTGAAGACATAGTAAGAGCCTCTGTGGATAAGCCCCCAAAATCTACATTTAAAACATACTATCCTGGCGGCGTTAGTATCCACCAAAGATTGAGAACAAATGCCCTAAGATCCTTTTGCTGTTTCTCATCATGTTAGTGTGACTAGTTATGGGAGAACGCTGTTGAGGATGGGAAAATGTACATTTTAGTTGGACTGCTCATGATTTTCCCATTATCACTTCATGACAGTGGCAGAGCTCGTCTTGGAAGTTCTGGTGCATTATCACCAGCCAATAATATCCAACCCACATTTGGCATTAGTACAGAAGTGGAAGCTCTTTGGTGCATTCAGGCTCTTACAATGGATGACTAGGAAGAAAATAAGCATTTTGGAGAAAACTTCTCTCACATGATGACCTTGTTTTCAAGCCAATGTGCTTACTACTAGGTCACAGAGTTTATTTAAAAGAAATGAGCATTTTACCAAAGGTTTTGCAACGTGTGCTAATCAGAAGCTGCCTGTCAAGTTGAAGTAGCATCAAGAGGCTCAGAATAAGGGCTCTTGGGCGTTAAATGGTTCCTACCAAATACCAAACCTATTATCATGATTGGCTGTTATAGCCCTCTAAACGGCAAAGTGATTAAATTGGTCATTATGAAACCCTGAAGATACATAATTATGACAAATAAGACTCAAGTGCAAGGAGATTTTTATCTCACTGACTGGATTACATTTCAAGGGGGAATCAATGAAGAAATGTTTTTTAAAATCTCTGTCTGCTGCATGGAAGCTGCTTAGGAACTGGTTTCTATTGATCTTCACAGAAACCTCTTTCTGAGTCATCTCCACACAGTTCAGAAATCTCTCCAGATCTTAACGCTGATCCTAAATGCCCATTCCATACAACAGCTGGTCCTCGTTTTCATTATAGCCCTGAAATATACATGGAATGGTCTTTTTTGGTAATTTTGCTGAGTAAAAACCCTTAACAAGATCTTGTATTTATCCAAGTCCCTCTAACTTGCTCTAAGTCAAGTCCTCAGCCTACATTTAATCCAATTTTCATTACCAATAGTAATGGCTAAAAATTAGGACTGCAAAATGAGCTGATTTTGTGCAGTCTTTTCTCCATCTAAGAATCAAGGGGAAAAGTTGTTGACAAAATACCCTACAGAAAACAAATCTAAACAACACAAACAAACAAACAAATTTCCTTCTGGAAATAGATATATTACAAACCCTTAAAACATGTACCTTGGTCACTGACAGGAAGGATATACCAGGTTGTAAGCTGAAATTCTAGCACACAAAGATTTTTTTTCTTTAGCACTGTGAAGACTGATCATAAGAACCCAGTGTGTTGATAGAATACTCTTTAATTATTGATAAATGGACAAAAATAACATGGAAAAGGAGCTCAAGAAGATTCACATGAAATTTTGGATTTAATAGCCAGATTTAATACCAATGTAGTGTCTAATATCAAGCTGCATTTGCAGTAAGACTTGTCATTAGTACAAACTGAAAATAGTATTTATTGAATAGTGATATTTATCAGATTACTTATGGCTCCTTGGGAAGAAATCCCTTCTAAATACCATACTAACTAAAGTATGATGTAAACTATTATTGTGGTGTTTGATGTTTCTTGAAACAGAAAGTCACCAGGAATGTAACCAATATTTATTCTCTGTTTATTTGTATTATATACAGAATGTGAACTATTCACTTCCCCCACTTTTTTTCTTCTCTTCTCCACCTATGAATTTCACTTTCTTCAGTTCTATTTACCACTTATCTTTAACTATAGTCTCTCATCCTTAGAAGAACTCATTTAGTGTGAAAATTGAATATCCTTTAAGAAATGAATTCTCAGTATTTGATATCACTGTGTTTCTCTCATTTAAAGAAATGCTATGGACTTACTGGAGAGAAGAGAACACTGCAAGAGAAAGGGAATCAAATCATCCAGGGTGGTGAAAGAGTTTTAATTGTTTTCAGGTACATTTTTAGACAGCTATAAGAACATAGGAAAGAGAACAAAATAGATGATGTTGATGAAGACAATTAAGGGCATCTGGATGACTCAACTGCAAGAGCCTTTATCAACTCAGATCTTACAAACATCAGCCATGTTGATAATTGCAGCAAAATTAATGTGAAGTGTAAAAATGAAGGAAAAATGAAGGAAATGAAGTAAAAATGAAGGAATTAAAGGATATGAAAAAGTCCCTATGTGTTTAAATTTATATTCTCTAATTTTCAAGATTATACTCTTTCTAAAGAGTTCATGCAAAATGCACCCACACTTAATCATTATCAAAAATGCCTTACCCTGGTGCCATTCTATTCTCTGCTTTGATAGCCAATGTTTAACTTGTCCCAGAAGCAAGTTGGGGAAAGCACTCATGCCTTGCTACTACTCTTGGGAACCATGTGCACAGGGAACCAAATTAAATGCTATATGAAGAGAATTGAATTTGTCATTTTAAATGAAATATAGTAGCTCATAATTAAGTTAAGTTATCCATATAATATTTGGGGTCACTTGATGTGAAAAATTTTAGGTGATTTTGTTATCACTAACTTAAGGAATTAATAAGTCACCCATTTGTAGTGGTTTACATTTATCTTGTTTCCATGTAGTTAGAAATCTTTTGGATGAGATGGATCTTCTCATATTTGTAGATGAGAAAGGACAATGTAGATATTATCAGCATAGAATTCATCTAGATAGAGAGTGGTTACAGAGGAAATACATATTTGGCTTTAGAAAAATCATAGACAATTTCTTACTGGCACTGTGTACAGAAAACTCTAGAAGGAAAGTAGAAGTCTGACAAGCTAGAACAATTTGAAGTGTTTGAATATTTTCATATATACATTGATAAGAAAGACATTCCATACAGTGGTTTAAATAGAAAGAAGTTGTGTATTTAAGAATTTTCTCCTGGTTGCAAAATATACCTGTGTTAAAGGTCCCATATCAGAAGTGTCATTTGTAAGTATGGTGCAGAACTCAGTATATACATAAAGTAAGTCCTGATAAATAATAGTAGCATAGAATGAACATGAATTCACAACTCATCTAAGAAACTTCTTTATAAATTAAACATTATAAAACTATATCTAGGTAAATGTTTTCCAAACTTTGCGGATATTAATTCTAATAATATTATTTGTTTAGTAGATATTGTTTTACTATTCTTATGTGAGGTGGAGAAGATAAGAAAAAAAAGGGAATCTAAGGTCAGTCAGGAATCTCAGTGGCTTAGCACATAAAACTGTATTCCTCCCTCACATTACAGTCTTATGTGTATCATTTTCCTCTGCTTTGTTGCTCTACCATCCTAAAAAATGGTGTTCAAGGTCACCACAAAGTGGTAAGAGGGAGAGGACACGGAAGGCTACTGGCTGATAACTACCTCAGCCCAGAAGAACCACACTTCACCTGCACTCACAATTCATTGGCCAGAACTCACTCTACAGGGAAGGCTGAAGAGGAAATGAAATCAGATATGGTAAACACAAAGCATTTTCTGTGCTTCAGTCAACCCTTCCAGCCTTCAGTTGGTCCTATACTTCACACATAATACCATCACCTCGTCCCTAGAGGAGGCGACCCAGACACTACATGCACCTCAAATTCCACAGTCTTACCCATGAGAACCAGATATTGTTCCTTCCAGTCCAACAAATGAGCAAATAAAAAGATAAATTGTCTGTCACCTCACTTATCCCATCATATGTATACTTAATCACAACGATGGGACAGTGAAGGTATAATCTCAGAAAACCCTGAAGGGATGAATGGGAAACACATATTGGTTACAGGTCTAAAGCAATTTCCCCTGTGTGTTATGGTGTAAAATTTCCCGACTCAAACTTGTGGTTGTTGAGTCTCTGATTTTGTGTTCTAGCCCACTTTTTCTCAGTGGCTCCTAGTTTTCTACACTCTGTAGGGGGAAAGGAGGCTATCATACAGCACCATTATCTTGAAGTGGGAATTTAGTAGTTTTTTGAGGAACCTCCACACTGTTTTCCAGAGCGGCTGCACCAGTTTACATTGCCACCAACAGTGTAGGAGGGTGCCCATCTCTCCACACCCTCGCCAGCATCTATAGTCTCTTGATTTGTTCATGTTAGCCACTCTGACTGGCGTGAGGTGGTATCTCAGTGTGGTTTTGATTTGTGTTTCCCTGATGATGCGTGATGTTGAACATCGTTTCATGTGCCTGTAGGCCATCTGAATGTCCTCTTTGAAGAAGTGTCTGTTTATGTTTTCTGCCCATTTCTTTAGTGGGTTATTTGTTTTTTGGGTGTGCAGTTTGGTGAGTTCCTTGTAGATTTTGGATACTAGCCCTTTATCTGAGATGTCATTTGCAACTATCTTTTCCTCTTCTGTCAGTTGCCTATTAGTTTTCTTGATTGTTTCCTTTGCAGTGCAGAAGCTTTTTATCTTGATGAGGTCCCAAGATTTCAATTTTGCTTTCATTTCCCTTGCCTTTGGGGATGTGTCATGTAGGAAATTGCTGCAGTTGAGGTCAAGAAGGTTGTATCCTACTTTCTCCTCGAGGGTTTTGATGGTTTCCTGTCTCACATTCAGGTCCTTCAGCCATTTTAAGTTTATTTTTGTGTATGGTGTAAGAAAGTGGTCTAGTTTCATGCTTCTGTGTGTTGCCATCCATTTCTCCCAGCACCACATGCTAAGGAAGCAGTCTTGGCGAGGGTGTGGAGAGATGGGCACCCTCCTACACTGTTGGTAGCAGTGTAAACTGGTGCAGCCGCTCTGGAAAACAGTGTGGAGGTTCCTCAAAAAGCTATCCATAGAACTCCCTTATGACCCAACAATAGTTCTGCTAGG
>NC_043704.1:62203353-62213031 GCF_006229205.1 Suricata suricatta | reverse complement strand
GAGAGACTATTGAATACTGAAAACGAACTGAGGGTTGAAGGGGAAGGGGGAGGGGGGAAAAGAGTTGGTGGTGGTGGAGGAGGGCACTTGTGGGGAAGAGCACTGGATGTTGTATGGAAACCAATTTGACAATAAAGTATTTTAAGAAATGAAGTGGGAATTTGGAATATGCTTACCTTGGAGACTGTACAGCTTTTGCAGCTGGACATCTTCTCATGGTAGCTCAAAGCTTTTAAACACATCTGACTAAAATTCTTCATCCAAGTTCTCAATTACACACAAATGAAGAATTATTTTTTTCTAGAAACTCTTAATTTTTTGGTCTAAGTTCATTATTTATTTGGTGATATATAGTCTGCAACATCTTAGTAGGCTTCTGGTCTATTTGCTTCTAGTCAGTAACGTGCTAATAATGATGCTCCATGGTCTTTTGGGACATAGTACTCAAACATGTTTTGATTTTTTTTCCTTTCTGAGCTCTATATCCTTCCCCCCAACAACTTGATGATAGCTTGAGGCCCTACCCTTAGTTAAATCTTCCCCAAGTCTCTTTAATCAACTGAAAGGTTTTATTGGTCCTTTATTACTCAAAATCTTTTATAATCCCATCTTCTACTATTAGGGATCAAGAAGCAGTTGGAGTTTGCAAGCCTTCAAAACTCCAAATTTCTGGACTCTGTTTTCTTTTGTTTCTGCTTGCAGACTTGCTGCTTCTCTCTTTTGCTCATCTTTTCCAAAGGCAATTGTATTAGTTACATACTGCTGAATAAAAAAATTTGACCCCAAATCTACTTTTTGTATTGGCGGAAAATAGCAAACATGTATCATCTCATAGTTCCTATAGATTTGGAATCCAGGAGCAGCTTACCTGGGTTCTCCTTAACTGGGTTCACTCATGAGATTGCAACCAAACTGTCCACTGAAGCTACAGTCTGTAGAGAATTCACTGAGAATTCTATCTAGAGAATTGACTTCCAAGCTCATCCACAAGGTTGTTTGGCAGGAAGCCTCCGTTTTTCACCACTTGAGCCTTTCCTTTGGGCTACTCATGACTTAGCTTCCTCATGAATGCATGGTTCAAAGAAAGTAAAAAAAAGTGATTGAGCAAGAGAGCACCCAAGACCAAAGCCATAGCCTTTTATAACCTAATCTTAGAAGTGACATGCATTTACTTCTGCCATATGCTATTGGTCACACATACCAACCTTAATATGACATGGGTACAATGTAAGAATATCAGGAGATGGAGGACATTGAGGACCATGTAAGAGGCTGGTTACCGCAGGTCTCTGGTTAACCAGAGTAGCAAACACAAAGATTTTGAACATCTTTTCAATCTACTCGTTCCATAAGCGTGTAGCCTACCTCACAAGTTAACACAGGGGACAGTTTTACCAACTCTTTTGCTGCTAATTCATGTCAGAGATCATACGTCTAGTCCTTAACTGGCCACCAAACTTTCAGTTTGTGTACCAATTAGCCCTAAGTTACATAATGTATTTTTGGTTACAGCAGCACTTCATTCTTGGTACTGATTTTTTTAAAGCCAGGATATTTAAATAATAGCCACCATGAAGAAAGCAAGCAAGCAAGAAGGGAGGGAGGGAGGAAATCAGGAAGGATGGAAGAAAAAAAGAAAGAAAACCTAAATTATCTTAAATGTTTATTTCCACTAACGTGACCAGAATTTCTTCTGTAAAATACATGTTTGTGCATATCAGTCTATTAGTGAAAACTCTTTGGCTCAAGAGCCTTCAGGACAAAGTTCATTTCCTTACTGTTGCTTACAAGGCTCTTTATAGTCCAGTCTTAGTCTACATTTCCACCTTTATCTCCAACTAATCCCCACATATACTTCAATCACAAGACTGCTCACTAGCTATGGAATACCATAAGCAGTTCTATTCCTCTGTTCTGTACATGCCAAGTATTTTACCTGAGATTACCTACCTGCCCCTAGATCCCGTATAGATCCCTCAAGTCACTCTTCACTTATGCCACTATTGCAGTGTATACATGCCTTTATTATGGCACTCTTAATTTATTTTTATTTTTTTCATTGTCTCCTGAACTATAATATTTGTTCCTTAAATGAGCTATACTAGGAATTACTTTTCATTAACATAGAGGCTTTGCTAATATCACTTCCTAACTTATAGGATTCTGAGTAATAATCATATAATAAACATTTATTAAATGCATAAGCAAATATATGAATGAATTGGCAAGGATTGTTCCTTCTTTTTTCTATCCTTACAACAAACTAAGCTCTCTGATCTCATTGTACCTATAGTAGATACTCAATAAATGTTTAACAATTGTAAAACAGATGAAAATGGCTGATTCTTCTAATTATACCTGTTCTCCCTGAATGATTCAAGTTATTTACATCTCTATTTACAGTCTATACTTTCCAAAAAATTTAACTGTAGTCTATATCCCCACCCTGAGTATTAGGTCTATATAGGTAACTCTTTGATAAAAAGTCTCCATTTGCATTTCCCAAAATGAACTTTAATTTAGTATGTACAAAATGAAATTCATCATGTTTTTCATTCACAAAATTTTACTCTTGAATATTCTTTCTTTGTGAGTGGCACCCCATTCACACAAGCCGGAAACTTGAGTGTTGTCCTTTTGTACTTGTTCTCCATACCCAATTTGTCACTCTGTTTGTGACTTAAATATCTCTCAAATATCTCAACTTCTTGTAATGTATTATGCAGGCTGCCACAAGAGCCTTCAAACTAACTTCTCTACTTCCTGCCTGACATTCCTTCAGTTAATTTTCTATACTGTTGTAAAAATAACTATTTTACAACATAAATTAGGCCTTGCCATTTTGGTTTAAACACCAACAATAGTTTCTCATTACCTTTATGTTAATATTACTATCTTTGTGCTGACACAGACAACACTGTGGCTGTACCGTTGCCTCTCTGGAGACACATGTCTTTCCTGTACTTTTTCTCCCTGAGGGCCCCAAATGTGGGAACCATACCTAACTAAAGTAATACTTTATTGTCCCTAGTAAATACTATCTTCTCAGGAGGAAGCCTATTCCTTTCACATGACTCTTTCTCTGACTAAATGTTAACTACTTATTCTGGACAACCATCCCTGTAGGCAGTCCTCTCTGGAACTACGTGTTGGCTGAAGTCATGGTTATAAGAAATCTTAACATGGAAAAGCACAAAACGTAAAATCAAAATGTATTTTGCAATTTACCCGTCAGTTGATTTATGTATACTGTTAAATATCACCTTAGATGTTGGGATTGTCCTATAATGGCCAAGGTGATCCATCTCTGTTTTCCTTGTTGTCGCTCAGAAAGCCAGGTTTTTAGTTTGGATTTTGTATTTTGTTTTTAGCAAGAGCAGCAAGAAAATGATATTGAAAAGTTTGATTTTCCATAGCTTCATTTTTAAGTAGATTCTCAAATGACCTTCCTGGATACTATTCATACTCTGTCTTAGACTAGATTAAAAAAATGCCTCCGTGAGCAATGATTGGTTAGGACAGAGAAAAGAGATAACGATTTGCCCACGGGAGGAGGCTGAGGCGAGCAAAGACAGGGACAAGCAGATAAACAGAAAAGGAGGAAGCTGTTAAAAATAAAAAAAATCTTGAGTATTTCAAAAGCCTTGGCTGAGACAGTGGGAAAGATAAAAAGAGAAGGAGAACGACAATCAGCACTGCTAGTAATTGGAGAGGCTGGAGGAATGCGAGGTGGAGGCTCAGAGGGGAAAGAGGAGCAAAGAGAGAGAATGAACAATGATGGGGAAAGGAGTATAGGGAGTGGTTGAAAAAAATGAGAAACCAGTCAAAGAGGGTAGAAAATGGGAGCCTCTGGGGTCTCACTTTTCTGTTGTTTCATCTGTACCACAAGAATTGTGTGTAATTTGGAGGATATTCCCTCCTTTCATTTTAAGTAAATGAATAAATCAATACATGAATGAATGAATAAATGAATACATAAATACATAAATAAGGAACATCTGCCTTATGAGACAGAGTTCAAAATCAGGGTGAACTAACAAGATGCATTCTGGTAATCCTGAAGTTCAGTTTCTGAAATAGGAAGTTAGAGAACTTGGCGAGTAAGCCTCTGAACAAGAGTTGTACTTTCTGCATTTTCTACATCTGCCTCCCATCCCTGACTGTCTATAAATGTTTTCTTCTTTATACAGTTCATCCTTCCACAGGTACCAGTTGCATGAGTTGTTATTGCCTCTTACTCACCAATAACAACTGATTAACACCTGAGAATGTTCGAACTCTTTGACTTCTTTTGCTGCAGAACAGATAGAGTGATGATTCAGTTTTATTCTATAGCTCCTCCCTGCTTTAATGATAAATACAATTGAAGTCATTGATGTTTCCAAATTGCCTTTCTTTTCTAAAGAAAAAAACTTTAC
Source organism: Suricata suricatta (assembly GCF_006229205.1). NCBI lineage: Eukaryota > Metazoa > Chordata > Mammalia > Carnivora > Herpestidae > Suricata > Suricata suricatta. The sequence goes on along the minus strand of NC_043704.1, from coordinate 62,208,613 downwards.
CAAGAGTCTACAAATGGTTGAGATGGATACACTTTAGACCTCCAGTTCACACTTTTACATTGTTAGTGACATCTTCACCGTTAAACATCACATATAGGTGGGTTTCCTTAGCTATCTATGTGAAAATTTTCTTGTGTGACTGTTTAAAGGAAAGTGCCATAAAAAGAATAATGTAATTTCCTTACTTGGAGTTCTGCTTTGGAGATTGGGAGGGAGCAAGGACTCTTGGTTAGAAATCTGATGTGCAGATTGGAGGGTTTTTTATTGTTAAACACTGCTGTCAAAAATCAGGTCTGCAAGAGAACAAGGGATAATATTGACTAAAGTAGGAAACAATTCAGCAAGTGACCTTCATGCTTCTAAGCAACTAGCCAATCAGCATTCATGACAAGCAGATACCATCCAATCAGTATTCATTTCATGTGATTAGTAACCAGCTGATGTGAGAAAATGGAAGAAAGGCAGCATTCAGGTATGCAATGATTATAGAATAATAGATCAGAATGTAATTCTATAAAACTACAGGGATAACAGGCTTGGAAAATATATTTTGCAGGGTTAGAAAAGGTTCCATTTTTTAAAATAAGATCTTCCTATCAATAGTAGAAAAGAATAGAAGCCCAAAACAGAAAGCAGTTTATAACATAATACCTGTTGCTTCCTATTTATTGCAAAACAAAAAACAAAAAACCCTCAACTTTAGTTAAATATCTAATGACTTGTCTAAGAAAGAATATTTCTGCCAAACTGTGGTGGGTGTTAATTTCCCAATATTTTTCTAAGAATTCTGCTTCAAAGATCAGAATATTTTAGCCCTATGCTAATTTTCATTCTGTTTGATCAGTAAGCTCACTTCTTTTCTTCTTTTTAAATATTGTCTGTGATGAAAAAAAATCGAATGGAACAACTTTCATTTCTCCCCAGGAATACCGCGCCGTTGTTGGGTTCTAGTTTCTGGAGTTAAAATGGGAAGAGAACTCAGTCGGGGACTATGGCATCTGACCCAGGGTTGAAAACAACTCTCAGAGGTACTCCCCAAAGCTCCGGTTATCACCTGTGAAATAACAATTCACCTCTCTGTTTTCTTTTACTGAAACTGACACTGTAAGTAACAAAATGTAGTGAGGTTTCAAAGAAAGGAAAATGACCTTTAAATTTTCTGAAGCATAAAGGCCACTTCACGCAACAGAGAACAGCAAGAGATACGTGGCCTTAGGAGGTGAGTGAGATGACTCAGATTAGGGAATGAAAGGGGGACGCTGCTGGGACCTTTGGGCTTGTCCTTTCTGAAGTCACAAGGACCAAGATCTCCTTTAGATGGAAAAGAGAGGTGGATGAATCTCAAAAGACTAGATAAAGATAATAACCAAAGGTCTCAATAATTATTCAAGGTATCTAAGAGCTCCAAAATGGGTCTGTTAACTTGCTATATTCCAGTGTTTTCCATTATGCTTTGTAAAACCAGGATTGAAGGCAGCACATGTAAAAATTAATATGAAAATGTTTCCTACTGTCTATAGTCTCAAAGCAAAAATTTAAAGAATTCTTTTTACACCAAGTGAGAGACAAACTCCAAACGGAGGGATATCTGTAGGGCTTATTTTTCCTTGATATGGGGAAAAAATGAAGAATTGCAAACGTTATCTATTCAGAAGGTCAGAAAACTGGAAAATTTCCAAATTACAAAGAGACAATTTTAGCACCTAAATTCAATAGGAGAAAAAGAGTTGCAGCCTACTTTTTCTAGTATCATTATGAAATTCCAAATAATAACAAATGTACAGTTTAAATGAACTGATTATTTCTTTAAAGGAAAGTGAATTGGCAAAGTATGAATAATCTAAAAATTTTTAAGAATATTTTTCTACATAGCAAAATCTTTCGTAATTCTAAGTTTTGGAGTCTAACATGGAGTCATATGTTTTATATGACAAACTTAACTTAAAATAAGGTACAGTGATTTCCAGGCACTAAATCTTACTAAAGTTGAAATACAGTTTGGTTTTAGAGCCAAAAAAAATATGCAAATTTAACTTAATAGAATGTGTAAGAAAAATAGTGAAACAAATATCCTACTGATGAAAAGCCAGTCCTAAGCATAAAATCATAAGGCTTGCTAAAGGTCCTTTGATCTCTCCAAAGCTTATTTGCAATTAGAATTATTTAGCAAATATTTATTAAGCACCTATTGTGTGCAGAGATTAATATTTGAACTAATGGAAAATATACCATGATTAGAAGGAATAATCTCTTCCTTGTCAATTTAGAGGAGAATAATCTGATATATGGTGATCAAAATTATTCATAGAATCACAGTACTCAAAGGAACTTAATTGTTCATTCTGTCCTTGGAGATTTGAGGAAATGGAGATTTGTTAATCTCCCTTGGAAGCTCATTCCAAGGTTATATCAAAAAAAAACCATGTACTAAACCTCTAATCAGGTTAATAGGCACTGTCTAATTCCTGTTTATATTCTCAGGCCCCAAGGTACTTGTAAAGAAACTCATAGAACCATCAGAGCCATGCTTTCTAATATCAACTCAGTCCTTGGTGCTACTGGGAAATACTTGTATCTAACTCTTTCTGAATAACTCATATATATTCTATAATAGATATAACAAGAGTTTTCCATTCTTTTCAAGTTTTTGAATGTCACTATATTTTTAGCTTCTTCTTACTTTTTCCATCTGAAACAAAACAGTTTCAAACAGAGAGGGAGGCAAACTGTAAGAGACTCTTAAATAGAAAGAACAAACAGAGGGTTAATTGGGGTAAAGGGAAAATTAGGTAATGGACATTGAGGAAGGCACTTGTTGGGATGAGCACTAGGTGTTGTATTTAAGCAGATGAGTCATGGGAATCTGCTCCCAAGGCCAAGAGCACACTGTATACGCTGTATGTTAGTTAACTTGATAATAAGTTATATTTTAAAATAAATAGATAATAAAAACATCATACCTATTTTGGATAACAAGGAGAAGATACTTAAGTTGGGAGACATGTAGTAAGGTGGAATAATGTAGGTTGGATCTTCAATATAGGTACAATTCCAGCTGGTAGAGTTTGTCAGTCAAAAAGCATTTCAAGGAAAAGACAAAGCCTGAGCAAATAGAGTTGGGAAGGTGTAAAACTAAGAGAATCTGAGTAGTTATGTTTGGCAAGAACCTGTGTTAACGTTAAAGAGAATGGGCTGATTCAGCTTTAGAAACATAGGATCCTGGTTACCCTTGTTTGGAAGACATTCTGGATATCATGTGGCTCAACACTTTTCTTGATGTTTGAATTAATCCTGCAATATTTCTTATGAGTGGCTACTCGGTCAGAATAAATGTAAAAATAACAATGACAGAAAACTGACTCTTTCCAGGAGCAACCTAATCCACATTTTGATAGCACTATGAGAAGCTTCAGTGAGCATAAATCTATCTTCTTATAATCAACAGGTCCTAATGTGCTTGTCTGGGCCATACTATAACAAGTTAAATTACCTGTCTTCTTGATTATCCTTTATATATTTGAAGGCATCTCAGGTCCTGATAAATCTTTTCATTTCCAAGCAAAAAATTAACAGTACCTTCACTAAAATCTCAGCTAACATGAAATGATATTTCATATAACATGAAACATAGCATGAACTTTAATATTATGCTCACTCTCCTAAGCATATTACCTAATTTTTCTATATCCATCCTGTAGGGTCATACCTAGTACTGAAATCTTCACTGTGATTTCCAGTCAAATAGGATAAAATAACATGGTACCATTCATTTTCTAGAGATCATCTTTCTCTAGTATCTTCTGAAATCTTCTTCTTTAAAGAGAAGTCTCTTCTTCAATAGTAATGGTCTCTCTTATTTGCTGATTCTGCTCAGACACTTTTGACCAGATTGAGTTTTTTTCTTGTATATATTATGCCTTCAATAAAATCAGCTGACTTAGTTTTACAGCTGCTAAACCAGTTTCTTCTTTCAACTCCCTCCCCTTCCCATCTTCCCTTATCTTGCCCTTGGGTATTTAATTGTTTTGAGCCAAAATAAAAGAGTTTTTATTCCCTCTGACAAAGTGGAGCTATTTCATGAAGAATATTTATTAAAAGACTAATAAATTTGCATGAGTTAAATCAGGAGAAGTCACTGAAGTTTTTTGATAAAAAAACACATTTTTTGTTTTTTAATTTTTTTAAGTAAACTAGTCTGGCATCCACATGTATAACTGATTGAAATGAGGAGAAACAGGAGTATATTCTGGAGAAGACTTCATTATTTCTCCCTCAAGTGGTATCAAAGGAAATAGAAAAGAGTACTGGGCATGGTGACAGAAGCTGCAGAACTTACAAATGGTAAAAGTCCAGTAGGGGAAAACCAAAATTCCTTATAAGATTTGAAAGTGCAAGTATTGGATATATTAGTAAAGGTTCTACAGAAAAACAGAATCAAAGAATTGGATTTATGTAAAGAATTAATTTACACAGATATATAGTCTAAGTTCCAAGATCTACAGTCAGTAAGACTAGAGATCCAGGGGAACCAGTGATGTAGTTCCAGTCGGAGTCTGAAGGCCTCATATTCCAAGAGAGTTTATTTTGTAAATCTCACTTGGAGGAAAGGGGAAAACTGATGTTCCATTTCTAGAATAACAAGTTCTCTCTTACACCACTTTTTTGTTCTATTGAGGTCTTCAGTTGAAGTCTGTCTTCATTAGGTAGGATGATCTGCGTTATGCAGTCTACAAATTTAAATTTTAATCTCATCCAGAAACACTCTTACAGAGACAAGAATAACATTTGATCAAAAGTCTGGCACCATGTTGCCCAGTCAAGTTGACACATACAGTTAACATTAACACTGTGAGAACAGTGAAATAATGAAGCCAGAAAAGATGTTCTTTAGGCAAGAAGGTACTAATGGTACATGCCGAGTTTGAGTTTGTGATGACATGTGAAGGTGACTATATAGATGGTTATAAATCATAAGCTAGGTCTTGGGAAAGAGATAAGGATTTGGAGTATAGATTTGTGCTTATTTACATAAAAAGTATTAGTGAAGGAGTTTCAAGAAGTCAATAGCATAGGATACTGCTAATCAATTACTTACAATGATGAGACCAAAAAAAAGTCAACAATTTGGTGCTTAAGAAATCTCTATGATCAGAAAAGTAGGAGGATAATTGGGTGGGCACCAAAATACAAAAGCCAAGAGAATAGCTATTCTTTTTCTTTTTGTTAACGTTTATTTATCTTTGAGAGAAAGAGAGAGAGA
>NC_043704.1:62157414-62203253 GCF_006229205.1 Suricata suricatta | reverse complement strand
TAATGGATGTATAGAATTTGTAGGATTTATATTGTTATATAGCCACACAGTATCTAGAAAACTTACCTTCTCAACTGATAGTTCAGTGTGCTTTAGAAAGAAGTCATAGGGGAAAATGTAGGCGCAGAATCCATTTTTTCAAAAGCTACATTTCTGCTAAATCTATACAAATGATTGATCCATACATTCTTTTATTCAGTAAGCATTTTTAAGTACCTTCTATGTGAAATAATATGAAATGTTCCCTTATGCAGTAGCCTACCATCTAATAGATATTCTAATTGAGTGTTTTCATATGTAATATGTAGAGGAAATACACATGTAGTATGTGAAAATGACTGACAAGAGTTAATGGTGGAGTTAAGTGTTCTAGTCACCAAAAGGATAGAGAAACTTTGCTTTTTACTAACTTTTAAGAAGAGCTAAGAAGATAATATCTAGCATATTATTCTGCTCAGCAGCAATGAAATAATAAGAATTAGGAAAAGAAAACTTGATGCATGAATGGTTTTAAAGCTTCATAGTATTAGGTCAACCAGTGCATCAGAAGTAAGAGAACTAGTTTCTTCGTATAAAAACAAGAGTCCTTGTAGTAATGTGGAAGCAAATGAGAAAGCATTCCCCTGTAGGGCTTTTGAAGATGCGATAAAGCCCTTTTAAAGAGCTTTATCACGAAGATGTAACAATAGCTTTCCTGCCATTATAGTCTAAACACATCATTGCCCTAGTTTAGAAACTCATCTTGGGTTTTGACCTCTCTGTTCTTTGTGAAATCTTTGAAAAAACCAACAAAAACATGAACAGGCATAATTCATCGTGATATATTTCTCAACAAGATTGTACAGGCATAATTTTGAATTTTTAAAATGAAGAATTAAGGAAGCTGTTTTGCATCCCTTCCCTGCCTCCAGGCCCACTCCTCTGCAGCTTCCCCTCCAGTGGTATTCACGGCCTATCTATCCTGGAATTAATGATTTCCTGGCCCTGGGATGCCTTGGAGAGGTTGAATGAACTATTGCCATTACTCTGTCTGCCTCCTTTCTGTCTCCTATTCACAACTCTCATAACATCATTAAAATAAGATGTATTAAGTGAATTATAATGTACAGTGATTGCTATAAAAGCCATATAATACATATAGATAATAGGGCTTGTGACAACACATGTATCACAGAATTTAGAGAAGGAAGGGTTCTCTCACATACTCCACCCGCTAACCCGCAGTGCCAAAATTATCTCTTTTAATAAGTAGGTAAATATCCTATTTTTAAAGAATTTTTGTGAGTACGAAGTGTTGTATTCCCACCGAACAATCTGAGTTTTCACACCCCATAGAAATTTCTACATATATCCATGATATATACATTCAAATGCACAGCTAAAATATTCAAATATACAAAATAAGTCAAAGCAAGAACTTTTTTGTTCTGACCTAAAAGTACCTCATTAGCGCAGATGTCCAAGATAGACAGCCCCAAATACACTGAGGTCCAAGGGCATGAAAGAGCCCTTACTTCTGTAGACTAACAAATGGATTTATGCAAATTAGTGTGTGAACTTGAAGATATTATTGTGACAAACTGATTGGTATACACTCGCTGCCAAGGGAAAACCCCAGCTAGGCAGCATTATTATTACCACTCCCATAATTATTGCCAAAATCATAAGACCTTAATGCTTCCTGGATGAAAGACTTTTGAGGGAAAAACAATCTATCCTAGGGTTTGCTCTTTGGACTTGAAATTACTTTTCAACCTTTTCTTCTTATTTATCCAACTCATTTCAGAAGATGAAACACCTATTCCAAGGTGAGGAAAGAGGCTTCTGGGGAAAAGAAAAAATAAATTCTTTAGAATGATCTCGTTATTTTCTGTTCATTCTCCTGATCCTTTTTCCCCCCTGCTTATTTCCCTGATTTTAATTTGTATTACTCCATTTCTATCCTTTTGCCCTCAATTTTTCAGAGTATCCTGTGTCTTTTCTTGCTGTGTCTCATCTTCCAAAGTCTCAGAAGCACTGTCAATAATGTCATATCTTTACTACATTCTTTGTTTTTTGTTATCCCTTTAAAAAGCATGAATATTGCTTCCGAGAAACCATGGCATCCATTATTGTGCCTGAAAGGGTGACAGTAAAAAAAAGACATATTTGAAATCAGGGCTGTCGAGAAGCAGTATGATGGTTAGGATCACACATTTTGCAAACAAGTGAGTTTGGGTTGGAACCCACACACTGCCCTTTACTAGCTATGACAAGGCCAGTTTATTCATTCACTACTCTGAGGTTAACTTCAAGCTGATCTTCTAAAGAATGAATAATATCTAGTTTACGGGATTCTTGAGGATTGTTGAGATAATAATACAAAGACTTTAGTAAATTGTCAGGAACCTAAGAGACAATATACAAAGTAACAACATTGACATGGTGGTGAATATGATAACAGTTCATATGGAGGCAGTTGTAATATGATGGTTATAGACTGGGTTTTCAGAGTCTCTGTCAGAAGGGGCAGTCACTTCTGTCCATTTGGATTGCAAGTCCTTGGTAATCATTTGCATATTTAAAAGCCATAGCAGTTGTGCTTAAGCCTAAATTCTATGGTCAGGTTTAAGTCTCTTTGTATTTCCAGAGATAGACTTACTTCACAAACACACACACACACACACACACACACACACACACACACACACACACAGACCTCAAAATCCAAACACTACTTTGTCCTCTTCACTGGTTTTCCCACTATTATTGTAAAAAATTTTCATATATTCAAAAGAATATATAAGACACACATGTAAGTTTAAAGTAAATATAATAATATTAATATCCTTGTATCTGGCACCTGGCATAAAAAAGTAGAGAAGATTTTCCATATTTTGAAGTTTCCCTGTAGCACCCTCTGATTGCAGCCTCTCTCCTGCCCATACCAGAGGTAATGACTATCCTAAATTTGGATTTCTTATTCTGCTGCATTAACTTATAAATTGTATGATGGAGGTATACCTAAATAATATATTGTTTAAGTTTCCTTATTGTTGAATTTTTGTAAATTATATCATGCTGATAGATTCTTTTGAGATTGAGTTTATCCAAGACTGCTTTGTTAGTAGTTCATTGAGTGAAAACATATAATGAAATAGCCGTTCTCCTATCTATGGTCTTCTGAATTATTTCCAATATTTGGCCTTAGAATCATGTTATTATGGGGATCTTGGGTGGTTCAGTTGGTTAAGCATCTGACTATGGCTCAGGTCATGATCTCATGATTCATGGGTTCAAACCTCACCCTAGGCTCTGTGCTGGCAGCTCGGAGACTGGAGCCTGCTTTGGGTTCTGTGTATGTCTCTCCCTCTGTTCATCCGCTGGTCATGCTCTCTCTCTCTCTCAAAATAAACAAACAAACAAACATTGGAAAAAAATCATGTTATTATGCATATTTTTTAAAGTTTTTTAATTTTATTTTTGAGAGAGAGAGAGAGAGAGAGAAAGAGAGAGAGAGACAGCATGAGCAGGGGAGGGTCAGAGAGAGAGAGGGAGACACAGAATCCAAAGGTAGGCTCCAGGCACAACAAGGGGCTCGAACCCACGAACTATGACATCATGACCTGAGCTGAAGTTGGACGCTTAACCAACTGAGCCACCCAGGCTCCCCATGCATATTTTTCTATGTGCTTCCTCATGCACATAAGAAGTGGAACTTCAAAGCATATTCCTAGGAGACTATAGGATCTGTACATCTTCAACTTTATGGGAAAATGCCAAATCTTTTCCTAATGAGGTTGTAGTGGTTAGGATTACGTTTAGGTTAGGGTGCTGTGAATATAAAAAATCAAGAATCATAATAGTTTAAATTTCTTTAACACTTATTTATTTTTGAGAGACAGAGCATAAGCAAGGGAGGAGCAGAGAGAGAGGGAGACACAGAATCTGAAGCAGGCTCCAGATTCTGAACTGTCAGCGCAGAGCCCATTGTGGCTGTTTCCTTATGGATTCTCTGTATGGATGATCTATTTATTGTTAAGAGTGGGCTATAAAAGTCCCCAACTACTTATTTCTCCGTTTGGCTCTCTTAGTTTTTGTTTTATATATTTAGGTGCTTAAATGTTGGATGCATAAATGCTTAAAATTGTTAAAACTTCTTACTGTATTAACCTCTTTATAATTATATAAGAACCTTCTTTGTCTCTTTTTACCATTTTTAGTTTAAAGTCTGATTTGTCTGATAAAATTTTTTTTAAATTCCTGATACTTTTGTAACCATTCACTTGAAGTATCATTTTCCATACCTTCATTCTCATTCTATTTGAGTTTTTAAGGCTCAAGTGAGTCTCTTATAAGCAGAAAGATTGTTGGGTCTTGTGTTTTTATTAATCCATTCAATATTCTTTTAATTAGAGAGTTTAATCCACTTGTGTTTAAAGTAATCATTAGTAGCTAAGGACTTAATATTGACATTTCAGTTGTTTTCTGGTTGTTTTGTAGATCTATTTTGCCTTGTGTCTTATCTGCTACCTTTTGTTATGTTTTGATGTCTTCTGGTATGAATATGCTTTTACTTCTTGATCATGTTCTTCTGTGTAATTACTACAAGATTTTTCCTTGTGGTTACCATGAAGCTCACATAAGATATCTTAAACTTATAACGCCTATTGTAAACTGATAACTTAACCTCAATAGAATTCATAAACTTTACACTTTTACTTCTCCTCCCTCACATTTTAGAATAGTGCTATTACAGTCTCCATGTTTTTTTATGCTGTATAACAGATTGTTGTATTTATGGTTGGTCTTGCTACAGTCATTCTTTTTTAACTTTTAAACTAGTGTTGTAAACGAATTATGTGCCACTGTTACCATATTGTGGAATCTAACTATCCTATGACTATACATTTACTATTATTAGTGATGTTTATGCTAACTTTTTATGTTTTTATAATGTTAATTAGAATGGTTTTATTTCCACTCAAAGAATTCCCTTTAACATGTCTTGGAAGGCACTTCCAATGGTCGTGATCTCCCTCAGCTTTGTTTGTTTCTGAAAGACAGCTTCACCATCTATAGAATTCTCAGTTGACTGTTACTTTATTTCAATATTTTGAATATGAAATTCTATTCTCTCCCAGCCTGATATGTTTCTGTTGAGAAATCCACTGATGGTCTGAGTCTGGCAAGGGGTGGGGGGCCCCTTATACGTTATCTCTCCTTTTTCTTGTTGCTCTTAGAATTCTTTATTATTGACTTTTGACAATTTAATTATAATGTGTCTTGATGTAACGTATTTGAGGGTTCAATCGTGGGATTCTCTGGGCCTCATGGATGTGAATATCCATGGATATCTTCCTGTGTTTGGGAAGTTCTCAGTCATGATTGCTTTAAAGATACTTTCTGTCCCATTTTCTGTCTTTTCTCCTTCTGGAATTCCCATAGAGTCTTTTTTTATTATTATTATTCCCATAATTCCTGTAAGCTTTCTTCAATCTTTTTCATTCTGGGGTGTTTTTTTGTTTTGTTTTGGGGTTTTTTTGTCTTTTAACCATGTAATTTCTAAAGTCCTCTAGGTTACTGATTCTTTCTTCTGCCCACTCAAATCTACTTTTGACACTCTATGTTGAATTCTTAGTTCAATGTTGTATTTTAAAGTCTAAGATTTTGTTTTGATGGTTGCTTTTTTCTTCTCAAAACTCTCATTTTGTTCATACATTGTTGTGTAATTTTGTTTAGTTGTTTGTCTGGGTTTTCTTCTCCACTAAACTTCCTTAAGAGTATTCTTCTGAATTATTTGACTGACATTAATTAGTTTCTTTTGGCAGTATCATATTTACCTTATTTTTTTGTGTGTGATCTTTGATTCCTTACATTGGTATCTGTATTTGAGTAATTGAACTCTTCTTCCAGACTTTACAGGTTTGCTTAGGTAGAGACAGTTCTTCACCAGTTGGCTCAGTTTGGATTTCTGGATGTGTTTGCTGGTAATGTCTTTGGGTAGGTTTGGCCTGTTCTTATGCTCTATTTTGAGGTGAGGTAACTGTTTGACTTCTGAGGTTGGGGATGGAAACAGTTGGATAGGACTGTTGGCTTTGTTCCTTACCCAAATGAGGCTGTAGGGTGGGCTCCATGGTTAATCTGGATTCCTGCGTGAGGCTTATTCCATGGCTGGGCTTGGGTACTATGTTCAGCAGTATCTGGGGCTATGAATTAGCTCCCTTGCCCTAGCAGGGCAGCACGATGGGGCCCAGGACATATGCAACTTATTTAAGGACCCAAATCAGAATAGAATGTGCACTAAATTCCCTGGTCAGGTTAGGCTACCAGGTTTGCCCTGTAGATGGGGGAAACCATGGCTATACTGTCTGTTCAAGTGTCATTGTACACACAGTTGTTGAACCGGCTATGAAGCTTACCATGTGCACTTGTTAGGTTCTCTAGCTGGACAGGCTGAATGCTGTGTTCAGAAGAGCATTCAGAATGTTACAGATGAGATTCCCTGCCTGGGAACAGTGGAAAAGCAGTTCTAAAGCCGGTAAAGCTCTTTGTTTGTTGTCTTAATTCAAGCCAACCCACTCCTCAAGTTTCCTAGCCGAACAGGACCCCTAGCTTTGCTTTGAAAACTATCACCCCTGCCTGCCTTTCTCTCAGCTAAAGCACCACTGAGCTGCATAGCTTCCAGGAGTTGTTGCCAGCACTTCTGGTCGGATGGAGCCAGAAGACACTCTTCACAATAGGTGAGGGCTACGTCTCAGTTCCTTTGCCTGGGAAGGTGGTCTATGGAGCCTCTCTGCACTACTCTCAGTTTCTCAAACAGGCTCTTCAGTTAGGAGGGCCACACCACTACCCTCAGCCTTAGCTGTGAACTTAACCCTCTGGCTCTGGGTGGCACTGGAACCCTCCCCACCCCATACTGGCTTTGCTCTGGATGCAATCAGCACTGCCCTCCCCTCTCTAGTCTTCAGTGCCACTGAGCCACTCAGCTTCCTGGAGTTGTTACCAGCCCTTCTGGTCAGATGGGGCCAGAAGATACTCTCCCAGTGGGTGGGGCTGTGATTCCATTCCTTGCCCAGGCAGACAGGGCTCTAAAGCTGGCAGAGGTTTTCATGTGAGAATCTGAATCAGGCAAATCCCCACCTCACTGAATTCCCTGGTCAGAGTGCTCCCCCAACTTAGTTCTTTGGATAAGAAAAGCTGCTAATTGGAATTAGTACATGGGGAGTGCAGGTTTGAACTCAGTCTGCCAAGGTAGGTGTGCCTCCTTCTCCATTAGAGTCAGCAGCCCTGCAGATTCCCCTACAGTCCCCCATGGTATGAGATCGGAATGGAGCTCCAGAAAAGCATCCTCAATGCTGGGTTCTCTTTTCCCATTGGAAGAATTGGGGGCTCAGAGAAGATCTTTCCATGTGGTGGTACATTGGCCTGGTGCAACATGTAGCCACTTCTCTTACCCTTCCAAAGCCATCTGTCTTGGTCTGTGTAGTACAGGGGGGCACTTCAGTTTCACTCCCATGCTCTAGGATTCTCAGTAGTGCCTTGTTTCTAAATAGTTGTTAGCTGTTCTTCTTGTGAGGAGTGAAGTTAGAACCTTTCTCATTATCTGGGTGCATCATTATATAAACCATTTTATCATCTGTACACAATGCATACTTTTGTTTCTTTCCTTCTACTCCTCTTACCTCTTGTTTTATGGTACTGGCTGGGATTTCCATCATAATGCTTAACAGAAGTAGTGATAGAAGTCATTTTTGTATTTAATTTTAAAAGAAATGCTCTTTGGGGTGCCTAGGTGGCTCAGTTGGTTAAGCGTCAGACTTCGGCTCCGGTTATAATCTCATGGTTCGTGGGTTTGAGCCCCAAGTCATGCGCTGTGCTGACAGCTAGCTCAGAGTCTGGAGCCTGCTTCGGATTCTGTGTCTCCCTCTCTCTCTGACCCTCCCCTGTTTGCGTTGTCTCTCTCTGTCTCTCAAAAATAAATAAAAAACATTAAAAAATTTTCTAAATAAAAAAAAGAAATGCTTTGTCTTTATTTTTATTTTAATTCCAGTATAGTTAACATACATGTTATATTTGCTTCAGGTGTACAATATAGTGATTCAGTAATTCCATATATCACTCAGTCCTCATCATGACAAGTGCATTCCTAAATCCCCCTTTTCTATTTCACCCATCTCCACACCCACCTCTCCTTTGGTAGTCATCAGTTTGTTCACTATAATTGAGAGTCTGTTCTTGCTCTCTCTCTCTTTCTCTCTCTCTTTTCCTCTTTTGCTCATTGGTTTTGTTTCTTAAATTCCACATATGAGTGAAATCATGGTGTTTGTCTTTCTGTGACTGACTTAACTTGCTTAGAAATATACTCTCTGGCTCCATTCATGTCATTACAAATGACAAGATTTAATTTATTTTTATGGCTGAATAATATTTTATTATTTATATATGTATATCACATCTCCTTTATTAAAGAAAATACTCTTAACATTTCACAGTTAAGAGTGATATTTTATGTAAGTAAATTAGGTACTTACTTAGATGTCCTTCCAAGGTATGGTATGTATGGTAATTGTGTGTGTATACACATGTATACACCAGATTGCTTCATAACTCATTTATTAAGCTACTATTAATTGAGGAAATATAATGTACAAAGCTTAATCTAGTTATTTGAGATTCAAAGAAGAGTCAGACACAAATCCTACCTCCAAAAGATTTACTACCCGTAAGAAGTGATAAGAAGTATATAAAACCAAACACATTAATCCAAGAAAGGAATAGGTTCCGTAAGAGAGGTTCAAGTCAGGTACAATGAAAGCTCAAAGAGCACAGCAGAACTACCTGTTGGAGACTCACCAGGGAAATCTTTGTAATCGAGATGGCATATAAGTTGAACATTAAAGGATGGGTAGGGTTTGAACTACAAACCCTTGAATTGCAAAAAAAAAAAAAAATTTTTTTTTGAGGTTAAGGAACAACATAGGCAAAGGCCTCCATCTCTTGCACCTTTCCTTTGAGTGAAGTTAAAAGTCAAACACCTCATGAACAGATTCAAAGTAGATATATACAGTATACCCTCAAGCCAGTCCAATCTTCCATGATGGAGTTCAAACTCTAAACCAAGAATTTTGTTCTGGCACTATCAATCCTCTCATACCAGCACATAGGTGAGGAGATTGGTCCTTCAAGTGGTGACAAATAGGGTTATTCTGCTTGATCAGCTACCTTCATAACCAGAGTAGATCCAATTATCTTTTAGTTGCTTCCAAATTCAAATATACCATCAGAGGATAATTTGATGTCCCTTGGGGAGGTTTGAATGAATATATGTGTATGTGAGAGCAAGTCTCGCAGGATTCCCTAATTTTTAGCAATGTTAGTATTATTAAACAAGTATAAAATTCACAAAATGACTTTTAGAGCAAACAACCACTTGTATGAATTATAGATCTGTGAAAATTTCAATCACATCATTTAATAGTTACATCTATGTATTATTTCTGGACCTGTTGTCATAATGAACCATCGGGATTTATGGCCCTTTACAACCAATGGCTTCAGAATCTTCTTAGGATGGAAAACAATAAGAAAATTAAGAAAATTTCAATACATAGATAACCTGAGCCCTCCCCTCAGCATATTACTCAGTAGCAATTCAGTCCCTGGCTAATGTATTACTGGTAATTTATTGCAAATTTATTAAAACCTCGGTAGCTCAGAAACCTAGTAGCTTATGGATGATTCTCCAATTAGTGGAATTAGAGGATGATACTGTTTCTTTTGATTAATTGGCACATGTGGAGACTGGGTGCCCTCTGAGGCCTTTCATTTGCATATTAAGTTACCACATATCTATGTGCTGAAATCCAAAGGGCTGGGGGCTCCTTCTACCCATATGAAGGCAATGTCCTGCGGATCTAATTAAATCGCTGTGTATTTGGCCTTTTCCCTCTTTTACCCACTTAAGCATAATTTTCCAAAGAGTAACCTAAAAGTTAAAAAAAAAATGAATAAACGATTTATGTGTCTGTAGCAATTTGCCATTTACAAATTCCTTTCATATATATTATCCCATAGAATTCTCTTAGCAACCCTCTTGAGGACTTACAGCTTTACTCCCATTTAATAAACAGTGGGATTGATAGGCCTCCCAATTTACAAGGTAGTAATTGATCAAGCTGGGATTCACACCTGTGTCTTCTTACTCCAAGGTCACAGCTATTTTCATTAAGCTGTGTTGCATCGTTAGAGAATGATTCAAAATTGTATAATAAAAGACGTGAAGAAAATGTTACTCTTCAAACACTGGTCGTGTTCAGTACAAACTACCATTATACTTACGGTCTTTGGGGAAAGGGGAAGGCTAAATGGAATTAGTAAAATAGAGAGTTTAAGCATTCTAATGGGGAAAATGTTGTTCAATGAGAACCACTGTGCAGAAGATAGTAACTTCTATAGTCTTCATTTAAGGATTTCAAGCCAAGACTGGATGACCACTTGGTTGAAATTCTAATTCAGATGTCAGCAGTGTGGTTGAGTGAGTGGATCATTAAGGTCACTTTGCTGAGTTTCTCTGGTTAAAAAACAAAAACAAACAAACAAAACATAGTACACCACATTACTGGGTCAAAGGAATGTGCAGGCCCATGCCTTTGCTGGGCATTTGTCAGAGCCTGGACACAAATAAGGGAGTTATTTTAGACAGCGGGCAGTTCCAGTAGCCAAGATCTACGCAGCCATCTTCTGGGCACATGTAAAAAGCATATTTTCTTTGCTGGATAGAAGCAAAAGAGTATATTTGGAAAGATTTAATAAAGGTTCTGAAGGACCCTATTGGTATAAACGCCTATTATTGTTGCAGTGTTATTTAAGAACAGCAGGAGGGAGGCATTTCAAATAGTTCAGCATCTATTCCAAGAAGGCCCTCCAGATTCAGCACTGCTGCAGTCTGTAAGCAATCTGTGAAACTGGCCCCAGGAAGGGAGTGAGGGAGAAGGCTGAGCTGCCCCACATGGCATTCTCCTTGCTAGCACAGGGAATTGGTTAGGGAGCTTTTTCTGTATGTAGTTAAGGGTCACTTGTCATTTTGATCCCACTGCCAGAGGTGAGGCCTCCTTCAATGTCAGTTCCGGGGAGAAAGCTAGATTACCTCCCCTTCTGATGATGTACACTGTGAACATGCTTCAAACCCAGACTCGTCTGATAGGACAAAAAGAAAGTGTTGTACTTTTATTTTTTCTTTTTCTTTTCTTTTTTTTTTTTTCTGTGAATTCAAAGGAAGCACCAGACCTGAATCTGTAGTTCATCTTGGGAGGAGATAGATCTCCAGTCTCTGAGAGATGCTTGGAGACAAAGTGGCGTAACATCCTCTCGTTCTCCATAAGATAAAGTTATGTGAGGGTAGCCAGCTTGCTGTGATTTGCTGCTTCCTAACTCATCTTCCACTGCCTATTCTGACATTAGGGGATTTGAAAACAACATGTCTGCGTGGAAATGACAATATGAGAAAATCTTAGGAGAAAAACTCTATTGCTCAATGGCCTATATTCAGCTTTTCTCCACGGCAGCTCCTCCCTCAGCTCCTGTCGCTCCTCCTAAAACAGCATTTGCCTCTTAGTGATGTCAGCTCCCTCACCTCGTTAAGCTGCTGCTGCAAAGGAGAGTGGGGATTGATGGCAGACAAGTTTAATGTGGCTCACACAGAGCAGTCAAGTTTGGCACGTGGGAGGATGGTGGGGAGATATCACCGCAGGCTCGGGCACACCAGCTGATTGAAGTCGCTGTGAACTGACAGCTAATGGGGGAACTTTTTTTTGATAGCTGTTTTATTTTGGGTGCAGCTGGATATTAAAAATGGGTTATTGTTTTTGATGAGGAAATTTTTTAATGTTTTTTTTTTTTTACTTGTTTGCCTTTTGTTAATAGTTGGTTTCAGGATATTCCAAGGCATTATCTTGGCAGGCATTAGATTGTCTTGTGAAAATCTCGACTGCTATGACTCAAAAGCCTTCCTGTAGGTGGTAAATATGCCAGGTCCCAGGCTGCAGCTGAGATGCCAACCACGAGCTGGAGATGCCATTAATGACTCTGAAAGGGTAGAAGTGGCAGAGAATACCAGATAAAATATGTTTATATGGCTGAAATATGTTGGCAGAAAAAATTAAATGCTGATTTGGGAGGAATGTCTTAAAGATCCTGACGTGGACCAGCAGCATTTTACTTAGGAAAAAAGAAAGAGTAGAAATGGAGATCCAGGGGACATTAGTCCACAGCTTATTCTCTCTGCATTTGGATTGCTACAAGAAAGCTACCTTTCAGAATTAAACCAGAACAAGAAATCTCCAAGATTTGCCAGGGCTGCCATGACAAAGAACCACAGACTAGGTGGCTTCAACAACGGAAGTTTATTGTCTCACAGTCCTGGAGGTTGGGTATCTGAGATCAAGGTGACAAAGTGCTGTTTCCTTTTGAGGGCTGTGAGGGAATGGTCTGTTCCAGGCCTCTCTCCTTGGTTTGAGAGAGTCCTCTTCTCCCTGTGACTTCATATCATCTTCCCTCTGTATATACTGTGTCCAGATTTCTCTTCTTATAAGGACATCAGTCCTAAGGGATGAGGGCCCACCCTACTGGTGTCGTTTTAGCTGAATTAGCTCTGTAAGGACCCTTTTTCCCAATATAGTCACTTTTAAGGTACTAGGGATGAGAGCTTCAACATTTGAATTTGGTGGTGATGGTGGGGGCATGACACAATTCAGCACATGACAAGGGACATAACTAAAAGACACAAATCTTCAGGGGCGCCTGAGTAGCTCAGTTGGCTAAGTGTCTGACTTTGGCTCAGGTCATGATCTCACAGTTCGTGAGTTTGAGCCCCGCGTTGGACTCCATGCTGACAGCTCAGAGCCTGGAGCCTGCTTCAGATTCTGTGTCTCCCTCTCTTTACCCCTCCCCTACTCATGCTCTGTCTCTGTCTCTCAAAAATAAATAGACTTTTTTTTTCCTTAAAGAGACACAAATCTTCAGTTTCTCATGGGACATGTCCAGCCAGTCAGCATGGCCCAACCCTGACATACCATCTTCCCTTGGAATCTCTTTCTCATTCTGTTGCCACCAGAACATTCATACTCTTTCCATGACTGGAGGACCTTTCATGCACAGTTAGGTTATCAGGCTACCATTCAGTCTCCATTAATTCCAAACTAGAATAACTCAGTGAATCCCATTTGTTTGAATAGATCTAATAATAATAACAAAAGTAGTGGTAATATCAATGATAAAGTTATCAGAGCTGCTACCTCTTAGTGAATGTTTACTGTGTGCCAATCTTAATGTCAAGTACCTCCATGTCTTGTCTTATTTAGGCCTCATTACAAACCTATGAGATGGACACAGTTATTGCTCTATTATTACAGATAAGGATTCTAAAGTACAGGGAGGCTAAGCAGCTGGTAAAGTTCAGAAGATTAGTTAGATGCAGAGTTATGTTCAACTAAAGCCAATGTCCATACTTTTAACTACTATAATTTATTGTAGAGAACCAACCATTTCCTAACCAGGCTCTTAAAACTATCTTTTAGTTACAAAACCCTCTATTTTTGCAACCAAACTCTTATACCAAACTCTAGTCTACAGAACAGATATATAGCATAAAAATTGAGGAGGACAGAACCCTACCCCCACCCCCCACCATCTCCTCAGTTCCCTGCACTGGACTATCTACCAACTTGAAAACCGCAGCCCTAAATTATGCCTAAAGTTCTTGCACTTTTAAACTCTGCCTTGGAAGCCTTGAACTCTGAGTCCCTTGCTCTGATTTCCTTCTCCCCCTTGCAACCTGTATATTTTTGTCTCCTATCTGGGGCCAAAATGTCCAATAACTTATCCAATGTATTACAGGGAGCCTTTGAATTAGACTATTAGTGGCATCTAGTCATTTATATTGATAAAGGAATAGATAGGCCATATTAAGAGTAAAAAATATAGATTATTGCTAAGGAGAATGAAAGCATCTAGGCCAGGAGACATTTGTAGAATCTGTCCCCTAAATGCAGGATATGGTTTGCTGAGGAAAGAGCGGGAATGGCAATTATAGGCACCCCTCCAGGTGTAATGCTGAGTGCTCTGCATGGGCCTTATCATTTATTCCCCATCACAGCCTGTGGGGAGATCTGCACACCTCCTGACCTCACTTCCACTAACGTCTCCTGACAATAGGAATACCCAGAAATTGATCTCATTCAAGGGGAAAAAGTCGTATCATTTGGAGACAAAAATAAGAAAAGTGCTTAACGCTTCACTTACTGAATCCTCTGGGGGGAAAAAAGCAGCCTTTGCAGCCACTCGTCTGCAGGAACGAATCCTTCCATGGAATATTATCTTCTCATCCTCTCTGCCATATGTTCAGGCAATCTGTGTTTTACAGTCTATATTAATGCACTGAGTCAGAGACAGTGGGGTTCAGTGGGCTAAGCAACAGCCTGGAAAATGGAGGGGTGTGAGTTCTAATTCCGTCCTTCCCCCAGCTTGCTGGCTGACCTTCAGAGAAGTTATATCAACCTCACATTGCCCTCCATTTTCTCCTCACTTATCACACATGATTTACAATGTCTGAGCAAATTGAAGGGAAATACCAACACTGTTGGCATAGAATTTCACAAACATCTTTGAAGCTTTTAAATGCCTACTATTTAAAAATACTGTTCTGATCTTATCAGAGATCCTTAAGGAAATGATTCCTTCTCCTTAAGTCACTTGAAATCTAGATGGAAAATAAAACATGTCTTTATAAGATTTGTTAAAGTCAACATCTCAATATTTACAAATACTCATTTTTCCTATCAAAAATTAAAGTTTTATTAGGACATTGCGTAACTCCTATAGTAATGTATTTATGCAACACCTCAAATCCTTCATAAAATGAGCCAAAATATATATGTATACACCTATGTATAAATAAATAAACAAAAAAGTAATTATTTTTATCTTGGAAAATATAGCAGGGTCAGGAACAGTTATTACTACAGTCATGGCAATCAGAATTTTTCCTACCCCCTTCAGGGACCAGAAGAGCCTCCTCCCTTTCTCAGTCCACCCTTTGGAACCCTGAGCAGCACACATCTGAAAATGTTGGACAAAAGATGAAGGCGCTATAAAGATTGTAGACCAGGACCTTCCATACAAGATGATAATTCAGTTACAACTGGAAATTGTATAGTTCAGGAGAGTATGTTTTTGAAACCTATTCTGCTTAAGTGGGTCACCATGCTTTCCAGAAAAGGCTACACAATGGTCTTGCTGTATTACACCAAAACTACAAGGATGATACCAGGACTTTGAAATAGAAGCAAATGAATCAGGAAGTTCACTGAAATCACACTGCACAGGCATTTGAGGCTGACATGGAAAATGCAGATTTCTCAGCTCCTTTGTCCTGGCACAGAACTCATAGTGATGACATACTTGTTATGTTATGTAATAGCAGGAAACCTTGTAAATTAGTCACTGTCCCCAGTGCCTGTTTGAGGGTTAAGTTGTTCTATCCAGTTTCCACAGCTATATTGGGGTTTAGGCCTTCCCAAAAAAAGAGATTAAAAATAAAAAGTAAATATATTGGTAATGAGGACTCAGGATGCAATTTGGGGCCAGAATAGAATTGACACTTAATATGAGATTGGTCTATGGCCGAAAGTGCTTAGGGTTAGTTTCCAAAACAAATAGGCTCTGCTTTCCAACATAACACATTTATATAGTGGTTGAAGCCCTTGGGAATAGATGTGATATGGAATGGAGTCTTGCATCTATCATCACTGGAGCTTTCTGGTTGTCTGATATGAATTTTGACCTCAATGGTACTAGACTTCTTCAAATAAAAATCAGACTTCTCATGCCTATCATGGGTATCTTCACTCCACACAAGATAAACTTCTCTAAGATATTCTCAACGAGGAACAGAAATAGCACCAGAGTACTCTCAAAACAAAATTGGGCAAATGAAAATGTTTGAGGCATTAATTTTGACCATAATTGGTTGTGAGGGTACATTTGGACTGGGCTTATCAAAAAGCTGAATAGAAACAGGCTTTCAAGCTCTAGATGGCTTGTGGCACATGAAGAATAGTGGAGTGATCTTCAAGAAGTTGATAAGAAGAGATTAGGACTGAAGGGATGAATACCTTAAGTCCAAGAAACCCTGAACCTCCTTAATGTGTTGGTGTTGAATCCAGACTGATATCTTTTATAGGGAATTAGTTACAAATTGTAGTTTTTAACTGTAAGTCCCTAATTTTTTCTTTCACTTTTTGCCTTTTGGGACTTATTTCATCATGGAAGCAAGCTGACGAGAACCTAAATCCCAATCTTTATTGAATTATTTTCTGTGTGATAAGTATACTTGTCTCAACTTCCATGGAGGATTTCTTTAGAACATGGATATCTTCTACCAAAAAATAAGTTCTATCTAGGAATAGAGATGGACAACCAGCTGGATGTCAAGAGTAAATTGAAGCCCATGGTTCAGAAATAGTGGATTTAGGGATGCTTGGATGGCTCAGTCAATTGAGTATCAGACTCTTGATTTCGGCTCAGGTCATGATCTCACAGTTTGTGAGACTGAGTTCCATGTTGGGCTCTATGCTGACAGTGCAGAACTTGCTTGGGATTCTGTCTCTTTCTCTATCTTCCTCTCATCTGCTCATGTGCTCTCTCTGTCTCTGTCTCTGTCTCTCTCACTCTCTTGCTCTCTCCTAAAATAAGTAAAGTTAAGAGAAAAAAAAGAAATAGTGGATTTAATGGGAGTTGATACTCATTTGTGTCAATCTGGCAAGCCAGAGCATTTCTCCTCTGTGTATTAAGGTCATGTGAAAATGAAGTTAAAATACAACAGTTGAACTTCTCTCCTTTAGGCTGTTTTTTCCAGAATGATGCACAGTCACTTATACTCAGATGAGAGGCTTACCAAATGAGATCTGTGCTGTAGACTCTATTTGCAGGTTCAGACCCAACCCTCTGACCTGGTACCCACCTCAGTTCTTTGCCAGGTCTTCCCCACCAGTCAGATTGTAAGTTTTCCAATACAATTATATGGAGATAATAGTCATGGAAGAAGATATCACAAGCTAAAAGTTCTCATCGAGGGTAGTATGTCTTCATGTCAAGGTCTGGGCAAGAAGGTATAGCATGGTAGCCTATATGTGAACTACGCTGTACCCCAGGTAACCCTGTTATATGACTCAGTTTAAGTTTTTTTCTTGGATAGTAGCTTGAATTTATAAAATAAAACTTGGAAAAAAAGATGTGATATGGGCCTCATGAGAGCTTTAGAGTTGTTTATGCCCAGAACCTCAACCCTTTCACCTGCCCAAATGGTTTAGTGAAGGAAACTATTGACCTCCCCAGGGTCAGCAGCATTCTTGTTGGAAATTTTGGCTGGAAGCAACTCCAAAGACACATGAGCTCCCTAGCCAGCCAAATAGGCAGGATGTGAATGTCGTAAGAGCAGGAAGCAGAGAGATTTTCTTTTGCTGGTGTCCAAGCAAAGTTTCTGGCTAATTCTATTTCTCAGATTTCAACTTAATCATATTTCATCCAGAAAGTTTTTATTCAGTAACACACACATGCATACACACAAAGCAATCTGCTTAGCACCCCTTCTTTTCCCATTGGTAGTCATTACAATGACTTGTTTAAATACCCAATTCCCACATCAAACTATAAGTTCTTTGAGAGCAAGTACTATGCTGATTTTATTCACTGTTGAATCTTTAGCACTTAGCACAGTGCCTAGCATACAGTAGATGCTTGATAAATATTTGTAAATGAATGGATTAAAGGAATAAGTAAAGTCTGATAACACCTCTATTTTTGTGGGATCTGAGCGTGGTCTGCTGAGCTATTTTTGTAAAGAAGTTATCAGGACTAAACTAGCAGCATCAGTAAAACAATTGTAATTTTATGATTTTTTTAATTTTTAATTTTTATTTATTATTGAGACAGAGAGAAACAGAGCATGAGTAAGGGAGGGGCAGAGAAAGAGTGAGACACAGAATCTGTAGCAGGCTCCAGACTCTGTACTGACAGCTCAGAATGCAGGGCTCAAATCAACGATGCAGGGCTCGAACCCACAAACCACGAGATTGTGACCTGAGCCGAAGTCAGATGCTTAACCTTAATTGACTGAGCCACCCAGGTGCCTCAAACAATTGTAATTTTAGAGAAGCAACAATAAAATAGAGAAACCCTATTCAGGATGCAAAGGCTGAGCATGAGGTCAAAATGTGCCAAGTTATAAGATAAAATATCAGAAACATTAGGTAACATTAGGAAGCAAAACATTGGGAAGGTGATGCAAAGTACATAAGGACTAGCATAGATTCTCATGGACTAAATGGACTCAAGAATCAGGAACCAGAAGAAACCAATCTCGTGAAAGGATATGGTGCATTTAAGAGAAAATCATTATTGAGCTACTTTAAGAGACTGGCCCAGTGTCTTATTCTTTGATCAGAGCCTATCCTAACAGTAGATCTACTAAATGCTGACCTGTAGAAAGGGAATATTTTTTTCTTTGCCTGCCATCTGAAACCATATGTTTGGTTAAAAACACATTGTTCTTTTATTCTGGTCTATCCTTGGCCCTGACACGGAGAGAGCTTGGTCATAGTGCATCTAAGTGTTCTATGTCAGTGTCACAGCTGATGCATACAAGAGAAATGTATTAGACCTTTGCATTTTTCTCTCTGCATTTGTCATGTTCATGTCATCTTCTCTGTTCCCTTACTAATATAGCAACTTGGTTATTTCTGCACATTCAGAACTTGGTTTTTCTTGCTCCTTGTGGTGGCATCCCTGTACCTGTATAGTTAGTGGAGCTGATAAGTCAATTTCATCCCATCAGTATGAGCTCACAGACCTAAGTACATTAATGCATGAAGGTGGGGAAGTGGAGGCCGGACACTGTTTTTCAGGAAAGGCCCAATGTGGACTGTCTGCAATCAGTGTATTCCTGTCTAGCAACCCAGATGCCACAGATAGACAAGCGAAAGTTGCAGATCCTACAAACAGGCAGGCTCAGAAAATAAACAAACAAACAAACCTTCAACAGATATTCATCAAATACCTTAAAAATATCGTGAAGGATTAGAGAATAAGGCAGAAAATAAACAATTAAAAAGAAAGCAAAAAATATATTCTTCAATTATTAGATGTGATTCAAAAGAAGTAAAGTAATTAGGAGATGTAAAAGGATATCAAGGGCTCAGGGGCAATTGCTTTACCAGGGGGCTCGGGAACGGCCTGCCAGAGAAGGAGGTGCTTCACCTGAGCCCTAAAAGGTAAGAAGGAACCAATCATGGGAAGAAATGGGCAAAGGGCATTCCAGGCAGAGAGATTCAGAGGACCAAAGACCCTAACGCAAGCAAAGACTAAAGGAATAGAAAGCTGGACCCTATGGATAAAGCACTGTAAGAGAAAGACACCTTGTTATAAGACATTAGAGAGTTGGGAACAGGCTAGATTCTGTAGGGATTTTATGGCCAAGGTAAGGAAATGTGAATATTTCCAGGCCTTCCTATTTTAATAGGATTATTTAAAACCTTACATTTTTGGGGCACCTGGGTGGCTCAGTTGGTTAAGCATCCAACTTCGGCTCAGGTCATAATCTCACAGTTGGTGGGTTTGAGCCCCATATTGGGCTCTGTGCTGACAGCTCAGAGCCTGGAGCCTACCTTTGGATTCTGTGTCTCCCTCTCTCTCTGACACTCCTCTGCTCACGCTGTCTCTCTCTCGCTCTCTCAGAAATAAATAAAACATTTAAAAAATTTTTTAAACTTACATTTTTAATTTCTAAATTTACTTCAGGTTAGTTTATGGTATCTATTCTCTTGATCCAAGAGTTTTGCTAGCTAGATTGCTGAGCTTAGTTATCCTGATAAGAGAAAAATTGAAGAAAGGGAAAGCATGACTAGAGATAGTATTGCAGAAAACTCCAAAAATTGCCGATCCAAGAGAAATTTATATTTGGTTTATCATAGATCCATGTATAATACATAAAGACAAACTTCATTATGGATTCACTCCATTAAGCGTGGATCACTGATCAGTTTTGCTAATTAGCATTGGTCTGATCCCACAGCATATATACATGTGTAACTGGGATGTGTAGAAAATGGCTCAGGATGCAAATGTGCCATGGAAGATCAACCTAGTAATCAAAATTTGATTGTACTACCTCTCCAAAAATAAAATAAAACGAAACATGTATGTAAAGGGGAAAAATGGTCAAGAACTGGAGAACAGGATTTGAGGTAGAATCACAAGGGACATACCCCTAGGACCATCTCTGCTGGAGGATGGGTGAGATGCGGTGGCTGAGAAGTGGCTCCGGAACAGACCGAAAGAAGACCAAATCCCAGCTCTACCAATTCCTAGCTATTCCTATGACTTTGGGTAAACTACTTCAAGTCTCAAAACCTCACTTTCCTTGCTAACATGGGGCTAACTGCATTTTGCATGGTATTTTTGTCAAGATTAAATTAAAGAATAAAGAACACAGACAGTATATGATAAGCATTTTCAGTGATGGCTTTTTCTATTATAATAATTTTCTTTATATCTCAAATTTATTTTATCTGTTGTTCTTTACTTTTATATATCTTGTTGTTACCTTATCTTCTTACAAAATCTGGTTCACAAGAGATCAGGGCCTGAACACATTTATTAAGCCTGAGAGAACACCAGGACTTTTTTAATAAGCAGGGAAGAAGGGAAGCAGAAATGAACTGGAAACCAAATGAATGAAATCTACATTCAATAAAATCTTGTATTACTGATATGATTTGTTACTTATGAGAATAAATGTATTTGGAAATTCACATTCAACTATGGCATTTTTATTGTTAAGACCTGATTCAGAAGAGACTGAATTTCTCTTGGATTTGACTATGCGGCCCCAAGATTTTCTCTGTTTCATAGTCAACTGCTACAGTAAAATAGATATCTCTTTCTGGATAGTACAGTCAAAACTCCACCAATGCATATATGTGCTTTCTATTCTTAACACTCTCCTAAATGTGCAGTTCTGGAACAGACTGCAGAAAGTGGTCCTCCAGTCAGGCAGGAAGATGCCTAAGTAAGCTGTTGCACAACAAGAATACACAGAAACATAGCTGGTAATATGTCACCTGTGAGGTTGGCTCTTTCCAAGTTTATTACTTTCCCAGTTTATTCTACTCTCCCACCAGTTCATACACAGGCTTGTGTCACTTAACTGCCAACTTGTTGACTTGAATCTAAGCCTATTATAGGCATGGATTATTAGGCAATTCTTTTTTAAATTATTTTATAACATTTTTTAAATTAAAATGTGCATACAGTAGAGATTAAAAATTGTATGCATTTTGATGACTTCCCACAAAGTGAAAATATTAGTATTACCATATCCCATGTTAAGAAATGAAATATTACCGGACACCTAGATAACTCCCCTGTGCTTTGTGCCTTCCTGATATTAACTTTCCCAAATGTAATGAGTATCATGACTACTTCTTTTACTGGATATAGGTTTTCCTATTTTTTTAAATGTAAATAGGGTCCCATAGTGTGTTCTCTTTCATGTTTGGCATCTCTTCCCCACTATTGTGTGTATATGCCGTCTTTACCATCATGTCATCTGTGACTAATGACGACTTCATTCTTACTCTATAGTTCTCATAACTTTCATTATTTGTCTTGCCTTATTGCATTACTTTAAAAGTTTATAAGAATTCTTCAATGAAGCACCTGCAGTTTACTCTGTGAGAATATTTTAATTGTGCACTAAATTTCTTTAATAGATATTAATCTACTTAGATTTTCAATACATCTTGTACCAATTTTGGTAAATTGTTTTCAAGAGATACCTTATTTTCATCTAAGTTTTTAAATTTATTGCAACTAACTTGTCTACATCTAATTTTTATATTTTTAATGTTGTACATTCTGTAGCATGTACGCCCCTCATTCCTGATATATTCAGAAGTTTGTATGGGCTTCTTTTTGCTAATAATCTCATAAAAGGTTTAGCAATTTTATTAGTCTCTTCAAAAAACTAATATTTGGCTTTATTTTTTACTGGTATATCTGCCTTCTGCTTTATTAATTTCTACTTCTTAAATTTATTTTCTTTATTTTATTGGGATTTAATTGGTCATTCATCTTACAGTTTCTTGAAATGAATTCTTATACTCTTATTTCCAAGCTTTTTCTATTTTCTACTGTATTTAAAGATATACATTTACTTCAAATACTAATTTAACTGCATCCTGTAAGTTTTGATGTCCTGTTTTCATTTTTATATTGTTTAAAATACTTCTAATTTCCATTACAATTTATTTTCTTGAGCTGTGCCTTGTTTATAAATGAGTTGCTTAATTTGACATATCTGGGGCTTTTCTAATTGTTTATCCATTATCTGTTTTATGCTTAATTTCACTGTGATCAGAAAACATACTCTTTGAAGGAATTCAGTCCTTTGGCAGTTATTGAGTCTTGCTTTATGGCACAGGATATGGTAAATGGTCAATGGTCAATGTCCAGGTGTACCTGAAAAACAGACAAACATGTTTTATGCTGTCGTTGTATGAAGTGTTTTTTATAGATCAATTAGGTCACTACTAAATTAAGTTTTTAAGTTTTCCATATACTTGGCTTATTTTTTTGTCTATTTATCAGCTACTGAAAAACACATGTTGAAATATTGTACTTTATGGATTTTTCTATTTTTCTTTAGGGTCTGATGATTATTGCTGTCTATATTTTGAGACTTTGCAATCAAGTATATCTAAGATATAGAATTATATATATTATGTTATTTCATAATATATTTCATAATAATAATTATGAAATGTTCCTCTTTATCTCTAGTAGGAATGCTCGTCTTATATTTTCTTCTTTAATTCTGGTATACCTAGATGAACTTTACACTTTTATTTAGAGTTTGCACTGTAGGACTCTTAACTTTTGGCCTTTTTGTGTTTTTAAATTTAAGGTGTATCTCTCTGAAGCAGTATGTAATTTGGTATTCAGTCTGACAATTTATATTTTTAATTGCAATATTTCATGCATTTATACTTACAATTATTGACATTTTTATATCATGTTATTATTACTTTTCTCTTGGTCCCATCTATTTTTGTAACCTTTTTTTCATCCGTACTTTCATTTGGGTTAATTATATATTTCAAAAATTATTCCATATTTGCTGGTTTATTTACTATACACTCTTAAATATTATTTTTAATAGTTAGCAGGAAGATTGCAACTTGCGTCCTCGACTCATTAGAGTCTAAATCAGTACTTTTACTGCTTCCCAGATGATGAAACCTTTAAAGTACATTTACCAACCTCTCACTTTTATTCTATAACATATTTTAAATGCAATATCTGTCTTAATTATATATATCTGTCTTAAGATATTAGAGGTGCCTGGGTGACTCAGTCACTTAAGCATCTGATTCTTCATTTTGGCTCAGGCCATGATCTCATGATAGTGAGACTAATCCCTGTATTGGGCTCGACTCTCAATGTGGAGCCTGCTGGGAATTCTCTCTCTCTGCTTCTTTCTCTCTTTCTCCCTGTCTAAAATAAAATAAAAATAAATTGTAGATATTCAACTAGATAAAACATAAATTTGTCCTTTAGGGTACTCATTTATTCTTCATTACTGTGCTTCTGTGTGGAATTAGTTGCCTTCTGATTGAAAAACTCCTGTTTGTGTATCTTTTAGAGTTTAGTGTAATTCTCCAGCTAATAAATTTTCTCTGTTTAATTTTTTTAAAATGATATTTTCCCTTCATTTTAATTTTAATAGGTTGTTTACTGCTGTGGAATTCCAGATTGAAGTATATTTTTCATCAGTGTTTTAAAGATGCCATTCGATTGTCTTTTGCTTCCACATTTTCTGTTCAAAATTCATCTGTCAAACTTATTGTTGCTCCTTTAAAGTAATATGTCTTTGCCTACAAATTTTTAAAACTTTTAATTTCCTTTGGATGTCCAGTGGTTATAACATGATATGGTTAAATGTGGTTTTCTTAAATATATCCTTCTTAATGTTTATAGGGCTTCTTGGATTTATAGTTCAATATTTTATGTTAGTTTGAAGAATTTCTTGGTATCTCTTTAAATACTGCTTCTGCCCAAGTTTACCTTTCTTCTCTGCTTCTGAAACTCCAATTACACTTGTTGCAAACTTTCTGTTATGTTCCATATATCTCATATACCCATTGCTGTGTTTCCTTTTACTGAAAAAAAAATTCTCTATGCTTAAATCTGGATCAAACTGTCTTCTGATGTCCCTGCATACTGTTAAATATATCTTATGAGTATTATTTTAAATTCTGAGATTTCTGGCATATTGCTTTTAGAGATTCCACTTCTTTAAAGTTGTCTAAGTAATCCTCTAT
The DNA here is from genome assembly GCF_006229205.1 of Suricata suricatta. NCBI lineage: Eukaryota > Metazoa > Chordata > Mammalia > Carnivora > Herpestidae > Suricata > Suricata suricatta. The sequence continues at coordinate 62,178,837 of NC_043704.1, read as the reverse complement.
TTTCTTAAATGTATTAATTATAAGATACTAAAGTCTGCATTTGATAGCATCAATACCTGGATCACCTAGATGTCTGGGTTTTCTTGTATATATTTTCTCTTAGTCTCTGATTATTGAGTCCCATTTCTGGGCAGGTCAGGTGATGTTTTATTGAATGCCAACAATTGTATTAGGGGTACCTCGGTGGCTCAGTTGGTGAAGTGTCCAACTCTTGATCTCAGCCCAGGTCTTTATCTCAGGATCATAAATCCAAGCCCTGCATTAGGCTCCACACTGGCCATGAAACCTCCTTAAAACAATTAAGTGAAATTAAATTAAAAGTAAAAGAAATTTTATTAAGTAATATTAGTTAGAGACCCAAGTGATGCTGTCTTTTTTTCCAAGATGTGTTTTCCCATAGTGAGGCAGTTAGAGAATCAGCAGATCAATTTGATCCAGTCAAAGCTGGTCTGTTTTAGGTTTATTACAGTTGGAGAATAGTCTTTCAGAGGTCTCAGCTGAAAGCCTGTGCTATTTAACCAGGCCTCTAAGCAACTTTACCCTCAGTTGTTATTGCTCACTAGTATGAGAATGACAACATTTCTGCTTAGATTTTCTAGCCTCTTTGCAGCTGTTTTCTTTCTGGTTTCTTGGCATCTTGCCCCATGCATATACATCTTGGAATTTGAAATACAGCATTAGAGGAAATTTAGTAGATCCGAGGATCATGACCCCTCTTGTCTTAGCTGATTTGGTGTCACTATGTGTATATGTATGTGTGTCTCCCCAGTTCAAGACTGCTGCTTTCTTCTTGCCTCTTTGCCTATTCTTGTTTTTTGTTTTGTTTTTTTTTTTGTTTTGGTTTGTTTTGTTTTTGCATACTTTGAATTAAAAATGTTCTAAAGGAGAACAAACAAAACAGCTGCAAATATGAGACTTACCTCAGTGGTTACCCTCCCTTTGGGAATCTCCGTCCCCCAAATACAGCAGTTTTAGTTGCTTTCTGATGAATTTGAGGAGTTTTGTGGGTTTTTTAATCCAATTTTTACCATTTTTCTCAACATTAGCGCTAATAGAATACCAATTGCTTTGTCATATTTAGAAATGGGAAGTCCCATCACATTAATTTTTACATTGACTGTGATGATTTGTTCAATCAAACTGTATTAAATATGTAAGTAGAGTTTTCAGAGAATGTTCTATTTAGGAGTTTGACTTTAAAACTCCTTCCTTTAAATTCTTTTTGTATTTAAAAACTTCAGAAGAAGAATACAGTAAAGGTGGCCTAACAAAGGATTTAACTGACTTGAGTAGGTGATAATGTCAATAATAACTCAAACGCAGAATTTGTTCTTGATGATCCATCTGTGAATAATTGAAAGGTGTCTACTTGAGCAAAGAGTTTCTATGACAGTAAAGACTCTATTAAACTGAAACTGTTTTTAAAAAGCTGTTAAATAATTTTAGTTCTAAAAGCTCAGTTCTGTTTTCTTCTAATGTTTCCAGTTCCATTGTAAAGGAAAAGTTGTTGGGCTCTAAGACCAGAAAAATTGATGGGGTGGTATTTGAAGTGTCATTGGTGGTTCTGTTTGTGTCAGCATGATGTAGGAAAAAAAAATGTTGCACTAGTATGAAGGTAATATGAATCACAGTTCAATGGCTTTGAAGTTTCAAAGCTGTGTGACCTTTGGTAAGTACTTTCTTCTGCCTCTCATCCCTCACACTTTTACAATTTTTGAAGCCTGATACAGCCTATAAACTTATAGTATAACCCTTAGTCTTCTATTTGGCAGGCAGAGACCCATGATCCCAGACCCCCATATATGAATACCTATGGTTATGGAGTCAGATAGTCTTGGATTCAAATTCTGGCATTTGTAACTTATGTGACCTTGAACAATACCTTAATTCTAGGTCTCAATTTCCTTAATTGCAAGATGTAGATAATGATAGTGACATAAAGAGCTATTGCAATTATTAACTGAAATAATTTGTGAAGTATTTGCCACAGTGTCAAGTGTTTCATAAGTGGTAGCTAAGATTACTTCAGTATTGGCAGAACAAGGCACACTGGGGTCTCCCAGCCCTTGGAACCTATCATTTTGTTGTTGGTGTTTCCATCAGGAACAATTAAACTATACAGAGGTGGAGTTGCAAGTTTCTGAAACTTAGCTGATGAAGTCCTCTTTAAAGTTTAGAATTGACAGTGGCCCAAGGGTTCAGTGTGAAACAAGGGGCTGAATTTCAAATAGGCAAAGCTGTCCTGTTATTGATAACAATGCATGTATCCAAGGAGATTGTCTTTAATAGCCTAAGGTCCATATGCTCTTGCTTTCAATGAGCACTAATATCCCACCTTCAGTTCTTCATCTCCTCTGCAGCACTAGCAAGGACATTCCTACTGAGAAGAGTTTAACACAAATTCTGAATGCCTTATCAGGTGGCAGCTTCCTTCCCGGGAGGGGCCCTGACAAGAGGATACAGGCAGATATTTATCATTACCACCAGCCATCATCCTCATTAAGTACTGTGGGAAAACTACATTAATGATTGCTTTTAATACTAGACTGGAAATCTGTAGATCTGGTTATGTATCATTTTCCTCCTAAGGAATCCCTAGATTTTGAGCCACCAGAAGGATAGCTTCAGGGAACTTGTTCCTAAATAAGCCTGTTACAAGGAGATGCATTCTCCCTTGGGGAGAGAGAGAAGCAGTTACAAGCAGTTGGGAATTTCCCTAAAGGCTTGTTTGAGGACTGGTTCAGACATTCTTGGCCAAGTAGGATCCTTTGAGAGCTACCTACAGACCCAGCTAAAAGCCTTCCCAGGGCAGCAGTGAGGGCAGATGAAGAGCCAGAAACTCTAATCTCCATATGTGTAGTTTAGTTCCTGTTTCAGATTAGACCTGAGAAGGTAAAGTCCATCTCTCTGGCAAATGCCCAGTTAAGTGAGAACAGCTTTATCAAGATATGCACCTGTCTATTACTTAAGGAAAATCTCCTCAGTGGAAGCTGAAGGAGGTAAATCCCAAAAAGTTAGGAGCAGACAGCTTGTCTGTTGATTTTAGGGGATAATAATCAGTCTAACAATAGGAGCAGAACAGAAAGAAAGCAGCTGAACTTATTCTTTCATTGAGGGTGACCACCATAACTGCAGGGAATGCAGCTCATTTTGACTTCCAGTGAAAAAGGGAGGAACTGCCAGCTCCCAGACTCTATAGACAGGTGAGTACAGCTGGTCTAGGAAGACCAGGAAAAGCCAATCTGGATGAAGTATTCTTAAGGAAAGTCAGAGTCAAATCAAGAAAGAATGAACCCTGAATCTACCTTAGCCCAGTGGACGTCCCTGTACTCTCTTCCCAGTACGCTCCCAGTCTTCCTGCCACATTGGTTCACTTGCTGCACCAGAGGTGGAAACTTCTTTCAAGTGGATTTTCATGACTTGTTCCATTACTGAAATGCTTTTCTCTCTTACATAAATGCTCACCTTTCAAATCTCATTTCAAATGAATTCATCTCTTGAACCTTACAACTGAGAATGATATTCTCTTCTTCTGAGCTCTTCTTCTGTTGTTCATCCGTGCAATTCACTGAGTACTTTTTTATTGCATTGCATTATGCTTATTTGAATTTAGGGTCATCTCCTTTCACTAGACTATGAAATCTTACTGTGAAAGCACTAATGTTGACAACTATATACAAGAAGACTGATAAATCCACGGATGCTAGTTTGGTTCCATTTTCACCTTTAACATAAACCTTAAAGTTCAAGATTGGTCTTGATCCACTGTTTCCAAAATATGGCTACAGATCACTTGCATGAAAATTTACTGGAGTGCCTTAAAAATATTAATTCCTAGGCTTCACCACAGATCTACTGAATCAGAATCTTTGGTGCAAAGATCTGGAAATATGCATTTTAATAAGTATATTAAGTGTTTTTAGTACATAGTAAGACTTTAGATGAGGAAATCACCGTGTTTATGGTTTTTAGACGAAGCAGAACAAATGATGTGAGTGAAATTAGAAAGACAGCAGTTCAAATTTTGCACACAAGAGACTGGACCACTTTTCTTCATGTTGCACTTTTTTAAAGTACTTATTCTCCAGTGTCCGATTGTTTTGTAATAGGGTGAGCTAATTATCCACTTATAGAGGAAAAGTAGACTCAATCATCAGGGTTTAGCTCTGTCTGAATTTTTGCAAGCATTTACCAATTTTTCCTTCATGCCGATGGAATTATTACCCTTGGTGATGGGAAATACTTGCACTTCTATAAGGAAGCCAGGTTGTCATATAAAGAAGGTAATAACACACACTTAATACTGGACAACATTTATGAAGGAACTCAAAAGAGACACTAAATTTGTTTGCAAACCTATTTCCTTCTTTGTTTTCTTTCCTTAACCTAGCCTTCTTTTCTATCTTTGCACAGCATAACTGTACTATTTCTTCCTTTATTAACTAGCCAGATTATTGGTTCCCTTTTGCAGACTATCCATTTCAATAGAATAATTAAATAATATCGTTATTATATAACTAATAGGGAAAACATAATGGAAAAATAACAATAGAGCTTTTTTAAAGAAATAAAACATTATTCTTCCAGAAGCAATCTGATATAGTGAAAGAAGTATAATGCTAAATCCTGAGATAAGGTCAATGCCTACTTGTTTTGTTCTATTTTAGGTTATACATTTCCCTTTCACCTTTTGTATTATATGTCTTCTTAAGATAGAGAACCTTAAGACCTCAGTGCTAAATTTGTTTTGTCATTTGTGAAAACCCAGATTTTCATTAATGGGGCATTTCTATTCACATACAACAAACTAATTCTGTGGCAGGCATTAAGTCATTTTGTGACCTCCAATACTTGCTTTCAAGGTCAAAGAACATTCCTTTTGTTATTTTACTCCTATATATATGAAAAGGCATAGATTTAGAATCTGAAAAATCAATGAGGAAGATGGAATAAAAACTATCAAGTTCTATGTTCTAAAATTAAGTTATTGAATACCTGCTCTACTGGTGCTATACATTCAAAGGAAAATTAGACAAAATAGCGAAATGGATAAATTCAGTGTCTCATGAGGAGGATACTCACAAAAGCAAAACATATATTTCAGTTTGGATGTTTGCACGAATGTTTGTTTTGGTAGCCTTAGATGACTGCCGTTGTTCCCATACTGAAAAGCACTATTAACCCTTCATATTGGCCTATTAGCATTTAATAAGACACACCTAGACAATTAAGTTTTTGTGTGTAATGAGTCTCTTTTTTTGCATTCATTTTATGTAAATATTTCTTTTGCTAAAAGTTTATACATTTTTCAGAAAGACAGAGACAATGTGAATGGGAAAGAGGAAGAGAGGGGAGAAAAGAGAGAATCCCAAATAGGCTCCTTGCCACCAGCACAGAGTCTGATGTGGGGCTCAAACCCCTGAACATGAGATTATGACCTGAGCCCAAACCAAGAGTCGGAAGCTTAACTAACTGGCTGAGCCACCCAGGTGCCCCTTATGTAAATATTTCTTGAAACCCTCTATAATTCAAAACTCACATTATTCAGGACTAATTCTACCAAAGATGATGTGGATTGATGTTTTGCTTAGCTAAGGTGATGCCTCCATTTGGTAAGAACATAAATATAGTTTACAGTTTATGGTTGTTGACTTTCTGTTAAATATTTTGGGAAATGCTCATTATAGAAAGAAACTAACACAATAGGAAACTCAAATGGTTAGGTATTTGAAAAATCCATTCAAATGTGGAAATCATAAAATATACACATCCTAGAAATGAATGTACATTCATATCCTCATCTCTTGATTTAGGATTTTAGTAATTTTTATGAGTCTGCTCGTTAGAGTTTGGTGTCATTTTTCTCTCATAAACTGTGCCCATAATAATTATCTTTAGTTTCCTGTTTTAGGTTGTTTTTAAGTGCAGTGAAAACTGAACAGCCTTTGTAAAATAACCTGAGCACAGTATTTTTGCAGTTGCTTTTATTCCTTTACACTTGTCTTACATACATCCAGTATGATATACTGTTTAAGCACCTTTTCTTTAATGAATATTTCCAATGTATTGAGCATAATTCAAATAAAAACCTTTTCTTTCACACATATATTTAGGCAATTTACACCACATTAAATTAAATTACTTAATTACAACTAATAGTACAACTGTGAGAAACAGGTTTGAAAATACACAACCATAACATAGTTGGCAACCTAACTGTAGAATTACACAGCCATACAGAATTAACCGAAACCATTGAGCATGCTGTGGGCATCCATAGGGGATGGCGTGTTAGGTAAGGCAGAGGAATAGACTGTTAAGTAAGGCTGATGTGGTAAAGTGAAGGCTGATTAAGAGATTAAACACTATCTTTACAAATTTATATATAACACAAGAATTTTTTTTATTCTTATGCCACCATATTTCATTTTTTAAAATTACAATTCATGGGACACTTGAGTGGTTCAGTTGGTTAAGCATCTGACTCTGGATTTCAGCTCAGGTCATGATCCCATGGTTTGGGAGTTCAAGCCCCACATCGGGCTTTGTGCTTGCAGCACAGACCCTGCTTGGGATTCTCTGTCTCCCTTTCTCTCTGCCCCTCCTTCACTCTCTGTATTTCTCTCTCTCTCAAAAATAAATAAACATTTAAAAAATTAAGAGAAATAAAGACTGAAAAATGAAAATAAAAAGTAAAAAATAAAATTACAATCCACATGAAACACTCTTATATTGACCTATATTTCCTATACATTGTACCTAAAATTCCAGAAACTAACATCAGGTGCTGCCAATGATTTGGATGGAACAGTAGTAGGTTCTCCTCAAAGAAAAATTTTATATTAGAAATCACTAAAAGTAGGATTAATAGAGAGGATGCATGTTCTAAGGTTTTGTCATCTAAAAAATTCCTAAAGATGAGTATTATTTTAATGGCATACTTAGTATATAATTCATGACTATATGAAAGAGATACAATGTGGAGGAAAGTTAAAATTAATTAAAATATCTGAATATAGTTCATGTACTTAACCAAATGACAACTGATTGCAGCTTCTCTAAGACAAGTTTCTCAGATTTAATTTGCACATTTTCCCAAACTTTTTTTCCTGGGGTCAGAATTCCTCTAATTTAGCTAACTTCAGCATGGCGATGCTATTATATGCTCTGTTAAATGTATTTCCTGCATCTAGCACTATACGGAAAATATTATAATTGCTTTATCTAATACTTTTAAATGAAGGAGTTGAATAATTTAACTTTGGACGTGACTTTTTCCCCTGACTTAAAGATCTCCAAGAGCTAGTTTTTTAGATGGCTCCTTTCCATTATCACCTCAAAGTCTCACTTTCCCTCCTCAACTGTGGATGATCATGATAGGTCTTTGTCAACTCCCTGAAAAGCCAGCATAAAAATGACTTTCTATCATCACTTCCATTTCTCTGTCAAGACTGAATCAAAAGGAGTCTGTCAAACATATCACTTGTCAATTTTCTGACTACTTGGCCTCTATCAGAAAAGTATTATTTTAGCAATAATATTATTATGGTAATAATATTGTCTCTGTCTCAAACAAACTAAGCATTTAAAACACACTTGAGTAGAGAGAATAAAATCAGTTTTACATTTAATGATTTTCTCATAGTAGGACATCACTTAATGACCAATATATAATAATAAGAAGGAGAATTGATCATGTAATATGCCACGTATTGTGTGCAGATCATAAGAGACATTACTGAAATGGGGAACCCAGGTAGGATCAAATAACTTGTCCAGTGTCCCATAACCATTATATGGACAATCCAGGATTCTCTTTCCATGACAATTCACTCTTTCTGTAGTTTCAAAATGGATTAACAAATAGCAAAGAGGAAAAAATCCAATTAATAAAAGCTTGATGTGCCTGCTCAGAGTGAAGGACTTAATTTTGTTCTGCTTCTGAAATGCTAGTAACAGCAACTCAGATCTATGCCACGCTGATCTTTAATGCAATTTATTTTTTTAAGTTTATGTGTTTATTTTGAGAGAGACAGAGACAGCATGAGCAGGGGAGGGGCAAAGAGAGGGAGAAAGAAAAATTCAAGCAGACTCCCCAGTGTCAGCACAGAGCTGGACTCAGGGCTTGAACCCATGAAACAATGAGATCATGATCTGAGCCAAATCCAGGAGTCGGACACTTAACAGACTGAGCCACCAAGACGTCCCTCCTTGCAATTTAACTCAGACCAAAACAATCTTTGGCAGGACTCACCCTGCTGACTAGAGTAAAAATCCATATGGAATCTAGTCTCTTACCTATCCCAGCTACTAAGGAGAATTGCTCTCTAAAGCAAACTTGAAGTATTTTAAGTAGCAAAGCACTGAAAGATACTGAAAGTGTTGTAAGAAAGTATGGTTCTTTCAGACTTCCAGTTCAATTTGCTTGTTTAGAGAGGCTTGGATGTGACTTATAGAGAAGGTTAAAGACCTTGCCTGGTGGGTGTTCAATAAATGTTAATTGAACTGAATTGAATTGAGACCCAAGTTCAAATCCAATTTAATACCAAAATAGTGAAAGTTTGGTCAGATCACAAAGTCACAACTGATGGGATTGCCTGGGACAGGTATTAACAGCATGTGTGGTGGGAAGAAAAGAGAGAAGACTGGCAGGACACCTCGAATTACGTTTTGGGTTCTGAAAGAGTGCTATTTACAGCCAAGAGGTGTCATGACACCTTGCTAGCTTTTACAGATACTAAAACATTTTGCTATTTCTTGAAATTGTCATGATGTGAAAAATCCTTGTCTTTTCTTTTCTTACTCCCCCAAAGACAACCCCTACCCTGCCACTCTGAGATAGGTGTCTTCTCATAAAATACAGCAGGTGCAAAGCTATGTCTCCAAATCTGACAAAAGTAAAGTGCCAACCAACCAGCCAGTCTCCAATAAGGTAGACCTTTTGAAATCATGTCCTAAGGCAGCAGAGTAGGGGATGGAGAGATAACTTGGTAGAAAACAGCAGAGCCACCTGTCTTAATCCATTCAGGCTGCTGTAACAAAACACCAGAGTCCAAGTGGCTTCTCAATAACAGACATTTATTATTATTTATTAAAGAGTGCACTTGTTGTGATGAGCACCAGGTGATATATGGAATTGTTGAATGATTATATTCTATACCTGAAACTAACATCGAACTGTATGTTAACTAACTAGAATTAAAATAAACACCCAAAAACCCCAGCCCCCCCCCAAAAAAAAACAAAGGAAAAAGAAACCAGGTATTTATTTCCCACAGTTGTAGAGGCTGGGAATCTAAGATCAAGGCTCTGGTAGATTCAATGTCTGGTAGATTCAATGTATGAACTCATTTTTTACATGGCTGTCTTCACCACAACCTCACATGGCAGAGGGGCAAGGGAATTCCGTTGGACCTCTCTTATGAGCATAGTAATCACATTAATTAGGGCAGATTCATGGCATGACCACCTCCCAAAATTCCCAACTCCAAATAAGATCACCTTTCGGATTAGGATTTTAGCATATGAATTGGGTTGGGGGCTTATAAAAACATTCAGACCCTGGTACCACCTATGCCTAATGCACTTCCATTCAGCTGGAACCAGCATCCTGTGAAGGACAGCTCACACTGTCCACCTCCCCGAGGAGGTATGGCAAGATTGTGGTTTGCCACAGTATGGATTCTTCCCGCTTGACTTTCTCAAGAGGCTCTTTATCCCACATCACTTTCTCAAAAAATGGAAAAGTCACATCTCTTAGGGCCTCTCGTGTCTCCAGTTCATTCACCACCTTGGAATCCAGACTTCCCTCTTACAGTGAACATCGTACAAATCACCTGAGCTTTACTTCCTCTGTTCCCTTCCACCTTCTCTCTTCTTTCCTTTCTCATTTCCCAAACAGGATGCAGCCAAAGAGACTGTCAAGTGTCTGGCACAGTAAATAAGGGTCGAGAGACTACAACAGGTTCTTTATTCATGAAACCAAAAGAAAATTTGTATATCGGAGTACAGTATGATCACATAAAAATTTTATTTCCATATTTATTTATCAAGTCAAACTTTCCTTTCATTTTCATTTTCAAGATTATATTTAACATTCCAGACTATCATTGTATTTTGACCCCTCCTTAGTGAATTTTCCATATTTGCACTCATTCATGTCTTACCCTTTTTCCAAATAAAATAATTCAATGCTCACTTCTTGAGACATTTTTCTTAAAGCTTGACCAATTTTCTAATCCTACTCATCACATGTATATAACGATTTAAAAGCCCTCCTGAAAATATAGGTGAAATAAGACAGGAAATATGTATAACATTTTCTAGCTGGAATCTATCCAAGATATCATCAAGTCTGGAATCTTTATTTTTAGAAAATGGTGTGGAGGCCCAGACAAGCCAATTAATTTGTCCCAGACTGCAAAGCTGGTGAGTGACACACCCAGGACCATTGCATACACCAGTCCTCTACATATGGAAACAGAGCCAAATATTTGCAAAAAAGAAAATAAATTGTCTGGGGCACCTGACTCGCTCAGTCGATTAAGCGTTTGACCTCATCTCAGGTCATGATATCACACTTCATGGATTCGAGTCCCACATCAGCTCTGTGCTGACAGCTCAGAGCCTGGAGCCTGCTTCGGATTCTGTGTCTCCCTCTCCCTCTGCCCTTCCCCTGCTCCCTTACGCTCGCTCTCTCTCTCGCTCTCTCTCTCTCTCTTTCAATGATAAACATTAAAAAATTAAGATAAATAGTCTGTCTTTATGTGAAAATATAATTTATCTGCCTAAACGTTTAGTTCATCAAGTTCTGATATCTTACATAATACAGTACCCAATTTCTCATGATCCAGATGTTCAAAGAAAATATAGTATACTTATATTTTACACAGGACTTTTACTCAATTCAATCATACATTTTTTGATAGTTTATTTATTTTTGAGACAGAGAGAGAGAGAGAGAGAGAGAGACAGCATGAGTGAGGGAGGAGCAGAGAGAGAGGGAGACACAGAATCCGAAGCAGGCTCCAGGCTCTGAGCTGTCAGCACAGAACCTGATGCAGGGCATGAACCCACTAACCATGAGAACATGACCTGAGCCAAAATTGGATGCTTAACCGACTGAGCTACCCAGGGGCCCCAATTCAATCATACTTTTAAAACATAGTATAAACTATACATCTAAGGAAACCATTTGAGGGAACATAATATTTTAAGGTAAATAAATTTAAGCTCTTCAGTTCAAGGACTGTATCTAAAAGATATCGATAGCGTTCTGTTTTCCATTGTACAATCTTCCCTAGTTCCTCAAGCCACTGCTCCGTCTTTTTTCTTTCCCCTCAGTGCCAACATTGTAAGAAAAGTGGATTACAGCTTTTGCCTCTGCCATCTTGGTCTATATTAATTCTACTTGCTGACTTCTGTCCCAGACCCTCTACTCTTTTCTCCCCCTAAAGTTAAAAACACCAATGGCACATCTTCCTTTATCGCACTGCAGCTTTAGACACAGTTGACTGTCCTCTCCTTCCCCCATAATACTTTACCAAGGTTCTACTAACTCTTTAGATGGCTACTCACCTCCTTGTCACCTGAATATAGAAGTACTCCTCATTTTTCTGCCTCTGGTCTTCTCTCTCTACAAACTCTTTCAGGGCTGCTCTTCTACCTATATAGACTAGAGCTTAAAAGCAGACTGTAATGAAATCTTGGCCTGAATTTCCTATGGCTGCTGGTAATTTTCTTTGGATGTCCTAGATACTTCCATTTCAACATGGCCAATAGATCTTTTTAATGACAACTAGTTTCCTTTAATGTAATGATTCTTTCTGGATTTATCTAGCTCTGTTTTCTTCTTTCTCTTTTGTTTCCTAAATTTAGTAATTTGCAAAGCCTATTTATCTTCTCTCTGTAACATCTCCCAAACCCTCCATCCTTTTCATTACCACTTACCTGAGCAAGAAATACAGAATTCCAACAGGTATTTCCCACCTGCAATCTCTCTTACTCCTAGCCATTCAAAATTACCACTGCAGAGTCAAATTTTCTAATGCTCTGCTCCTCTGCAGCCGTCTCTGCACTATGAACGCCCTTCAGTGGTTTCCCATTGCTATCGTAATCCAAACTCAGCTTGGCATGCATGGCCACGCAGAGCCTGCCATACTTGTCTAGAGCTGGAAAACTCCCTTTTGTGAGTTCTGTGTTCCAGCCCTCCTTGGCAGCTAGCTCTCAGTGTGTTCACTCCAATTCCCCTGTTTTATTTTCTCTTCCTTCCCCCTCAGTTGAGAGAATGCTCAAGGATTAGTTCTGTTCCACCTCCTTCCTCTAAGAGCCTCTAACACATCACCTCCTGTCTCTGTCGTGTGCCTGCTATTCAACATGGAGAGTTATTTATGCCAGTGTTTTATGTCTTCATTTGAATTGAATTATATCTCTTCAATTTAATATGCATTCCTTGGACATTACTCTCTTTTTTATACAGTGAGTCACACATGGTTAGTAATCAGAAAAATTTTTAGTTTCCCTAGCAAATGGAGTCATGAGATGGCTATTTTTAAAATGATTCCCATGCTGGAAAAGACTTCAAATTAATCAAACAGAATACCTAAAAATGATGTATAGAACTATTCCATGTATTGTAATTTTTCCCCCAAACTGACCACCCTATAACTTTTTTAATGTATAAGTTATACCGTATGTGCAAAACAAGATTTAGGTAATAATATTTTAGGCTTTTGCTTTAGCAGTGAACTGTCTCTCTTCTCTATCCACAACTGACTATGCAGCAATTCTGGAATCCATCCTGCTATCTTATAGTACCTCTGGGCATTTTTTTAAGTTTATTCATTTATTTTGAGAATGAGAGCAATAAGCAAAAGGGCAGAGAGAGAGGGAGGGAGGCAGACAGAGAGGAAAAATTCCAAGCAGGTTCCACACTGTCAGCACAGAACCCAATGCAGGGTTCAAACTCAGGAACTGTGAGATCATGACCTGACCTGAAACCAAGAGCTGACATTTAACCAATTAAGCCACCACAGTGCCCCACATGTCTGAGCTCCTGTGCACATTTTCCCCATTACCTGGAATGACCTGAACCCTCTCCCCCTCAAAAAAACTTTTCTTATAAAAAAAAAAAAGTAGACATTTAGGCCCAGCTGAAATTACAATTTCTCTGTAAAGTTTTTCCCTGTCAGTCAATTAGAGGTCAAGAGCGTGGTCACTGTGGTCAGAAAACCTAGGCCCAAATTCTGGTCTTTTATTTCCTCAGTGATTTAGGGTAGAACAAAGTTTTTAAAAGGCGGGAATAATCATAGTATCTCCCTCATAAGTTTTTGTCACATTCTTAAATAGCATAACAAATGATTGGTATATAATTATCATCCTACTCCTAACCGGGTGTCACCAAAGCATTTCCTTTGTATCTCTGTCATGACACAATGCTCACAGTCTTCCTTACATTGTCTTTCTATGATTTAAGTTCCTGTCTGTTTTATCTTGGTATCCCCCACAGTGCCCAGGTCAGTGCTAGGTATATATTACTTTCTATGTCTTAAGGTTTGAACTCATAAATTTTGGAGACAGATAAAACTGGGTTAAAATCTCCATGTTGTTACTTACTAGCACTCTGTTTTGGGGCAAGTTACTCAACAATTTCTGAGGCTCAGTTTCTCCTTTAGTAAACCTGGAGTAATAGTACTTTCTATCTCATGGAATTTTTATTAAATAAGGTAATAATGACTCATACAGGACTCTGTGTAGGATGAGGTAGGTGCTCAAAAGAATAGCTATATGGTAGATATTCCATGAATCTTGAAATCGGTGCAAATATTTTCATGGGAGAACGTCTCCACAATGTTAAAGGTGGGTCATGACAAGGAGAAAGGAGAGATGTGGTACAGGGAGGGTGCTCTCAACAGGACCCTCCCTGGTCCAGGAGCTCATTTGTACCTACAGTCTGACCCTATGCCTCAGAGCATAAGAATCACTTTGATCCAACCCCCTGACACTTGATTTCATTCTTCTCTTTGTGAAACAATCTCATTAGAGAAATCGTGCTGCTGAGAAAGCAGGTCACTCAGCTGGGGGCAGGCAAAGAAAGTTTGCTCGGCTTAGTCATGACCTCCATGAAAAGTGAAGTGTTAGTGAGGAGCCCTGGGATTTGCAGTGTGCCATGGCCAAGGTTTTCACCAGAGGCTGCTGGGAGTTTGGGCAGAAGGAAAGGTAATGAAGGGGTTGACTGAAGCGCTGCTGTGTGTGTGTACATCAGTTCTCCCCTCCTGGTTAGTAATGAGCTCTCTCCCCATCTGGTGGGAAATCCCGAATGGAAGAAGGAAGCAGGGTGCTACCAAGGGTGATATTGGCAGTGATATATTTAGAATAAACACCCAACTGGGTTGCTCATCATCTTCAGTCAACATTGACCTTATCACGTTTTTTGTAAGAACAGAAATATTCATTAGAGAACCTAGGACTATCTTCCATTTAAGACTATTTCTTTTTAACTAATGTATATAATTGTTTTATCTTGTTACCTTTATAAAATGTAATGGAAAATAGTAATAATAAAGTGCAATAGAATATGCCATTAAGATTTTCAGGCTCACATCCTCATCTCATGTATCCAGACATGGAAGACCAGATTACCTTCCCAAATCAAGCCAGGAAAAAGTCCCCATGGTATCAGGGTGTTTAGAGACAGAAATTCCAAAGATAGATATCACTGTTAATCTCCTCTCATCTTTTAAAGTGGGAAAGGCAAAGGTTAGTGCAAAAGCTGCCAATGAAATACCTTGCTACACTTCGAAGCCCTTCAAACTGAAAGATTCATAAAAGTTCATTGGATTATGGGCTATTCAATTACACAAAGCTAAATAAAGATAAAAAATGCAAGTCCCATTCAGTTGGAACGGGTTTTCTTGTTTCATATCTCTCTCCTCTTACTTACTGTAGCCTGTTTCCCAACTGGATCTCTCCAAGGATATACTGAAGAGGAGACTGTCCTACCTAAGAAAACACTACTTTTTAGAGTTTTTAGTAGCAAAGTAGCTACAAAGAGGCCATATTGTTACTCTTGAATCTCTCAGTATCCCTCCTAGAGAAGGTGCTCAAATATTAAAGGGAAAGCAAAACACCCAACATTGCTAGACCCATAGCAGTTGCTTATTATGGGCTTATTCTTTTCTTTTAGCTATCATGCCACCAGGAACAAAGGCTGCATTCTGACTCTCAAAAAATAAATCTGTAACTTTAACTGAAGGAGGCTTTTTCTTAATTCAACATACATCAGACCCAACATAAAATGGATGGAGTTGGTGTTGGAGTCGTCCACCAAGCCACTGGTTATATAGTTAACTACATAACTGACCCTTTTCTCCATTCTGAATTCTGTACACCTTAGTCTCAGTACTTCACAACACCTATTTTACGTGGCACTCAAGAAAGGATCTGGTAAACTCATAGCTCTAATGTATAAACATTCATTGTGTGTACCTATTATGTGTCAGGCACTATTTTTTTCAGGAATGCTGATGTTTTTAGATGACCACTGCAATAAAACTACACTTAATCACTAAAGATTGAAAACAAGGTAAGAATTTCAAAGAACTAAAAGATACAGAAGTGGAAGGGAACCACTTAAGCCCTTTCAAGTTGCCTTGAAGCTTATGACTTTTCCTACCACATCATAGACCCAGCCTTATAGATCTTAGGAAGGGCTCTTTGGCTTTTGTGACTATTTTTCTTTATACAACAAATGCAGAATTTCATAGCATTTTTGAATAGGAAAGGAATTTGTAACTCACCTACTTAACTGGTAAAAGTTACTAATCTAAAGTTACACAACTGGTTAATGGCTGTGCTTCTGAAGAACACCAAATTCTTGACTCTGCCAAGATATTTTATAACACCCACTATGCTAGCAGTTCCAGTGCATATTCATCTACCTGCTCAGTAGACCCAGGATATTTCCTCTTCAGAGCCACTGCCAAGAAACTAAAAGAGAGGATTTCTTCATAGACTCAGCCACTCCACTACTATTTAGAATATATAATTTGATCAAATACCACTGATTTGAGGATTGACGCCTGAGGCTTGAGATAATGTCACCCATAGAGTCCCAAATGCCCTTTTTTACTTTGCCCACATTTATGGCTCTCACCAATCCCTATAGCCCCATCCTGCCTTTTGAAAGGTCTGTATCCCCTCCTCCTCACTTTTGAAGATTAAGGTGTTTTTATTTTTCTTTTACTACTCTGCCATGCATTCTAATCTTTATTCCTAAGTTAATTAATTGATCACCTTTATTTCTTCCTTTATGGTATTACTTTGCAGGTGGGGGCTAGGACACCTCTTTATCTAGTTACCTTCATGGTCCGCAATAATCAGCCCAGATTGCCATGAATATCATAGCTAAGGGGTACCTAGCTAGGCTATGTTCTACTTCTTACAGTGTACACACACAATAAATCATAAGTCAAGTAAGGAACAAAAGGCACATTACCATCCCAGCATTTGTGACTCTAATCTTCTTTCATATAAATCCTTGCCTCTGTATTCCTATTTCTACCCTTAACACCTCAAATGAAAATAGCTTAACGTTCTCCCAGAATTCCCATTTTTCTCACTATTTACTTCTTTTGGCCTGTGACCTGAGATGAGTGGTTACATATGTCATTTCCACATGTTGGGAATCTGAACTCATGATCTTCTTTCTCTCACTCTTGCCCTGTGTCCTTTCATCCTCACCAGTTCCTCCTCCAGCCTCTCCCTGCCCCCTCCATAATCACTCTGTTGCATTCTGCCTTTTCTGTTAGGGGTCATCTCACTTGAATAAATTCAACAAATATCATAAAGCAAATCTGACGATTCACAATATGCACTTATTTTTTTTAAGGCAGCTCCCTCTTTTCCACCCAAATCCATGATTTCCATTAAGTAATTGAAGCAATTACATTTTTCACATGTACATGCTAGCAAAGGAAATGTGGTGTAAACATTTTTTGTAATCCAATCTTTGGGCAGAGGACATTTTTATCAATGTGTTTTCTTCATATTTCCATTGTAAGCTGCTTGGAAAAGTCTTCTCTTCCTTTTGCCTCCTTTAAGAGCCCGGTGAGGTATTCTATACACAGTGATATTATGTAAATATTTTTTGAATAAAGCAATCATTGAAGAAGAGAAACAAATGTGAATGCAAGGTGGAATCTCAAGTCGAAGGATCATGGGATACCAGATTCTTTCATTAGAATTAGAATTTTTAGTGATCTTTTTCTTGGATTTTTAAAAAATTGTATATTCATTTATTTTGTCATGACGATACTATATGCAAGGTACTTTTCTGCTCATGGGGAATATAATTTCAAACAAAACAGGAACTCTTCACTGTCTTCATGAACACTCTAGTATGAGGATGTGTTGTGGGAAGATAGATAATCAAACATAATAAATAAAATTTAGGGGCATCTGGGTGGCTCAGTTGGTTGCTCATCCAACTTCAGCTCAGGTCATGATCTCGTGGTTCATGAGTTTGAGCCCCGCATCAGGCCTGCTGTTGTCAGCCTGGAACCCACTTCAGATCCTCTCTCCTTGCCTCTCCCCCACTCGTGCTCTCTCTCAAAAAATGTAAAATAAAATTTAAAAGCACATTATCAAATAATAAATACATGAAACAATAAAAATCATGGAGCAGGATATTGATCTCCAGAGTATATGGAAAGGATAGGTTGCTGTTTTAAATAGGGCTGTCACAGTGAGATCACTAAGAAGGTGAGATTCGAGCAAAGACTTTAAGAACGAGAGAGATAAAATCAAGTGGAGTTTTGGAGGAAGACTTTTCCAGCAGAGAGTACAGCCAGTGCAAAGCCTTGAGATGGGGGCATGCGTGTTGTGTGTGAAGAAGAGCAGGAAGGTGAGAATGTCTTAAGGAGAGTGAACAAGGACAGGAGTAGCAGGGGACAAGAGAACGCAGGACAGAATTAAGGGAAGGAAGAATGCAGATCCCTTTCTTCTGTAATTAAGTGAAATATGACCATGCTTAGATGGGGTGGGGCTGCTTCTCTCTTTGGGACAAAAGGACTTTCTGGGAGTGGCTGGCCAGGCACCAAGCTGCCGTGTGAGGGAGGCAGGTAGGAGGAGAAAGACATAGAAAGCAGCAGATTACAAATGCTCACACAGATCCCTGAGTGCACATCTGTTATTTCAGAAAGTGGTGAATATTTCAACAAGTCAGCTACCATAGCCAACTTCTCAGCAAGCTGTTTCGCTCCAGTGCTCTCTAGTTCCTTCTTCTATGCCAGCTCTCCCCATGTCTCTTCGCCATCCCTATCTGTTCTCTGTGGCGGAGAGGAAAGTTTTAAGATCAATCTTCTATATGATGCATGATTTCCCCTAAAGCATCCTCAAATAATGTGATTAGCTAGCCTCTGCATAAACACCTTTTCTGTAAGGTATTTATGGGGTAGATGGCACTCAATCTGCCATTTACAAAACAATAAGTACTCATTCATACATTTATCTATCTACACATTAATTTAACAACTATTTTTGAGTATTTACCTTTTCCAAGGCTTTGTTCTAAGCAATGGATACACAGCAGAGATTAAGATAAAGTCACTGTCCTCATGAAACCTATGTTGTAGTGGCAAAGTGACCAATAAACAGAGAGAATTTCAGATAAGGGGTAAGTACGAAGAAGAGAAAGAAGGCAAAGCAAAGAGAAGTGATGACAGATGGACCTATTTTAAATGAGTGAAGTGAGTGGGCAAAACTTTTAGATGTCTAGAGAATAATGTTTCAGGCAGAGGACAGCAGATGTGAAGGTGCAGAGTCAATAAATTAATAAGTTTTAACATGTGGCAGGCCTGCCTGTATTTCACACTAGCACAATGGTTCTTGACTCCTGATGCACATCAGCACCCCATAAAATAGTTCAAGACTCCAGAGAAGTATGCCCCTGTAAGATCTCCTAAATCCAAATCTCTGGTGATGGTTGCTAAGTATGCCTAGTTTTTCAAAAGGCTCTACCAGATGTTCAGCCAGGTTTGAGAACCACTACACTAGTGAGACAGCCATAAACACAGCAAATATTTTCTCTGTCCTCATGGACCTGTGTAGGTAAGCTCACAAGGCTGGAAGCTTGTTTATGGATATGTTCACTCAAACCCATTTGATTATGACTTCCTACCCTTTGTTCTGTGTCCACTAGGACTATAACAAATGTCCGTTTAACTGGCCTATAGAAGTTCTTCAGGTATTTGAAGACAGCACTTTTTCTAATGATGTTCCCTTGATGTCAGACCCTTTACCATCCCAGTCACTCTCATGTAGACATGCTCCAAGTCCCTACATTTTTTTTAAGTTTATTTTTGAGAGAAAGACAGAGACAGAGTGCAAGCAGGGAGGGGCATAGAGAGAGGGAGACAGAATCTGAAACAGGCTCCAGGCTCCAAGCTGTCAGCACAGAGCCTGACACAGGGCTCCAACTTACAGACTGTGAGATCAAGATCTGAGCCAAAGTTGGGTGCTTAACTGACTGAGCCACCCAGGGACCACCCCCCTTTCTTTTAAATTTCCCCTCAACATGCACATTTCTTTTTCCGTGCAATGCCCAGAAGTAACACAGCATTGCCCATGATCATGGAGACAACATCTGCTCATCTCCAGGCACCATTTTCCACATTTCCTCATACTTCTTACACAATAGTTCCAACACACCTCCTCGGATGTACTGTGATGATTCTCTTATTTTCTTTTGTATCTTATGTCTTTAATATTTATGTCGTTCTGTTCTCTATCACAATCTGCCCAATGGGCCCAAAATTTTTTCTCAAATAACATGGCTAAGTGCATCTTAGTTGCCTTATAAAACCCCTCCCTTTGATTAAGCCTCTTTTCCCATTTTCCTGTACTATACACAGCAACATCTTCTATCCATTCATAAATAATATTATTCAGAAAATGTTGATTGATCCAATTAACCGAAACACTCAATCAGTAGCATTCCATTTTTAGAATATAAAGGGAAATTTTAAATAAATGAGCCAATAACTGAGAGTTTAATAAGAAGAAATTTCAAAGTATGTTTTAGAGTCAGTTCATATTAGCTACATTCAAAAATGTTTTAATGTCTCTGATCCAAATTGCTGTACAGGTTGCAATTATCAAAACAAACCCAGTTTTTTCATGATACTACTTACCAAGTAGGCAGGCCCTCCCAGAATGTTTGTGGGTACTAGAACTAAAGTGTAAATGGAAGCTCATAACATAATAGATATGTATTTTTTAAAGCTACAGATCAAGCTTTAAAAAATATATCCTATAATTTACAAAGTTGTTTTTCAAACAGTATGGAATCCAAGTTTGAATGAATCTTGAATACCTTAGAGTTCTGTGCCAAAATGTGATGGTGTTAACTTAATAGCTAAATCCTGGATCCTGGCTTGAGCCCATCCCTCTCCTCTTTTCACACTTGATTTTGTCACATAGCACAAGCAGCTTTGTAAACAGATGAGTGGACACTCTGACCCATGTATTTAAGATCCATGCACACTCTCCATAAACAATTGTCCCTTGTCTAACCTCTCAGCCTAGGAATTCACGCCCCTGGGATATGGCTTACCCTCCAAACAATAGACTGGGAAGGAATCCCAGGCAGAGCTTGAGAGCAGAACAATTGCTATTTGGGCAAGAGATTTGGGGATTCCATATACCTAAAACATGGTCTAGAAGGTTTTGGAATAGATGCTGGCTCTGGGAGGGCATGTCCCATCAGTCCATGGATATCTTATCTCATGAAGAGGGTAATGACAGGAGAAAGGGAAGAATAGGGCCTGTTATGTAGGAACCACATCAGGGAATTCCCTAGCCTGAGTCTCACTCAGCACAGTACAGTACTGACAGGAAAAATAAGCCTCTATGGTTTTAGTTGCAAAGATTAAAGTAAAATGAGTTTCTTGTTAACATCAATTTCACCAAAAATCTATTTATGCATAATTTCTAATGTAGTTTTTTTTAACACTTTTATTTATTATTGAGAGACAGAGAGAGACAGAGCATGAGCATAAGACAGGCAGGGAGAGGAAGAGACACAGACTCTGAAGGAGTCTGAAGGAGCTGACAGCTCAGAGGCTGACGCGGGACTCGAACTTACAAACTGAAATCATGACCTGAGCCAAATCATATACTTAACAGACTGAGCCACCCAGGCACCCCTCTAATGTGGTTCATAAAAGGGGTATTGTACACCACCCCTAAAGTACCTTTCTTTTTTTTAACATGGAAATGAATTTTTTTAATAGTTTATTGTCAAATTGGTTTCCATACAACACCCTGTGCTCTTCCCCATAAGTGCCCTCCACCCTCACCACCACCTTTTTCCCCCCTCCCCCTTCCCCTTCAACCCTCAGTTCATTCTCAGCATTCAGTAGTCTC
>NC_043704.1:62089318-62157314 GCF_006229205.1 Suricata suricatta | reverse complement strand
CCTGATGATGAGTGATGTTGAGCATCGTTTCATGTGCCTGTAGGCCATCTGGATATCCTCTTCACGACTGCACGAAAAACTATCAAATACCTAGGAGTAAACCTAACCAAGGATGTAGAAGACCTATATGATGAAAACTATAGAAAACTTATGAAAGAGATTGAAGAAACACCAAGAAATGGAAAAACATTACCTGTTCATGGACCGGAAGAATAAACCTTGTGAAAATGTCATTACTACCCAAAGCAATCTACACATTCAATGCAATCCCCATCAAAATTGCATTCTTCTCAGAGCTAGAACAAACTATCATCAAATTCGTATGGAACCACAAAAGACCCCGAATAGCCAAAGTTATATTGAAGAAGAAAACCAAAACAGGAGGCATCACAATCCCAGACTTTAGCCTCTACTAAAGTACCTTTCTAATAGGCTTAATAAAGAATTCTGCAAGACAGCAATAACAGCAACAAAAAACGCGTCCTCTTTCATTAGCCTAGGTAATGTTCAATGAACATTATGTTCAAAGAAATCTTTATAATAACTGTTCAAAATTTCCTTTTACCCACACCCAGAATGGGACACTGTTTCTAAAAAGCTAAGTGACTTTGGGTAAGTTGCTTTACCCCTCTAGTAAATGAGAGGGCAATGTTTGGGCAATTTGTAAAGTTCCTTTCAATTTCAACATTGTCTCTTCTGTGTTTATGCATTCACTGTTCTAGAGTCATACAGAACAAGCCCATTGACATTTTGTTTTGGCTAATAATTTTAGTCAAGGCCAAAAAAAAGTCAAATTAGGAAAAAGCAAAACTTTATTATCTTATGCTGATGTGAAACTGAATTAGGTTCCTAGGGATTCAGAGAAAGTAGCATGGCTACCCTATACAATTCAACTGGTAAACATTTAGTAACCACCTCATGGCAGTCACCTTGCTAGGTACTAGACAAAAGACAGGTGTCAGGAATAGAAACACAGATCATTTTAGGTAGTTCCCCTCACCAGAAGAAGTTTAGAGACAGATAATACTGAAAACTATTATAATACAATATGATGTGGGTTCTGATAAAGGGGGAAAGATGCTATGAGTAGTTTAGAAGGAGGAATTTCTCTTTGGAGACTCACAGTGAACATAACACTCAGGCTTCTTCTAGAATACTAAGTTGGAGTTCACCAAGTGGAAAAGGAAGAAAAGGCCATTCTAGGCAGAAGAGATGATATAAGACATGAAAGCATTCTATGTTCAGGAAAATATAAATTTTCAGTAATGAATGAGATTATAATAGAAGATCATAATATAATACATTGAGTATATACTATATACTAGGAAATATGCCCAGCACTTCACACAGATTATCTCAGTTAAGACTTCGAGAAGAGACATCAACAAAATAGTGGAATAAGAATCTCCATCCCTTGTTGCTCCATAGAAACACCCAATTTAAAAATGATGTATGGTCCTGAATACCTTTATGAGAATTCTAGAATCCATTTAGGAAGTTTCAGAAGCCCAGGTGAGCATAAAGCCAAGAACAGTTGTGCTGAAATGGGTAGAAGAACAATTTCACATTTTCTGCATCAGCTCGTTCCCTAAGGTGACACAGCTTAGAACTGAGAGAAATGCACCACCTCACAACTTCTCCCTCAGGAGAATGAGAAGAGTGAAGTGTGTCCATTGTTCCAGCTTGTTGAAGGGCTGCCTGGAGGACTGGTTTTTGTCTTGCTGGAGTGCTGATGGAACATGCTAAGAATAAAGAATAGTTAGGGGTCAGCTTTCTGTGGCTGGCACAGTTCAGCATGATCAGGATAAAGCATACAACTTGAGGCTTCTCCTGTGGAAGGGTTGGAGCAGATTGGGATGAGAGTCCAGCATTCCAACTTTTCAGAGGCCTCCTCATTGAACTGATATTTGTCTCTCCTGATTCTGGGTGCTGAATGAGGAGCCAGCTGATGTTGATTGCCTGGTGGCTGCCGAAAACAAAGAACAGGACGGCCTGATGGTGTAGAACAAGAGAATTTACAGTGCCACAGGTAGACACCAGAAAGAGCAAGAAATTATGAGGCCCCTAAAAAGAAGCCAGCATGACTCTCTCATTGAGAAATTGAGTGCACAAACTCTGAACAATTTCATCATCCAAAAAAAGTTTTCAGAAGCCCCCAAGCTGATTGGTGAGGATCTTCCCTTATACAAAGCCAGTTCATAAAGACTGGGAAGGGTAGATTTTTTTTGTTCAAATATGCATGTCCCAATAAAAAGTTGTGAGACACACAAAGAAGCAGGAAAATATGCCCCGAAGAAAAGCACAAAATAAATTTCTAGAAGATGGTCCTAAAGAAATGGGGATTCTTGTAAAGAATTCAAAATATCCACCATAAAGATGGTCTACAGGCCCACGAAAACATGAACAATATGAGAATATCAACAAAGAGATACAAACATAAAAAAGAAACAAATACAAATTTTGGAGCTGTAGAATAATTTAAGTGAATATTCACTAGAGTTCAACATCTAATTTTATCAAGCAGAAGACAGAATCAGTGAACTCAAAGATCATTTGAAATTATGACATCAATTATATAACATGTATGTGGAGGGGGAGAAGCAAAAATGTGGAAGATTCATATGCAACTAAAGTTAAATTGCTGTTAACTAAAACAGATAGTTATAACTGTATGATATTTTATGAAAACTTCATGGTAACCACAAAGAAGATAGCTGTGGAAGGTACAAAAAATAAATAAGATACTAATCAAAATATATCACTACAAAAATAAGTAATAAATAAAACACCAAGTAAGACAACAAGAGAGTAAAAGAGGGCAAAAAAAGCCACAAGACAGAAAACAATTAACAAAATAGCAATAGTAAGTTTTTCCCTATCAATAATTACTTTAAATGTAAATAAATTCTCCAAGTAAAAGACATAGAATAGCTGAATGGATAAAAAAAAAAAAAAGCAAGATAAACCTATCTGCTGTCTAAGAAAGATTCACTTTAGACTTAAGCACACACATAGGCTGAAAGTGAAAGTATGGGAAAGGTATTTCATGCAAATTGTAACTAGAGGGCAAAAGTAGCCTTACTTACATCAGAGAAAATAGACTTTAAGTCTTATCAAAGAGACAAAGAACATTATATATTGATAAAAGGGTCAGTTCTCTAGGAATATGTAATTATTCTAAGTACCTAGGTATCCAACATCAGAACACTCAAATATGTGAAGAAGACATTGACAGAACTGAATGGAGAAATAGACAGCAACACAATAATAGTAGAGAATTTCAATCCCCATTTTCAATAATAGATAAAATATCCAGAAAAAAAGATCTGTAGGGAAACAGAAGAGTTGAACAACATTATAGATCAAATGATCTAACAGACATTTACAGAATATTTCACCTAACAGCAGCAGAATGCACTCTTCTCATGTGCACAAGAAACATTCTCCAAGATAGTTTACATATTAGATTACAAAACAAGTCTTAACAAACTTAAGAAGACTGTGCCAAATAGCAATAAACAAATAAATATGTAGGCCAATTGAAATGGACATATCTCCAAAGAAGACATACAGATAGCCTACAGGCATATGAAAATATGTTCAACATCATTATCAGGGAAATGCAAATGAAAATCAAAATGACATATCACTTCACACCCATTAGGCTGGCTACTATACACAAAACTAGACAAAACAGAAAATAACAAGTGTTAGGATGTGGATAAATTGGAAGGTAACTTCTATGCACTATTGGTGGGAATGTGAAATGATGTAGACACTATGAAATACAGTTTGGAAGTTTCTCAAAAAAGTAAAAATTGAACCATCATATATGATCCAGTAATCGTGCTTCTGGATATTTATCCAAAAGAACCAAGATCAAGATCTCTGTGCTCCTACATTCACTGCAGCAATAATCATAATAGACAAGAGATGGAAACAATCTAAATGTCCATCAATGGTTGGATGAATATTTTAAATGTGATACATGCAATGGAATATTATTCAGTCATAAAAATTAAGGAAATCTCATCATATGCTGCAACCTGACAGAAACTTGAGGACATTATGCTAAGTGAAATAAGCCAGTCACAGAAGGACAAATACTGCATGACTCCACTTAAATTAGGTATTTAAGGTAGTCAAATCCATAGAAACAGGAAGCAGATTGATGGTTGCCAGTGGCTGGGGAAAGGGAGAAATGAGGAGTTGCTGTTCAATGAACATAGAGTTTCAATCATGCAAAGGAAAATGTTCTGGGGATCTGCTATACAACATTGTACCTACAGTTAATACTTACTGTACACTTAAAAACTTGTTAACAGGGTAGATCACATTTTATGTGGTTTTTTTTTTTTACCAGAAGTGAAAAAAAAAAACTTAGAACGACCCTACAAATAAGTATCTAATTTTGAATATGGGAATTTGGAGGTTGAGTCCACCTTTTTAAAAGTTCTCACAGGTAGCAAGTGATAAAATTGACATTTAAACCCAGTTAGTCTCAGGATGCTCTAGCATCTGGCTATTATCTTCTTGTTCTTTAAGTGAAGTACAGGATATTATGCATAATATGTATGAGAAATACTTTTAATTTCAGGGATAAATGATTATAATATACTCAATTTTTTAATCCCAGATTTGACCACTCCAGAGAATTCACCAACTTTAATCTATATCAGAGCTACCTATTTCTTGCAACCTGGGGTTTCTGTTGAAATTGAGCAATTAGGGGAAAAAATAGCAAAACATCTTTTGCAGCATTTTATGATATGGGAAAGGAAGAAGTAAGCAATGGAGATGCTAACTCTTCACATCTCAAACACTTCATTTGTACTACATTAATACCCCACATAGCCTATACAGTCTACACACACACACACACACACACACACACACACACACACATCCCTTTAGAATTCACATTCACATGTGTTAGCCAGCAGAATTCTGGACTGTTGTGAGGCAAGTATAGCCTTTCTCAGCTGGTTGGGTTGAGCTACTTTAACTATATGTATTTTTAAGTCTTGTAAGCACAAGAAAGAAAGGTCACCTGCAATTTTTCCCTCAGGGCTAAACAAACCGAGGTGTATAGAAACAGGACTCTGAATGGGTCATGTTGGCATTTAATTTCTAGATTCACAAAGCTAAATTTAGAATGTCCTATTGACAATCCAGCATCGAGCAGGACAGTCAGCGGGGAGAAAGGCAGAATTTTTAAAGTATTGTGTGGACTGTCCTACAGCAAGTAGAGAAGCATCAACTCCTTTAATAGCAGGTAATTACTGTGTCTTCACCTATCCCAGAGACCGTGCAGATGGTGTTAAGATTACGGGTTAAATGAGATTGTGCATATAAGGAATTTAGCACAATAGTTGGCATACTGAAAACACTAAATAATTAATAGCTATTATTAATCTGGTCGAACTTAACTTATTCTAAACTACTGTGAAGCAGTTAAGAGTACCCTCCTACACCCCTTGGAGTTATAAGTATAGTGGAAGTACAGACAAAATGCTGTCTTTTTGGATTTTGTCCCTTATCTAAAAATAAAGCTGGGGATTTACTCGGAGCAAAGCATCTTTGGAGAGCAGAAGCTCATCTCCAAGCAAAAGGCAGAGTCAGGGTCAGAGTAATCGAGCTGACTGGGGGCTGTTGTGTACCTTCCATCACAGCCATGACAGTAGGAGACTAAGGTATGAGTCTTGGCCACAGATAAAATAAAAAGCCCTCCCCACCCATCCTCAAAACTTAGCCAGGCTATCCTAAGAGGTTATCATGATCTCAGAAAGTGTTTCTTAAATAAATCTGGATTTGTTTTACTGAAGAAACATCATGCCAGATAACATCATTCATTTCTCAGCTTTGAGAGAAATCTTTGAGCATTTGATTTCACTTGGTGATTTTTTACCTTGGCCATCAAGAATAATCCTTAATCTTTGTATTTCTTGGAATAACATGAACTAATCCTAGACTTATGCTAGTAATCTTCCTACATGAGAATCCACCAATGAACCTGGGGTCTCAATGGCACTCAAAGAGTAAAATCACTTCTTTTGTCCTTTGTTAAAAGACAGTGAACACTGACCTGAATGATCAGAGAGCCAAAGAGATCAGTAGATAGAAATGTACAGTTGAACCTGACCACTGCCCAGAGCCACAGCATTGGCCCTGAGTTCTACTTTGTTTCACTTGCAGTTTTTACTGAAGCGTACTTGGATTTTGAAGACTACAGGAGTTGCACTTAAGAAATAACAAGATATAATTAAAATATTTCTGATAAACAAATAATTTTTATATTCAGGGAATTTGCTGAGGGAGCAGATTTTTAATCATTAGTGTATTTGCAAGATTAAGTACTATACTTAAAGTAAATAAAGTATTTTATAATATTTAGTTAGTTTTCAATTTACATCCAAGTTAGTTATATATAGTGCAATAATGATTTCAGGAGTAGAATCTAGTGATTCATCCCCTTTATATAACACCCAGTGCTCGTCCAAACCAGTGTCTTCCTTAATGCCTGTTGCCCACTTAGCCCATCTTCCCACTCACAACCCCTCCAGAAACCCTGTTTGTTCTCTATATCTAAGTCTTTATGTTTGTCCTCCCGCCTGTTTTTATGTTATTTTTCCTTCTGTTCTTTTATGTTCATCTGTTTTGTATCTTAAAGTCCACACATGAGTGAAGTCATATGATATTTGTCTTTCTCTGACTGGCTAATTTCGTTTAGCATAATACCATCTAGTTTCATCTACATTGTTGCAAATGGAAGATTTCATTCTTTTTGTTTGCCAAGTAATACTCCAGTGTGTGTGTGTGTGTGTGTGTGTGTGTGTGTGTGTGTGTGTACACCACACCTTCTTTATCCATTCATCTGTCAATGGACATTGGGTAGGGCTCTTTCCATACTTTGACTATTGTCAATAGTGTTGCTATACACATCGGGATGTGTGCCCCTTTGAATTAGCATTTTTGTATCCTTTGGATAAATACCCAGTGTGCCATCGTTGGGCCATAGGGTAATTTGTATTTTTAATTTTTTGATGAGCCTTCATATTGTTCTCCAGAGTGACTACACCAGTTTGCATTCCCAACAGCAGTGCAAAAGAGATCCTGTTTCTCTGCATCCTCACCAACATCTGCTGTTTCAAGGATTGTTAATTTTAGTCATTCTGACAGATGAGGTGGTATCTCAGTGTGGTTTTGATTTGTCTTTCCCTGATGATGTTTGATATTGAGCAGTTTTTTCATTTGTCTATTTGCCATCTGAATGTTTTCTTTTGAAAAGTGTCTATTCATGTCTTTTGCCTATTTCTTCACTGGAGTATTTGTTTTTTGGATGTTAAGTTTGATAAATTTTTTATAGATTTTGGATACTAACCCTTTATCTGGTATGTCATTTGCAATGATCTTCTCCCATTCCGTTGGTTGCCTTTTAGTTTTGCTGATTGTTTCCTTCACTGTGGGGAAGTCTTTATCTTGATGAGGTCTCAATAGTTCATTTTTGCTTTTGTTTCCTTTGCCTCCAGAGACATATTGAATAAGAAGTTGCTGTGACAAAGATCAAAGAGGGTTTTGCCTGCTTTCTCCTCTATGATTTTGATGGCTTCCTGTCTTACGTTTAGGTCTTTCATGCATTTTGAGTTTATTTTTGTGTTTGGTGTAAGAAAGTGGTCCAGGTTCATTTTTCTACATGTTGCTGTCCAATTTTCCCAACAGCATTTGTAGAAAAGACTATCTTTATTCCGTCAGATATTCTCTCTTGCTTTGTCAAAGGTTAGTTGGCCATATGTTTGTGGGTCCATTTCTGGGTTATCTATTCTGTTACATTGATCTAAGTGTCTGTTTTTATTCTAGTACCATACTGTCTTGATTACAGCTTTGTAATATATCTTAAGTCTTGGACTGTGATGCCTCCAGCTTCAGTCTTCTTTTTCAGAATGGCTTTGGCTATTTGGGGTCTGTTCTGGTTCCATACAAATTTTAGAATTGTTTGTTCCTGCTCTGTGAAAAATGCTGGTGGTATTTTGATAGGATTGAATTGAATATGTAGATGGCTTTGGGTAGTATCAACATATATATATTTAAGAGAGAGAAATAGAGACAGGGCACAAGCAGGGGAGGGGCAGAAAGATGAAGACAGACTCTGAAGCAGACTTCAGTCTCTGAACTGTCCGCACAGAGTCTGACACGGAGCTTGAATTCAGGATCATAACCTGAGCCATAGTCGGATGCCTAACTGACTGAGCCACCCAGGCACCCCATAACATTTCAACAGTATTTGTTCTTCCAATCCATAAGCATGGGATATTTTTCCCCTTTTTTGTGTATGTGTCTTCTTCAATTTCTTTCATAAGCTTTCTATAGTTTTCAGTGTATAAATTTTTCACCTATTTGGTTAGGTTTATTCCTCAGTATTTTATGGGTTTTTGTGTAATTGCAAGTGGATCAATATCTTGATTTCTTTCTGTTGCTTCATTATTGGTGTATAGAAGTGCAGCTGACTTCTATGCATTGATTTTAAATCCTGAGACTTTGCTGAATTCTCAGATCAGTTAAAGCAGTTTTTTTTGTGAGATCTTTTGCATTTTCTTTTTTTTCTTTTATAGTTTAAGCATTTTCTATATAGAATATCATGCCATCTGCAAAGAGTGAAAGTTTGACTTCCTCCTTGCCAATTTGCATGCCTTTTATTCTTTTGTGTTGTCTGATTGCTGAGGCAAGGACTTTCAATACTATTTTAATAACAGTGGCAAGAGTGGATATCTCTGTCAGGTTCCTGACCTTAGGGGAAAGCTCTCAGTTTTTCCCCCATTGAGGATGATATTAGTGGTGGGTCTTCCATGTATGGCTTTTAGGATCTTGAGGTATGATCCTTCTATCTCTACTTTGTGGAGGGGTTTTTATGAAAAAAGGATGCTGCATTTTGTCAAATGCTTTCTTTCTCTGCATCTGTTGAGAGGATCATGTGGTTCTTGTCCTTTCTTTTATGAATATGATGTATCACATTGACTGATTTGCAGATATTGAACCAGCCCTGCATTCCAGGTATAAATCCCACTTGGTTGTGGTGAATAATTCTTTTAATGTATTGTTGGATGTGGTTGGCTAGTATCTTGTTGAGAATTTTTGCATCCATCTTCATTAGGAAAATTGGTCTTTAGTTCTCCTTTTTAGTGGAGTCTTTGTCCACTTTTGGAATCAAGGTAAAACTGGCCTCATAGAATGAGATTGAGGGGCGCCTGGGTGGCTCAGTCAGTTAAGCGTCCAACTTCGGCTCAGGTCAGATCTCATGTTCATGGGTTCGAGCCCCGTGTCAGGCTCTGTGCTGACAGCTAGCTCAGAGCCTGGAGCCTGCTTCCGGTTCTGTGTCCCCTTCTCTCTCTGTCCCTCCCCCTTTCATGCTCTGTCTCTCTCTGTATCAAAAATAAATAAAACATTAAAAAAAAGTTTAAGAATGAGATTGAGTTTTCCTTCTATTTCTATTTTTTTAGAACAGCTTCAAAAGAATAGGTGTTAACTCTTCTTTAAATGTTTGGTTAAATTCCCCCAGAAAGGCATTTGGCTCTGAACTGTTGTTTTGGGGGAGATTTTTTATTACTAATTCAATTTCTTTACTGGTTATGGGCTTGTTCAAATTTTCTATTTCATCTTGTTTTCGTTTTGGTAGTATATATGTTTCTAGGAATTTGTCCATTTCTTCCACATTGCCCAATTTATTAGCATATAATTGTTCATAATATTCTCTTACTATTGTTTGTATTTCTGTATTGTTACTTGTGATCTCCCCTCTTTCATTCTTGATTTTATTTATTTGGATCCTTTCCTTTTTTTTTTTAATCAACCTGGCCAGCGATTTATCAATTTTGTTAATTCTTTCAAAGAACCAGTTCCTGGTTTCATTGATCTATTATAGTGTTTTGTTTTGTTTCCATAATAGCATTGAATGCTGCTTTAATCTTTATTATTTCCCATCTTATGATGGTTTGAGTTTTTATTTGCTGTTCTTTTTCCAGCTCTTTAAGGTATAAGGTTAGGTTGTGTATCTGAGATCTTTCATCCTTCTTCCGGAAGGCCTGGATTGCTATATACTTCCCTCGTATGACCACTTTTGCTTCATTCCAGAGGTTTTGGGATGTGGTGTTATCATTTTCATTGGCTTCCAGGTACTTTTTAATTTTCTCTTTAACTTCTTGGTTAATCCATTCATTCTTTAGTAGGATGTTCTTTAGTGTCTATGTATTTGTTCCTTCCAAAGCTTTTCCTGTGTTTGATTTCGAGTTTCATAGTGTTATGGTCTGAAAATATCCGTGGTATGATCTCCATCTTTTTTTACTTGTTGAGGGCTGATTTGTGTCCCAGTATGTGATCTAATCTGGAGAATCTTCAATGTGTACTTGAGAAGAATGTGTATTCTGCTGCTTTAGGATGAAATTCTGAATATATCTGTTAATCCATCCAGTCCAGTGTGTCATTCCAAGCCACTGTTTCCTTGTTGATTTTCTACTTAGATGATCTGTCCATTGCTGTAAAAGTGATGTTGAAGTCCCCTACTATAATGGTATTATTGTCAATGACTTCCTTTATGTATGTGATTGTTTTATATATTTGGGCATATGATGTTGGGAGCATAAATGTTTACAATTGTTAGTCTTCTTGGTGGATATAACTCCCCTTAATTATGATATAATGTGCTTCTTTATCTCCTTTTTACAGTCTTTATTTTAAAATCTAGATTGTCCGATATAAGTATGGCTACTCCAGCTTTCTTTTGGTGTTCATTAGCATGATAGATCAATCTCCATCCCCTTACTTTCTATTTTGAATGACAGCCTTGCTGGATAAAGAACTCTTGGCTGCATGGGGCACCTGGGTGGCTCAGTTGGTTAAGTGTCCAACTTTGTTTCAAGCTATGATCTCAGTGTTTGTGGATTTGAGCCCCATGTCGGGCTCTGTGCTGACAGCTCAGAGCCTGGACCCTGCTTCAAATTCTGTGTCACCCTCTCTCCATGCCCCTCCCCTGTTCATGCTCTGTCTTCTCTGTCTCTAAAAAATAATAAACACTTTTAAAAAAATAATTTAAGAAGGATTCTTGGCTGCATGTTTTTCCAATTCAGTACATTGAATATATCCTGCCACTTCTTCCTAGCCTGCCAAGTTTTTGTGGATAGGTCTGCTGAGAACATGATCTGTATGTCTTCCCTTGTAGGTCAAGGACTTTTTCTCCTTGCTGCTTTCATAATTTTTTCCTCATCTGTGTATTTTGTGATTTTGACTATGATATGCCTTGTTGGTGGTTGGGTTTTATTGAATCTAATGGGAGTTCTCTGTGCTTTTTAGATTTTGATGTCTGTGCCTTTCCCCAGGTTAGGGAAGTTTGCTGCTATGATTTGCTCACATAAATCTTCTACCCCTTTTTCTCTCTCTTCATCTTCTGGAACCCCTATGATTTGTATGTTATTTCTTTTTAATGAATCACTGAATTCTCTAGTTCTTATATCATGCTCTTTTGCCCTAGTTTCCCTCTTATTTTCTGCTTCATTATTCTACATAAGTTTGTCTTCTTTATAGCTGATTTGCTGTTCTGCTTCATCCATCCTTGCTGCCATGGCACTCATTTAAGACTGAATCTCAGTTACAGCCTTTTTATTTTCATCCTGACTAGGTTTTACTTCTTTTATTTCTGCAAAAAGAGATTCTATGTTTTTTTCAACTCCAGCTAGTATTCTCATTATCTTGATTCTAAATTCTAGTTCCATCATCTAGCTTGTATCTGTGTTGATTAAGCTGCTGGCTGTCATTTCTTCCTGTTCTTTCTTTTGGAGTGAATTCCTTCATTTTGTCATTTTGGAGGGAGAAAAGGGAATTAATAAAATAAAACATTAAAATTAAAAAATTGGAAACAACACAAAAAATCAGATAAAGGAAGATAGATCATAGGTGTTTTTTGTCTGATTGTTGAAGTAAGCTTGATAGAATAGAGAATAAAGGGAAAAAAAAGAAAGTACAAAACCATTTAGAATTTTTTTTTAAAATCAATACAGTAAAATTAAATGAAGGAAGTAAAAGCAAATAAAAATTAAACAAAAATATATACATATACAAGAACAAATTTTAAAGAAAAATCTTTTTTTATAAAAACGGGAAATAAAAACAAATTTTTTCTTTCTGTACTCAAGAATAAGAAAAGAAAAAGAAAAAGAAAATTGAAAAGAGGGACCAGCAAACGTAATGAAATACGATTGAAATTACATCCAGTTTCCCCTAGAAGTCAAACTATGAAGCACTGTATAGTCCATAAACTAAACAGCTCGAGAGACTTGTGGTGTTCCTTTAGAGATTGGTTGGCACAGTTGGATTGGGCTTGGTGTATTGTCTCTGTTCGTCACTAGATGGTGCTGCTTAACCTACTGGGGAGAGGGATCATTATGATGCTCATACGCATGTATGCACATGCACAGGAGAGATGATGCACTCCGCTTCCCAGTCTGGAGCCTTCAGAACTCTGTGCTCTCACTTACTGGCAATCAAGCACCTCTCCTTTGTCTCTGGCTTCTGTCTACTCCTCACTTCTATACTGTTTGCAACCAAGTCATCAGTCTGCCAGGCAGCCCCTCCCTCCCAAATTTTATCTCAGATGGGGCTATGTTTCCAAACTCCTCACTTCTGAGAGCACTGCAGTTTAGACCCTCTCTAACCATCTAAGAGGGGTCTGGCTGAGCAATGTCCAGGTGCTGGCCCATCCCCTGGAATGTTCGTGCAACTACACCACTGCAAAGGCCCAGAATCTGTGGCTGGGTGCCAGCTCATCACAGGAAAAATTTGTGCGATCATGTAGAAGCAGCAATTCAGGGATTATGGTAAATTACAACACTCATCTGGCACCAGGTTTCACCAGCCCTAATGTTCTTGTTCCAACACCAGCAAATGTGGCTGTTCTCCAGTGTCCACTGGGACTTTTGCTTGGGGGGTGAGGGGGCCACATAACCTGTACCAAATGTCCTCTCAGCAGGTGAACCACCTTTCCCCATGTTGCCCAAGGACCTCTCAGACCTCACTATCTGCTCCTGTGGATTTGCCCTCCCACAGGAGCTCCACCAAATATTGAGCTGCGGAGTTTTCAATTCTGCATTCCCCTGTTTACAGTGTCCTAATGGTATTGAAACCCTCTCCTTTCTCTTTTCTCCCTTTCTTGTTCAGTTCCTTGTGGGTGTTTCCACTCTTTCTCTTCCTCTCCAGCTCCCTTCAGGGGAAGTGCTTTTCCGGTATTGCCCCCACCCCGTTTCTGTCTTCTCTCCCTACCCTCCACAGCCTCTCTCTCCCCCAGTTCACCTCTCCATGCATCATACCTGTCGAGTTCTGTGGTTCACATTACACAGATTGTTATGTTAATCCTCAAATCAGTTTTCTAGGTATGCAAAATGGTTTTATGCTGATATAGCTACATTTCAGGAGTAAGAGCAGCAGAAAAATTCCATGATGCTCTGTCATCTTGGCCCCTCACCTATTTTATAATTTTTTTAGGCAAATAGTAAAAATGGGAAAACTGGAGAGCATTCTATTCCATTTTGAATATCCAATAGGTGCCAAATTAACCTTTCTTCCTATTTGGGGATACTATTCTTACCAAAAGTAAGCTTTTGGATATCTAGAAGTTATGATGAATTTGAAAAAGTTGTTTATTAACCTAAGAGAGTATTTGTTTGGATGAGAAGGAATGGAATAAATGGATAAGAGAGCATGAAAAAATATAATGATCTCTAATGATGGCACAAAACAGAGAAATGGGTTATACAGTTCTTGAGGATGGGAAAAATGAAAGGAAATGTCTTTTAGAAGTATCAGCAAAGAAGAGAGGGTGATAATAACAATACTTTGAGAGCTACCTATGAAAAAGTGATAAGAAATCACCAAGGGACCAGTCCTGCTTCTATAGAGGTTCTATGATCTTTGGATTGGAGCATTTTATTTCAGAAGGCAGCAATAATATATGAGCAAAGGCAAGTAATAAACAATCAGTTAAAGTAGTGGGACCAAAGGGTTGGTTGCAGGTTAGAAGCATGGAAGCGGGCATCCAGGGATTGCCCAAGGCTACTGAGCATTTTTTAATACCCTATTTCAACACTCACCTTAATATTTTATTTTTCCCTTAAGTTTCTCAACCTAGGAAATATCTGAAACCATCCACATAAGTTACTGTGTGCCTTGGGATGCAATCATTTTCTTCTTCCCAGCTGCAAGCCTGAGGCAAGTTTCAAGAAATCATTAGCCGAGGCCCGTGTTGCTCTACTCAGTATTTTGCAGAACTATGGGTCTCTTACATAGACTTCTTTAATAATATACACATTGGGTATCTCATTCATAGGAAAGTGAAGCTACCCTTTATAAAAAGAATAGTGCCACTTCTTTTCTATCTCACTACTTTCTATCTTTCCCAGGTCTCCAGAAATATGAAGGCATTTATGTAGTGTGTATAATGCTTTGATGACACACAGACAGACCTGGGTGGAGTTTCTGACCTAGGGCAAGCAACTTACAATATCAGGGCTTTAGTTTTCACATCTACAATATAAGAATAGTATCTATTTCATCAGATTGTTGTCATGAGAAGTAAAACGAATTACATTCATCTGTT
This sequence comes from Suricata suricatta, assembly GCF_006229205.1. Lineage (NCBI taxonomy): Eukaryota > Metazoa > Chordata > Mammalia > Carnivora > Herpestidae > Suricata > Suricata suricatta. Next base: position 62,142,679 of record NC_043704.1, on the reverse strand, counting down.
TCCTCATCCTAGAAATACATTTAAGCTTCTGCTATAAATGAAAATGTCTAGAGAGTTGGATTTTAAAGGAATGAATGAATGAATGAGAGAAATTAGAGTAAAAGAATGAAAGTTGCCAACAGACTCAATCTTAAATGTTCTCACCATAACAGCAACAACAAAATGGTAATTTTGTAAGGTGAAGTATGTGTTAACTCATCTTATTGTGGTGACCATTTCACAATATATGTGTATGGGATTATCACAATGTACACCTTAAACTTACAAAATGTTGATTACATCTCTATAAAGCTGAAGGGAAAAGAATGAAGGCACATTTCTAAAAAATTAGTGTAAGAGAAGGTAAAGGAGACCACCAGTAAATGCAGTAGAGATTTCCTTAGTTTAATACATCTTATATTCCAATATTAGACATGATTCAATGGCTTTTATGCTCTTGAGCTGAGCTGTACAGAACAATTAGTATCTGTTAGGTGATGAGAATTTACACTTGAGAGGAAGAGTTAATATTTGACAAGTATGTTACAGAAAGTTAAATTTTTGCTTGTTTTTTTTATATTTCAGATGTTTTGTTTTTTATATCCCATAGTGTAAACATCTGTTTACTTTTTATCTTGGCTGCTGAGCCCCTCAAAGCCCCTCAGTTTTTCCCATTCTGAATGCCTCATATTTCATGCCCCAGTTGGTTAGGCAGTGGGCTTTGAAGAGAAGAAGCAAGTGGGGGGCATCCCCTGAAGGACGGCCAAGCATCCTCCATGGCCCTGTGTCTGCTTACATCTACTTCCCTCTTGGATAATTGGTGATAGACCTTAAACTTTAATACTCTGCATTTCAGATGTGTTTTATTCATTTGTAAAGTGAACAAACAGAAAAACAAACAAAACAATCTCATTCATGCTCTGCCACATGAGAATGACTAAAATCTGAGTGATTCACCCAAGGTATTTCTGGTGACTTATTGGTACATTGACTGCCCTTGTTAGAAGGTAGAGGGGGTAGTGTAAAGTGTCCTGCAAATTGAGAAGGCACTTTGAAACCAAAAATGAAGCAGGCATGTGCATACAGTTTATACAGTTTTATTCAGGGAAGCTTAATGATGGGGAGGATTGAACAGGCAAGGATCTAGATGCTGTGCAGCTATTCTCTGCTAAATCTAGACCTTAGTGTACATATTTTATAGAGGGAGGTGTCCCGGCCCACTGGTCAGTCGATCGTCACGGGTCCCTGAGGGTGGGAGTGAGAATAGGGGGGCAGGGGGCACAGAGAATGGAGGCAAGACAAGGTTTCTGATCAAGCCCCAGTTTATTGAGAAAATACCCACTCCTTATAAAGGGTTCAAGGCAGGAAACTAGGCAGCTGATCTAGGTCGGTTGCTAGGAAACAGGGTCAAGAGATTAAGGCTAGGGTAAAGGAGGAACCAAACTAAAGACCGCCTGAGGGGCCCACACTGCCCTGCCTGCAGGCGGTTGATCTTTGTACTTCTGGCAGCTCCTGACAGGGAGGAAATGTGCAAAGGGCACTGTGGTGAAGTCAAAGGGTCTGCATAGACATAATTGATAGTTAACACTTAATAGACCTCCTGGCACCATCTGTGTGTCAGTAGGTAGAGGAGAAATTATGTTTTCTGTACGAGTTATCTAAACAAATTTAGGGAAGGCCAGAACAAGCCTCCCCACATTCTAGTCAGGGTATACAGTAACCTCCATGGGACCTGGAACACAGAGCCCCTGATGGAGGTCTTTGAACTGACATGATAAGATGGAGGGCCAAAGATGGAGTCAACATTGTTACCACACTTATTCTCTATCCTCAGCAACTTCATGACCTGACATTCTTTACCCATCATTCTTCCATGATGACTATAGAGCCAGATACTGGCTGGCAAGTGACTTTATTCCTATACCACAGCAGCAATATCAATAAAACATGAGATTAATATACCTAGAAGACAAAAGAAAATCCTACAGGAGAAAACAGGCAGCAACCTCTTTGACTTTGGCTGCAGCAACTTCTTACTTGACATGTCTCTGGAAGCAAAGGAATTAAAGCAAGAATGAGCTATTGGGATCCCATCCAAATAAAAAGCTTCTGCATACACCTCACACCTGTTAGAATGGCTAAAAGTAACAACTCAGGAAACAACAGATGTTGATGAGGATGCAGAGAAAGGGGAACCCTTTTGCACTGCTGTTGAGAATGCAAACTGGTCTGGCCACTCTGGAGAACAGTATGGAGGTTTCTCAAAAATTAAAAATAGAACTACCCAATGACCCAATAATTGCACTACTAGGTATTTATCCAAAAGATACAAAAATGCAAATTTTAAGGGACACATGCACCCCAACGTGTATAGCAGCGCTATCAATAATAGCTCAAGTATGGAAAGAGCCCTTAGAACTATAGTTTCCTAGCAACCCAGCAAGCCATCTAGGGATGCCTGAGTAACTCAGTTGGTAGAGCATCTGGCTCTTGATCTCAGGGTCATGAGTTCAAGCTCCACATTGAGCATGGAGCATAACATTTTTTTAAAAAGCCATCTAATGAAGGCATCAGCAAGAGATGCACCTTCTACATATGGTACATGAAGTCAGTGACATTACTGTTATATGATGGTGCATATGAACAACATTTATGTCCTATGAGGACACAGGTCCCTCTTTAGTTGGCAGTTAAAATATCTAAAGCCATGCCATTTTATAAAATCACCTTCTCATTTGAGCAGTTTTTTGATTGAGCAGAGAAATGTTTTGGTGAGAATCATTTAACACAGAGGATGCAAATTTAGCCAAGACCTGAATTTCTAATTATGCTCGAAGACTGGCATATTGAAATAGGGAAATAGATGCTAGCCATTCCCACGAAGCCAGACTTTGGCTCCATTGGGACCTTAGGGCTGGTAAGTTATGAAACATCCAAGAAAGAGTGTCATATTTTCACCCAGGTAAATGGAAGAAACCTAGGATGTACTGCCCTGTCCATCCATTAGGTAGAGATGGCCATAAGTTACTTCTACATATCCAAATTCTGTTTCAGGGGGGAGAGAAAGATTTATTTTCTCATCCCATCCAGTCTGTAGCTAATATTTTATATATTTTTTGATACGAAAAGTAGGGCAACCATCTCATATGTCAAGGGATGGCAGAGGTATAATTAATCCTATCAGCACATAGAAGCACTGTTAGTCTTAATATACCATGCTCTGCACATACCCGTTCCCTGCCATCCCAAATGTGGTAGTTAGTAATAATCTTGAAATCATTAGTTCCCTGCTAAATTGTATTATAAACGCATACCTTAGTGGACAGTAAGTCAAAATTAGGGGATGTCTGACTTTTTCTCTTCAGGGCACCCAGCATTTCATAGGACAGTTACTAGCCTTGCCACTCTTCTCCTTGATGATTTCAAAAGGTTATCACTGCCTGTGGTATCCCTTCTGAGCTGGATAGTGACAGCATTCCACAAATCCAGCTTTTGGAGCAATTGTGAAGTTCAGCATAAGTAGTGGCCCATGATAAGAAGGTGTTTCCCATGACAACAGGGAGGGACAGCCACAGTGTGAATCTAGAGGCAATAGGACAAATGTTTTACGGGCAATAGATATGGCAAATCTCCATTTACCAGCAGCCCAGTCCCCATCTGCCAAAACCACCTGGCTGAGATTCTTTCCTGGAGGAATGATACCATATATTTTGTTCCTTATTATCATCAGAGGGTATGTCTATTTTGTACATCAGTGTTTTTAGGTTGGCACCCATAATAATAAAGGCACTTCAGGACCAAACATCAGAGGTCCAGGAGGGTAGCCTGAGTGTGTGCATTGGGGCATATATAGAACAAGGGGTTAAAGGCAAAACCAGAGGTAAGCCCATGGCCCCAAAAGATGAGGACAACAGGCTGCCTTGGGGAGGAGGGGCACTCCAAGCCCATTTCCAATGAGCCAGAGTCTTACGAGGTGGAAGGACTGTGGCAAACCAAAACGAGTCCTTTATAGGCCCCAGATCTCCTGACAATACGTGCACCCACAGCACTGGAGCTGAGGTGTTGTTTGTTGGGAGTTCATATGTGATTGTGATGTCTGTTCAACTATGGGCATGCATTAATGAGTTGCATCTCTTCTGTTAGTTGTGAAAGCCATCCTTCAATGGAGCTGGCTGGTGACAATGTTTTTAACGTGTTTTTTATTAATCTACTCATCCTTTCAATTAGGCCTGCAGCAGTGGGATTATATGGCAGGTGGAAAGTCCATAATATATCCCAGTCCTCTGCCCATTTTGGACTTTATGACAGATAATATGTATTCCTTGATCACTATCTATCTGCATCAGTATTTGCACATGGCCTCTGGTTTTGTTAATCCTTTTATAGTTGTAGCCTGATTGACTCTTTTACAGGCAAAGACTTATACCAAGTCTTGTAGAAATGTCTGCATAGGTCCAGGCATATTTGTGCCTTTTCGATACCAGCAAAGGGTCTATATAGTTGGCAGTGAAAAATGGCACCTTGTATGCCCCAGAGTGTGGTGCAACAGCCATTGCCTGAGGTGGCATTGGAAGCATTTCCTGTCAGCAACTCATAGAACGCCTAAAATTTAATATTTTTTTTTACTATTTCCAAGTAGTTTGGGGACCTCAGTGTCCCAAATTATGTGGACCCATTCTACATCAGATAGGGTCAACATTTGCTTCAGTAGAAGGACTCCCACCAGGGCTGGAGCATCTGTGCCATGATTGCCTGGCAATGCACATGGGGAGTGAGCACACACATGTCGTACAGGGATAGCTGCACCAGGTTTAGTGCATACTCTCCAGAAGCCTTTCCATAATTGTACTCCCCACAATGGGCTATTGAACGTAGCTTTATTTTCTTTCTGCCATTGCCACATCCATGTTGTTAGCCCTTTCCACACTGCTCAGCTGTGAGTGGCAAAATTGATGGGCATGGATTCATACATCAGTGCAATCCACGCTACTCTCAACTCTGCTCAGTGACTACTTTGTTTAGTTCCTTCTTTGAATCAAAATACATCAGAATCTGATGCCAGAGAAAGGTTAACTAGGTGGGCTTCCCTGGCAACTGCTATAAGTGTCTCATGTGTTGGGCTAAAGGCAAACTTCTGGAAGTTGCACTAGGCAGATGTAGGTAACCAACCCTAGTAACAAGTGCAGTTTACGAGACAGTGGGCCAGTATTATAAATGTTCATTTGCTCTAGGCAAACATGCCTTTTCTGTAAGGTGCTTCCTTGAGCACAGACACTCTAAGGTTTGCTAAACATGTCTTTAATCCACCCTCCTACTGACAGAGAGGTTAGTCCTTCTGTCTAATGCAAGATATACAGCTAATATCATTGTTTCTCGATGGGACTATACCTGGTTTCTGTTCCCTTCCATAACTAAGACCAGAATCCTAATAGAATTTGTTTCCCATTATGTTATTGCCACAAGTCCCAGCCAAATCCTTCTGAAGCTAACCTTCTATCTGATTCACAAATTGTATCCAGCAGTACTGCCCCCAGGACTAGCACTTGTTTTACAGCCATTTTTACCATTAAGAATGCCACCAGTTGGTTAGCATTGCAATCCCATTGATCCTTTTCCTAACCAAGGTGTATGAGGGTGTTAATATCTGTTCTAGATAAAGAATAAAAGATCTTCAGTAACCCAATAAACCAATAAAGCCTGTAATTATTTTACCATTTTAGCTATTGGGAAGGCTTATCTTTTATCTATGACCCCCTTTTGTCTTACTAACCATATGATGCCCAGACATTTTACTGATTTCACCCGGTTCTTGGGTCTTATCAGTATTTACCTCCCATCCTCATGACTTTAAGTACTTTTCTAATGTTGCAGCTGCTTGATCAGAGAGAATAAATCACCCCAAGTAAACATAATGTCATCTATATAATGATAAAACACTATTTCCTCTGGCAGTATCCATTTACCAAATCTCTGGCCACCATCCCATGACAAATTGTTGGTCTATGGAGATATTCTTGGGGCAGTGCCTGGAGGGTCCAGTCTTTTCCCATTCTATATAAAGGTGAATGGGTCTTGGGATTCAGGCCCTCATAGAATGCTGCAAAGGGCATTAGACAGGTCTAGTCACAATGATATATTTAATGGGTACCATGATTTTCTCAAACAATAAGGCTATATTAGGCACCATGTCATGAATGAGCAGAATAACTTTACTGAGTTTCCTATAATTCATTGTCATTCGCCAGGTCCCTTTACATTTCTTTACAGGCCAAGCCAGACAATTAAATGGGCTTTGAGCTGGCCTTATTACGTCTGCATTTTCTAATTCTTTAATGGTGGTGGTAATCTCATTATGCCCACCCCATAACATATATTGTTTTATGTTTATTAGTCTCCCAAGAACCAGGAGTTGTAATGGCTCCCATTTTGCATGACCCAACAACAGGCTTTACTACTTGGGTGCACAATCTGAATTCACCTGTCATTGTAGTTAGGTCCATATCCTTTAAAACATTTATGCCCAAAATATACTCAGGAATGGGGGGAAATGTACTAGAAAACAGCAGGAAGGAAACCTGCCAATATGTTAGTAGAGACTAGTTCTGACCTTGATCATTTGTTGCCCATAACCATCAACAGCCTTTATTGCTCCCACAAATTTCTAGGGGTTACCATATATAAGTGTGCATTATGTTCTGGTGTCTATTAGAGTTGGTATAGTCTGTGATTGCAAAACCAATAAATGATTATTTCAATGTGGGGTCTCTGCTCATCCCCTACTGCACACTTGCTCATGGGCAATGTTGGCCTAATTCTTAGTTTCTAGAGGTGCCTGATATTAATCCCTGAAATTCCTTTGTTAGCAGAGGAATATGGTGACATATCTGGCCCTTATGAGCCTTCCTTCAAATAAGTAAACAACTTTTATTCAGGTAGTGCCTTTTTTAAGCTCAGGAAGATCAGTATGAGTCATTTGTCTATATTTTCTCCTGGAGTCCCAGATAATATTAAATTTTGCCATAACTGTTTACAAGGTGATCCCCCTTTCTGCAGTCTTATTGTTGGCAGGATCCTTGTCTGTTTTTTAACCTGTTTATATCCCTTATGACAGAGTCTTTCAGTCTCACTTATGTCAGCCACCATAGTAGCTATTACAGAAATGGGTCAATTAACCACAGACACAAAGATGGAGACTACAGTTCCATACCATGCCCAGAGGCTGACCGTAAGATACAGTCCTTCATACTAGTGGTAAATAATCCTTCACCTAGGTCTTTAAAATGCTGGGTGTAAATGGCATGTTATATTCCCAGTTCATATATAATTTTTTGTAATTTTTCCATAACAATCCAGCATATTGAAAGGGAGGTAACATTTCCTTCATTAGGCCAGGTCATCTTACTGGCAGCATTTATCCAGTCAAGCGGTTTAGCTAAGTGCCCACCATTCTCACCCGTGTCTGTGGCATATAATCTTTGTCAAAATGCAGGTTAAACAGTGTGGCTGAGGCCATTTTTGACATCTCAGACTCACTTAACATAATACCATTTCTGCAAATATGTCACAGTCATAAGACTTAACCTGCTACAACTTCTCATCCCTTTTGCTTTAAGTGGCTTATTAGCTGTACCAATTCAGTGGCAGAGTATTTCCTCATAGTCGTTTTCTGACTAGTGAGAATTTCTTTGCAGTCATTTCCATGCTTATGAGTGGCCTGGGTCTTTGAATGAAAGGTCATGCCTGTAAACAATTTCCCTCTTCTATGATAATATCCTCATCAGAGGAGTTAGCATCCCAGGGATCCCATTCTTTAGGGTCCCAATTCTCTTGAGATATAGTAGTTCTTACCTTACCACACGTTAGTCTGCACTGGTATCTTTGCATCTTACATGATATAATTTCCAAGTCTTCCTCCTGCTGTTGAATTCTTTTGGACATAATGTCTACATGAGAGGAATATTCAACTCTTACATGTTTTTCTGAAGTCAATGCTTCTCTAGTCTATTCTAATTTTTTCCTTACTTGTAATTCCCTTTCCTGGTATCTGGTAATGCACAGAGCCATAGCCAAGCTACTGCAGCAATAGCTTGCTCACTTTTCCTTTTCCATTTCCTCTTACCTGACATTTTGGATAGGATATCTACCAATCCCTTGGGGATTTTTAAGGTATCTCCACTCTGTTGCCGGTCTGAAATGCTCAAAAAATCTGACCAAGTCTCCCTACATCGAGATGGCTGATCAGCCTAGAATTTCCCCCACAAACAATGGCTTTTCCCCCATGGACAACCTGCGTTCTTCTGGCATGGCTCCTTTACCATTGCTTGTTTCATTTGCAGTCTCATTCTGGCTGGCTTGGCAATTGTCAGAAGGTAGAAGAGGAATTGTAAAGTATCCTCCAAACTGAGAAGGCACTTTGAAACCAAAAACATGAAACAGAAAGCTGCACATAGTTTACACAGAGTTTTTTTCAGGGTAACTTAAAAACAGGGAAGATTGGACAGATGCTGTGTAGCCATTCTCTGCTAAGTCTGGACCTTAGTGTACAGATTTTATAGAGGGAGGAAATGTAAAAAAGAGCATTGTGGTAAGTTTAAAGCATCAACATACACATAATTGATAGCCAGCACTTAACAGACCTGTATGCCAGGTGATGGAGGGAAACTGTGTTAGTATTAGTTACCTAACCATATTTAGGGAAGACCAGAGCAAGCCTTCCCACGTTCTGGTCAGGGCATACATTAACCTCCAAGAGGCCTGGAACACGCAACCCTGAGGGAAGTCATTGCACTGACATGAATAAGATGGAGGGCCAAAGATGGAGTCAGTGTTGTCAACACTCCTATGGCCCTCCTTTCTGGGCTCGTGTTAGCATAATATTCTGGGGTTGTATATAGTAGAAGGTATTATTATTCCCAGATCACTTCCCCAAACTAACAAAGGCTGCAAACAAGGTGGGCTCAGGGATTTTATATACAATGACAGGAGAAGAAAAAGCTAAAAATGAGAAAATGTAGATTCAAGATCCACCCCCACTATTAATTAGCTCAATGATCTAAGTCATATTATTTCACCTCTCTCAAATTCTTTTCCTCATCCATAAAATAGGAGGAGTTGACCTAGTTGATCTCAAAGGTCTTTTCCAGAAGCAAAATTCTATAGTCAGCAAATCCTCTCACAACTGGGCAAGCAGACACTAGAGAAACCCCATATTATTCCTCTGCTTCTATATTTATCACTTCAGTCATCAACAAGACATTGCCCAATATAAGGGAGCTGAGTTAGGCATATTTGATAGCATGGGAGTTGTTTCAGCCAAGTTAGGAATGTCAGACTTTCACTCAGGTATTTGGTCACAGTCAAAGAAAACCAAAGGGAATGGGTGGGGGGGGGGTGTGCAGCAGATCCTGAGTGTCCCAATTTCAGCCTAACCTGTGTAAGAGCAAGGAAAGGATAAGAGGGCATCCTTTTTCAAACAGTTTCTATATCGCAGCAAGGCTCCAGCGCCTCACTGCCTTCTGGCTGCCCAGTAAATAAAAGAAGTAAACAGCCCCCATCTTCTGTACCCCTCCCCATCCCCAAACCCTTTTTAGGTGATTGTTCTCTTACCCCCTTTGGAGTCCAATCCAGGATACAGGCCTTTCAAGTATAAAAATGTACTTCCAGTCCCAACTTCCCAACAGTGCAGAAGAATCCTAAGAGGTTAAGCAGAATGAAGTTTCTAAAATCTATGTGCCTGAGACTGCTTAGTGTCCCATTCTTCCTAACACAAAAGATCTGGTTTTATGTGGCATACAGCTAAAAAGGACACATCGAGAAGTAGCAGTAAGCAGCTCTGTCTGCCTATAAGAGAGATGCTTATCTCCCTAGTTTTTCTAACTCTTAGAGGTAATAGAAAGAAATATAATAAGAGAGGGGAGGAGAAAAGAAGCTGCCCATCAAGTCTTCCTCTAAATTTAGGTTCTGTTAAAGAAAAAATTACTCTGACATGTATTAAAGTGGTAAGAAAAACTTTATTCAGAACAGTTGCTATATATGTGAAGACCATCTCAATATAGGAGTGATACTGAACTCAACTCCAACTACAAGAACAATTGAAGATTTTTAATCAAGTTGGGACACAAGATTGGGTTGCAGGGTTGGATGTCAGTAGTTCAAAATTACTAAGAAAAGACATGAAATACTAAGGATTTCTTGCTGAACTGACCTAAGAGGACTCTTGCTAAAGGCAGGCCAACACAATCAGATATCAAAGGTGGGACAATAGAGGATAAGGAATTTGATCGGATGTTGAGGGTGATCAGGGTAGGGGAATTCTCTCTAAATTGACTTAGCAAGATTTTGTTGAAAACCAGGCTATGCAGTTGCAGCAAGGACAGAGGCCAATGTTGAGGTCTAGTCAAAAAAACAATGGATCAGAGAAGCCTAACTAAGTTTGGTCAAGGAGAGAGCAACATTCTCCACTTAACCAACCTTTGGTCAAGCTCATCTGAGCTCTCTTTTTGACAAGGTCTTAACTTTGGGTTTCCATGTTTGTCCCTGTATTTTTCAATTTTGGCAAGAATCCTGCTAAGTCAGTTTAGCCAGAATCCCTTACCCTTGATATCTGGTCACCTTCAGTAGATGAATAGTCTCTACTATCCCTCAGGTGATGTCTGATTACCCTGACCTGCCTTCAGCAAGAATCCTTTTAGGTTGGTAGCCAGAATTCTGCCTCCCTTACCCCTGATATTTCCTTTTAGTAATTTTCCATCCACTGATCCCCACCTACTGCTTTCTTGACTATAAATTCCCACTTTTCTTTGTTTTATTTAGAGTTGAGCCTAATCCCTTCTCCTTACTGTAAAATCTCATTGACATGGCCTCTACACCTCTCATGATACTCTTGAGAAAAATTGGCTTGTCTAACAAGTGTCATGAATAAATTTTCATTAACAACTCTTCCAATTCTCTAAATCTTCCTTCTCTTTGGGGGTCACCTTCTTCTTCTTCTCCTTTCCCTTCCCCTTCTCCTCCTCCTCCTCCCCCTGCCCCTTCTACTCCTCTTCCTCCTCTTCTCCCTCCTCCTCCTCTTCCTTCTCCTCCTTCTTTTCCTTCATCATCATCCTCATCCTCATCCTCCTTATCATCATCATGATGCAAACTCTTATATTTGCAGAGCTGCCATAGTCACACAGTGATCTTCTGAAACTTACTGACTTAATGGCCCTTTCTTTCTTTCTTTCTTTCTTTCTTTCTTTCTTTCTTTCTTTCTTCTTTTTTTGAAATGTTTGTGCTTTGGATTTGTGGAGTTCAGCTCTCTGGATGTCCTCTTCTCAAGGTCCACATGGGGTTTACACATTCTGTGTGTGACATAGAAGAATTTTGGTCTTTACTCTGTGCCAGACACCATGCTAGAGACAAACAGGAAAGAGACATAGCTCCTGTCCTTATGGAAAAAAATCTCTTTTCCCTTATGGAAAAACTGAAGAGTCCACATAAATGCATTACTCTGTTTTCTCTTCAGTTTCCATGTCAGAGAGATTCTTCATCGATGGGAAAGGAATTTACTTTTTTTTTCTTTTTTCAATATAATACTCAAAACCCTTTGTTGAAGAAAGGCACTTTCAGGACAGTTTCTTTTTTTTTTAAGCTAAAACACCTGTGTACCCTTCAGCCGTCTGACAGTCCTTGCCCTGGGAAAGCTGAAGGCTAAAGGACACTAGCAGCTGCTAGCCTGCTAAGCACCCAGCAAAAGCATCTGCCCCTGGCGGCATTCAATAAATATTTGTAGAATTACAGAAACCTGAAGGTCTGTAAGGATGTGGCTTTGTCATGTATCCAGGTAAGCTGGAGATGTCCGTACAACAAGTGAATGGAATAGAGAAGAATCACTGAAAAATGGTTGGTACAAGTCTAGAGGAATATGAAGTAAGAGAGAAAAAAATGGTATCAATTATATTTTCTCCCTTAAAGGTCATTAAGTGGACAGATTACACAACAGATGAAAATGAGTTTTTCTCTTCTTAAATCATCAACATGAATATTCCATAATTTATTGAAGCATCTGTCCTCCTTATAGCTTTGTGCTATGGACTTTGAAGAGCATATTAAAAAAATAAAGCTTGCCTGCCAGAATAAACATGACATATTTTCTAGACCATCAAGTTTTACTTAAAAACCAAATTGCAGAGAATCCATTTCTGGAAAGATGGAGTAGACAGATTTATCCCTATTTTTTTAGAAAAATGCAATTACAAAATCCAACATATTACATATAAAATAAACCCAGAAGACTGTAAAAGTTGGAGATAAGAGACATTCTAAGTGGAGACTTCAGGATATGGGGGGAAACATGGCCATAAATTCCTGGCTTTGGTTTTGGTTTTATTTTTTAAGGAATATTTTGTGTGCTTGTTTTAGATTTTTTGCTTTTTATACATCCTAGACTTGGAGTTTCAATAGCTGGAAACTGAAAAGGCCAATGGACATAGACAAAAGAAGCCCCAACAAAAACCTGTTCTTTCAAACCAAAAGACCAAGAAAGAGGTAGAATATCAAGATAGAACACTTTTAGACAATAACTGTTCTACTCAAGCTAAATACCACAGGAAAAACTGGCTCCAACCCACTCATGTCAGCAAAGGCCAAGTCCAGAGCCTTCAACATTCATGTGGCTGTAATAAGATGCCACAATATCCCTGCCAAGGTGTTGCCAGGAAGGCCAAGTAAGGAAGTGAGCTCTTCACCCCATGGTCAGCAATGTGCCCCCCACCTCACTCCCTGGGTGTAAGGGAGTCCACCCCCACTCCATAGTAATGAGACCCCCCACCGTCACAGCTGGGCTGGTGCCAAACAGATGGGACTGGGGGCAATCTGACTGCTGGACATCCCCAGGCAAAAAAAGAACTAAGCACCAACCTATGTCTAACATATTGAACAAAAATTAATTCAAAATGTATCATACACTTAAATGTAAAATTTTAAACTATAAAACTTTTAGGAAAAAAATCTGCATGATCTAGAGTATAGGCAAAGTGTTCTTAGACTTGACACCAAAAGCATGACTCACAAAAAGAAAAAATGGATAAATCTGACTTTTTCAAAATTAATAACTTCTACTTTGTGAAAGATACTGTGAAAAAGATTAAACAAATTAGAGAGTGAGAAAAACCACTTATTTAGCAAAGGACTGATACCTAGAATATATAAAGAACTTTGAATACTGAACTGTAAAAAACAAGCAAACAAAAAATACAATTAAAAAATGGACAAAGAAATGACAGACATTTCTGTGAACAGGATATATAGATGGCAAATAAGCATGAAAAGATGTTCCATATCATTAGTCATTAGGGAAATGCACATTAAAGCTACAGTGAGGTATTGGTACACATCTCTCAAAACAACTAAAATAAAAAAAACTATTGCAACACCCAGTGTTGTCAGGGATGTGGAGAAACTACTTACTTATACATTGCTGGTGAGGATATTGAAATGATGTAGCCACCATGGGGAAAAGTTTGGCATTTTCTTTAAAAAAAAAATTAAACATACAGATACCATATGTCCTAGTGATTATTCTCCTGGGCATTTATCCCAGAGAAATGAAAAGTTATGTTCATACATAAACCTGTTCACAAATGTTTATAGCAGCTGCATTCATAATAGCCACACACACACACACACACACACACAAAACTATTCAGCACATAGTTAAAATGTGGAATATTTATTCCATGGAATACTACTCAGCAAAGAGAGGAATAACTGATTCTACAATGACTTACACTGAATGAAAAAACCCAATATCAAAAGTTATATACTCTGTAATTCCATTAATGTAACGCTCTTAAAAGGACAAAATTATAGAAATAGAGAACATCCTAGTGGTTCCCAGAGCTAAAGAAGGGGTGGAAATAGGAGGGTGTGACTAGAAATGAGCAACATGAAGGATCCTTGTGGTGATGGAAATGTTCCATATTTTAGCTGTATCAATTGAATTGTCTTGATTGTGTATATTATGCTATAGTTTTACCACTGCTGGAAACTGGGTGAAAGTCTCACAGGGATTTATGTATTATTTCTTATAACTATCTGTGAATTTATAATAAGCTCAAAATTCAGAAAAATAATTTAGAAAATCAAATGGGTGGAAAAGTTAGAAGAGACATTGCTTACATTAAAACACACTGATATATATAAGGGTAGAATGCAAATTTCCCTGAATTTTTAATAAAACATGAACATCAAAAACATCTTACATTTGAAATACAATTTTGAAACTGTATTGCAGACCCCAGGAAAACATATGCATGACTGTTTACCAGTGTACCTGGGTGCAAAGCCTTCAGGTGTGGTAGGTGGAAGGAAGGGAGGATTTAGAGAAATACCTGGGTTCTACTTTTTATTAGCAAGGGGACTTTCATTATTTTACTTAATTTCTCTAAGCTTCTGTCCCCTCCTCCATAAACTGAGAACACTAAAAATGTTTTCTTCCTTCCTTCCCAGGGTTATTATAAGAATCAAATGAGAGAAAATACATCGGTAACCTGAGAAAGTATTGTTATTATTAAGGTAAACACTAAAATGAGCATACTGTATCTAGGATTTAGAGATGTCTTAACAAGCAAAAAATAGCCAACCGAAACATATTAGGGCACACAGCAGGATAAATATATTTGTGTTGGCTTTTTAGAAGAGTGAAACACAAGTACTGTAAATTTATATAGAATGAATAGGCTAAAACAAAATTATCTCCTCTCTAATAAATTAAATATCTCATAAAATATATTTATCTTTACTAGACTCACTACTTTTCAGCAAGAACTAATAGGATGCAGATGATCTCTTTAGTGATTTAGAACATTTTAAGTTTTATCTTTATGGCACCATCTCCCAAAAAACCCAGTAGAGAAGGCCTCAACCTATTGAACTGATAATGCTCATTCTAATAAATGATGTACTTCTTGATTTAAAAAAAAAGTTAGGACATAGAAACCTACAAGTTGAGCCAATAAATAGGAATAGGAGTGGCCAAGGTGTATTTATGGGAGGTGTGGGGACAGTGGGAATCCTCTATTGCTCCAAAAAAAAAAAAAAGTAGTAATGTAACATGTAACTCAGGTGAATGACTATACCAAATGAGCAAGAATAAACACCTGGGCATTTGGCACTGGAATTATTCATTTAATGAGATCTTTCAACTGGTTCTTTACACTCATAATTCATGACAGAATCAAGCAAGAAAGGATCAGTTGCATGATTGTGTAGACTCAGAGAAACCATGATGGTGACCTAGCAGAAAGCTGGGATCTTCCAAGTGGACAGAAAATCAGAAATCTAGAAATAAAACTTGGGATTCTGGAAAGCATTTGGCATCAGAAATCTACATCATTTGGAGGATGAGAGATCAAGACTAAGGGAGGATGAGGAGTCCTGGCCATCAGGACAGGAAAAATATGTATAGGAACACAGGAATCCAGTTGTTATCAGAATTAGGGTCTAAGCTGATACTTTGTGAAAAAGGCAAAAGTTATACTATTTAAATTTAAGTACAAGGTCATGGGAGACAAAACAGCAAGGATGACATGGTTTGCAATCCTGAAGAATGAACTAGAGCACCTCTGTCACTTGACTGAGGGTAGGAGGAATTCAATGCCCAAGGCAAGGTTGATCATTTAGGTAGGTTGGACATGAAGACAGGCAAGCCATTAGTGGAGGGGACTTCAGAAAGGAAATGTTGGGGGTGCCTGGGTAGCTCATCCGGTTAAGCATCTGACTTCAGCTCAAGTCATGATCTCATGTTTCATGGTTTGAGCCCCACATCAGGCTCTGTGCTGACAGCTAGCTCAGAGCCCAGATCCTGCTTCGGATTCTGTGTCTCCCTCTCTCTCTCTGACCCTCCCCTGCTCACGCTGTCTCTTTCTCTCTCAAAAATAAATGAAACACTTAAAAAAAGAACTACTTAAAAAAGAAAAAATTTAAAAAAGGTTGTAAAGTCTCTAATAGAAATTTATTTCCTACAAATTCCATATCTAAGATGACCCAAAAATACTACTTTTTTTGCTAGAAGAGATGCAATATTAACAGTAATCAGAGTAAAATTACAACTTCTTGTCCTTTACTATTGATTTCTTTTTTGTGTTGTGATCATACTAGAAATAAGTTCTATATAAGTACCAGAGGCTACATATCTGAAAAATCATAGGAAAAAGGTCAAGCTATGAACAACTTCAAAATGGGCTTATAGAGGATTTGAACAAAGCCCACCCCATCCCTCACTTTGTTAAATACCAAGGTGGGTTCATGCATTTGGGTTTTTCCCAATAGGGCCATCTGCAATGTGTTATTCTGAGCCTTACCAATAGACAGATTATATTAGCAATTTTATGTTAGCAAGATATGAGTAACATAAGAGATGATAAGTCTACACTTGAATAAGCTTGGTGAAACATGATTTTGTAAAGTATGGAGTGAACTAAAATCATTCCATTGGATGTTGAGGGATGGGTGTATAGTGCTGGTTAGGTGATCTTTTCCCCAAGAAAATAGAAGGAATCCTTCCTATCTTCTTATGGTTATATATGCTGACCTCAAATCTCCCCATGAATTAAGTGCAGGTTGCTAACACTCTCTTAACATTAAAGATCTATGTACAGGCAGTTGAAGTCAGCAGTGGCATGAGACACGGCTATGTTGTCTTATTCAAAAGTGCCCAGCAAATGTCATGGTGACTTTCACTATAAGAAGGCTTTCAGCAGTCCCCAAATGTGCCATGTCCTGTTCAGTAGGAGCTGGTGCATACACCTTTCTTTGTCTTCAGCAAAATGCTTTCGACACGAATTTGTGATTTTGCTTTGATTAGAAGCCAAATCATTTCATTGAAAAACTTTTCACTATTGAGTTTATACCATACTCAAAAACCAGTTACCAATTACTAGGGAACTACCTTTTGCTATTTTAGTGTTCCTAAGTGAATTTTCTTTCATGTGGTCAGGCAGATCTGACAGGGGAAGTAGACTGTGGTGAGCTTGAGGGAGACCAGAAAGTTAGAAGATCATTAAGGAAGACTAGGAATGGAAATTGGAGCTGTTGTCAAAACTAAAGAGGAACTATATTCAACTGGGAGCAACAAGACTTAAAAGAGTGACCGGAGCAAATAGCATTGAGTTGGAGTAGCTTAACAGTGTCAGACGGAAATAGGAAACTGACCCACTGGGTCAGGGTTTTGTTTTTAATATTGAAATTATTCTGATATTGTACTAACATTAAATTATTAGGATTATCGTTTACCTCTTTACTTAGGTTCTTCTACATAGAACCTAGCTAATAATTTAAATCAGCCTTAAAAAGCTATTTTGCTCATTCTTTGAAGTCAAACTAACAAAGACAGCTACCCTCCTCGAATGCAGTTTAATATGTAATATCTGATTTTTGGACCACATCGTATGTCTGAGCTCTCTTGGAAAAGCATGTGTAAAACAAGGAACAGAACTTAACATACAATGAGTACACGCTGTGTGCCAAAAACTGTGCCAAACTCTTTATACATAGTAATTTATTTAAACCCTTCAGCAAACAAAGTTATTAGCTTTACTTTACAGATGAATAAATTAAGAATTTGATGCTTGCAGTAACTGGCTCCTGAATACACAGCTAGTAGGGGAGAGAAATTGGATTCCAAAGTTAATTCTCGTTCTGGTCTTCCATGCTTCTCCTTTGGTTCACAGAGCTGTGAACTGCCTGCTCTTATGCCTTAGATAGCTACATGTTGCAATAACTATGATAACAATGAATAATAAAGTTGGTCTCATAGCAATACCTACACCCAGACAACATCTGATTCATTTAAGTCATTTGCTCTCCAGAGCAATATTATTTTCCTCAAGACTTACATGCAAAAACAATAAAAGAAAACTGAGGGGAAATCAAGTGTAATCTTACCACCATGCTTAATAAATGCTGGTGTCAGATAGATGGAATGGAATAAATGAAAGTAACTTCACTCAGTTACCTCTACTCTCCCAAAGACAAAGTGACACATGTTATAAATGGCAGAGCTCCATCATTGAATGCATTTCTGGCATAATACTGAAGGAGAGAATCACAGAGCAAAATTCCCAGGGCTGGTAACCTTATCAACTCTTTCCTTCTTTTGGCAATGGCAAAAAAAAAAAAAAAAAAAAAAAAAAAGCCTGTAATCTGGATGGGAGCTCTAATTGCTTTCCATAAGCTTCCAGCACCTGTTTCCAGGGTCCAGTGGTCAGATGAACAGACTGAATGCCAAAAGTCGTGGTTGCTATTTCTAGTTCTGCCGTAGCCTCGTGACCTGGGTATTATGACTCTCCCTGACCTTATCCCACCTCCCCAGCATTCTCTAAATCAAGACTGCCTCGTATTTTCCCACTTCCAGAGCTCCCTCACAAAATACCCTTCAGGCTTTTGATTTCCTGTCACCCTAGAATGGGAGAGGCTCCTGAGGAGACAGCAGGAGAGTTCTTTCCTTAGGAACTGCAAGTGCCCATTCAAATTAAGGCAATGAACATCTTGACATCTTTTGCTGGGTTCTCAGTGCTGAGCTTCCAATGTATGGTAAATATGTGACTGCTCTATGTAAGGCTGTATTTTTATAGCACATGTTCCCAAGTATGCTCTATACAGCTGCACAGCCTGTGACTTTAATAATTCTCAAAGCCTTTCCCTGGTTTTGTGTTACTGACTCAATAGCAAAGGATCAATTTATATTAAAGACCAAATATTAAAAATTCTAGGGAGGACTCTGGGGTATCTATTTTGGAATTTAATTGAAATCAGTGTAATGTTGTTCACAGATGAAAACCTGAACAGGTATATTTTGGAAGCTTGTAATGATAGTTCTGTATTGTGAAATGAAACCCAGCAGGGAAGAAAGTAAAACATTGATTTTTTTTTCAGGGTGCCATGTGTCTGTGCACTAAAGAATGCTTCCCAATATTATCACTATCTCATATTAGAGCAACTGTGAGTTTCCTGTCTTTTGAAGTACCTAGGAGAGAATGACGTTGCTTTTATTGTCTCCCCATATCCCAAATTTTTGAGAAACTTTGTAAAGCTAATAGAGATAGATCCCAACCTAGAAATGGGTTGTATTCCAAAAATGCAGTTTTGGTTGTTCCTTGTACCCTGCAATGTATTTTCTCACAAAAGTAAGATTCTACTTGATGATTAAGTTACCAGGAAAGCTATACAAAAAAGCACTTCTTCTGTGATATGTTTGGAGTATCCTATGTATCCACCATGTGTCAGGCATGATCTGGGCCCTGAAGACCCACGAATAATTTTCTTCAAGGAATTCACATTATTTTGAGAAAGACAAACAGTGAGAGTAAGCAGTATTCAATATGGCAGAGTAGGTGCAATGAAAATTTGCAAAAATGCCCTAGAAGTCCAAAGGAGGGACTGACTAAAGCTAGTTTTGAAAGACAAGAATATGAAGTCAGCATGTGTGAGTGCAGAAGCAGAGACGTGCATGACATTTGTGGAAAAGTGCAATAACACTTGGGGGTGTGATGAGGGCGGCTAGGTAGCCAAGGCAGAGATGAGATGGATGAGGAGAGGTTCACCCTGGTAGTGATGAGGAACCACTGAAGGAGTGTCGCCAGTGGACTGGAATGATCAGATTTGCATTTTAGAAGGATCACGGTGATAATGAAGGGTAGATCTGGGAGAAGAGATAGAGGAGAACAAGACACAGATTATGAAATGTTTCAAGGTTTTGCTAGCATAATAAAATGAATTGTAAGGTATTTCCTGTACAGGAAAAAATGTAAATAATAAAAATATAAATACAGGAATAATATGATAAATTTGAATTGTTTTTATTATTTTATTTCTTAAATGTTGAATGAAACTCTCCTACAATTTTACCTGAGCCTGGTGTTTTCTTTATGCCAAGATTGAAATCTACCAGATAAATTTCTAAAATGGTTATAAATTATAAATCTTTTCTTTTTTTTCTCTTTTTATTTTAGAGAAAGAGAGAGCGTATGCATGCAAGTAGGGGGGGTGGGGGAGAGAGACAGACAGAGAGAGAGAGAGAGAGAGAGAGAGAGAGAGAGAGAATCTTAAGTAGGCTCCAAGCTCAGTGCAGAGCCCTATGTGAGACTTGATCTCACAACTGTGAGATCATGCTCTGTGGTGAAATCAAGAGTCAGATGTTTAATCAACTGAGCTACCCAGGCACCCCGAGCTATAATTATTTTTACTATTTCTTCTTGAATCAGTTTTGCAAAGTTATGTTGTTTTAAGAATTTGAAATTTTTATCTAAAAATTTTAAGTATGACATAATGTTTTCTACTTTCCCAATAAACAATTCCTAAAATAAATATAATAGTTCCTCATCTTTTTAATCTATGGTGACAATTAATTTTTGACTAGCATCTGTAGTCATATTTATTTGTTTCTCTTTTATCTTTTTTCACCACTCTTGACAGATAATTTTCAGTCTTTTGAAAGAACAAACTTTTAGTTCTGTTGCTCTTTTCCATTATTTGTTTCCTATCATGTACTTTTCCAATAATTTGAACTTTTATTTCTATTACAATTACCTTTTTACTTTCCAAGTTTTTATGCATTTCTTACTCCTAAAACTACATGCTGAGTCCATTGTTATAGTTTATTTGTTTATAAAATAAACAGTGTTATAGGTTACCCTGTAAGAATTGCTTTAAATGAAGCCCACTGGAGTTGCTTTGGGGTATTAGTTATTATTGTTCATTCTTACTATATTAATAATTATACTGTTGTATTTGACTTATTTAGAATTTCTAAATGGAGAACATTTTTTCCTAGTTAAATTTTGTCACTAATTTCTAATTTAACTACATTTTGACCAGAGATGGTTACTGATCTCTAGATGCTAGTCCTATTTACTGAGATTTGCTTTTTCATTCTTGAATGTGTTCAATTTTTGCAACTATTTAATGCTTTTAGGAGAATTTCTATTTTCCACTTGTTTTGTAGGATATTCTGTATCCAGGAATTAATTTTAGTAGCCTCTTACAGATAAGACAATGTGTTGAATTAAAGCCACATTAATGGAGAAAGGAAGAGGATGTATTGGAGATGTATTTAATAAATTTTATTTGGTAATTAACTGGATGTTGATATTATAGAATTGAAAATCTAGGATGATTTAACAATATTTTGACTTATATTATTTAGTGAATTCAGATGTTATACATTGAGATAGGAGACACAGAAGGACAAGCTGGTTTTGTGGGAATGGGATGAAAAGTTAGGTTTTGATGTGTTGCTTTTGAAATGCTGGCATGACATCCAGTTAATATGTATAGGAGATAGTGGGAAATAGGTATCCATAGCTCAGCAGAGAGACCTGGCCTCAAAACACTATTTTGGGAAGCATCCATATCAAGGGGGTAATTGCAGCCCAAGTAAAGTAAGTAGAATGAGAAAAGAAGGCAGCCAAGGACGCACTTGGAAACCCATAAGAATGTATTATTATATATATGCCTTCCTATCTGGTATTTTGCAGCTAAATTGGCTAAATGCTGCAATTATGTAAGTTGCTGTTGGCTTCCATTACTGACAGTTCAAACCCAGACCTGGAATGTTTCTAGTGGCAGAGACGCCAAAGTTTTGTCCAAAGTAGCTAAAGGCAGTGAACGCATTGGACAAACATGTTCCTACTGCTTCATTTCTCTCTTACTAAGCTTGTATAGATGGGCCTCCTACTCACAAATAAAGTGAGGCTGAACACACAGGAGTGGAGAAAATATGTGTGGGTTGAGAAATAGAATTCTTTTTTGCCTTTTCAAATTTGGGAGGAGGGAAGGTAAAAATCTCAGCAAGGAAGAATTCCAAATAAATAAGAAAATAGTTTTCACTACATAAGATATTTGTGACTCAGGAATCTATAGCCATAAGCCAAAATTAACTGTTTCCATCTTGATCCAAAATACACTATATTAGCATCATGGGCTCAGGAAGGCACCCAAAAGGAGAATCACATTTTTCTCCAATGGACTATTGTTATTTCACTTTGAGCTTTTCCCTCCATGCAGAAGACAAAGAAGAGGAATCGAATCAATGGGGCAGCAAACTTCTCTTTTTTGTTGTTGTTGTTTTTGTTTTTGATTTTTTTTTTTTTTGGTTTTGTGCCTGCTCGTTTATTCTTCCATCCTATGACCATACAGAAAAGTAGCAAATGGAGATGAACCTCAAACCCCTAGTCTTTGACCCTTATGGTCCAATTTTGTGGGACAACTTGGCTCTGGTTTCAAAAAGCTCTTTGAGTTTAGGTGAAGCTCTTATTCTTGCCCTGACTCAGTTTTCTCATCTGTAGAATGTAGGCTTAGTAAGTAGCATCTGTAAGGATACAACTCACACTGAAATTATCTAATCTGTCGGATTTAGGGAAGACTACTAATGAAACAGATATCCTAGGACTAAATTGGTTAAGTATAATTCTACATCCGAGTTATTTATCTTGCTTAGAGCACCACTGTGAAGAAATAAAAACTGTAATCTATAGAGGTCCTTTATCTTCTTTCTGCCTTTCACATCTTAAGAAAATAGGCCATTCCTAATGGTCAACAGAAGGACCATATTTTCATGTGGAAGTTGGATCTCTCCCTCTGAAGTAAATTAGATGTGAATAAATATAGACTGATGCTATTTTTAAAGAATTCTGTTGTCAATAGTAAGCATAACTTAAAGTGGAGCCAGATGCCATGTCCCCTTTTCAGGATGTTTTAAGAATCTAGATAGTTTCTGACTGTACAGAGCTGATGTTTGGACTATGTATAGAGATAGATACCAAATCATTCTAATCAACAGAGTAAAACCGTGTAACATTTAAATTTCATGGCAATTTGACAAATAAGATTTAGTGGATGTGCAGGATTGAGTTATTGAAATAGCTCAGTCTACACCTTTTATTGAATACTCATTGTGTTCCAAGGACATGGTTTAAAAATAGACATCAGACAGTTATGCATGCAAGGGTAATCACAGCTCTCCTAATAATAATCTTTAAAAATTACCTCTCTCTTATTCACCAAGGAAAGTAGACTCAGTGCTTTATAGGAACTGTGAATACTCTACTCTGACTCTTCTTCCCAAAGTAAGGCATCCTCCCTTTATATAATTCATTTTCTGGAGTGTTTCCTAGGAAGGCAGTGCCCTCTGAAACAAACAGGTGTTGAAGTAAATCTGATGCAAATAAGGACTCCTGCTGTCACAGAGATACATTCTTTGTACCTATATAAATATATTTCTCAGAAAGTTCTCACTGTTGAAAAAAACCATTTGAAAGGAAGCCGAGCTAGCTAAAAATGTTATTCTTTGTACCCTGAATACATCTGCTTCTGCTTCAGATTGGCTGCCTTAGTTGTGTGTGTGAGTGTGTATGTGTGTGTGTGTGTGTGTGTGTGTGTGTGTGTAACATATTAAAATGAGGCTTCTTTTACCCTTTTCTATGATCTCAGCACAATTCCTTCCTTTGGGTTCTAGATACTGAAATAATTTGTCTATATTTATACTGTTGTACCATCTGAAATGCCCATGGCTATCTGCTGGGACTCCAAATGTCCATTGCCTGACAGCCCTTGACATCTGCAGACCACACTCATAGTGAACAAAGAGAATTTCACAACCACTAGTTCCTCTCTTGCCTTGCTCAGGCTTCCTTTCTGGCTATTTAGTGGAGTGATCACCACTACAGATTTCCCACATTCTTTAAACAAGTAAAAAACCTGTTCCTGTGTCTTTGAGTTTTCTACAAACTGTGGTCTACCTGATAAGCATACCAAAAAAGGATGGATCATTGTCCAGATACTAGGTTGGTCTCAATCTAAATGGATCCTGTTAAGCTCAAAGAAGTCTCTTTTAGATGCCTGAATATATTCATCAACCTGCAGACTCTAAGACACAGTTAGAGAATCATGTATTGGTACTAAAGTGGTCTGAGATGCAATTTAAATAGCTTGTTCAGACTTCAACAGAATCTTCAATTCCATTTTCTTGTCTCATCTAAGAATTCAACTCCCTCTAGAAACTCCTTAAGAAGCCCAAGTCAAAAACAAAAGTCTGTGGATAACCTCAGAACAGTGTTTCACAAAGTACCTCAAGCCTTGCCTTGCTAGAAACTCTGGAAAACAGTTACATGTCAAATAAGTTTAGGGAATACACTGCCTTTTTTGTTTTGGAAATTTACATCAGATGTTAACATGAAATGTTTTAGGAACTCCCCCAATTAAAAATAATCTGTTAATTTTTTTAATCCAATATTTCCCAAAGTTATTTTGCCATAGAAGCCTTTTTGATTGTTTGTTCCTTTGTTTTTGGAAAACATTTCTCATCATCCAAAATTTGGGGAAAAACCACCTCTGAAACAACCCTAAACACTCACAGAAAGAACCCCAAGCTCTTGTCCCTTGTCCCAGGTTCTTAAATTTAAGTCCTTAAGCTGTTGGTCTTCCTTAAGCTTATCTAACCCCCTAGGACATTCTCAGGAGGAATATGATGGACCAGAGATTTGTATCTAGAGTGAGATTCAATCTAGAGTGGAAGGTCAAACTGCTCAGAGTTGGACACACAGCCTGCTCCCACACAAAGTGGCATTTTGCCTACCAACATCACTCTTTGACATTATTCTTCTCATGAACCAAATTTGTCCCCCAATTTAATTAACATAAGAAATTGGAGGTGGAAAAGCCAGTGATTTTTGCCAGAGGCACTTCTGAATCTATTCTAGCAGGCAGTAAATCAGTACTCATCTTTTCATTTTAAAGAAAGTCCAGACACTCTTAAAATGTGTTCTATTTTTAACAAAACACTATTAAACTGTCACATACCCTTCTTTCTGTTTTCTTCTCCACTGCTGCTGATGGTGACCAAGATATTTGTATGGGAATAAAAGCTGTCTCCTTTATATTCAACTGACATCTTACTTCCCAGACATTATTATTTTGCATTTCTATAGACTTTATCTTTCCAAAAGACTTTACAATCATTCATTAGTTATTCCTTACAGCTTCCCTATTAGGTAGAACACTATGATTTGCCACTTTTACCATTTCATTTCCCTCTATAAAATCCCTCCTTTCTTTTCTTCCAGGTAAAAAGGGAGAGAGAAATAACTCAGGGCCTACTATGTGTCAAGCTTCATAGCTTGTAATCATGTAATCACTATAATCCTCTAAGAGTAATAAGATTTCTAGATGGAATTTAGACTCATGCTGTTTTACCTCCTCCCTCCAAGATTCCTGTAAAGAAAATTATATGCGGTAATACTGGCCAAATGGGGTGACAGATTATTGGCTTTATTAATAGATGGACAAACATCTGAGGATTATCCCTCCACTTCTCCCTTGTCCCTGCCACACACAACTTAGCCCAACCCTGTTCAGTTCCGGGTTTGTTTGGTAAGAGGCACCAGTGGAAACTTAGGCTTAGAATCATAAGTGAGTCATTTAAGTTATTCCCTCCTCACCCTACCTCCACATCTAAAAGTCTAGGTCTGCATTTACCCAACCAGTGGCAGAAGCAGGGAGTGGGAATAGAAGTAGACACGGAGATCCAACCCCAAAGACAAGTCTTGCTCAGAATGTCTTTCTCAGGAATGTAAAATGCATCCCTCTCCCCCATGCATGAGCACAGAAGTGCCAGATGGAACTTAGAAATCTATGTTCAAGACATGAAAACTGCATTTGTAAATCATGACCATAAAGAATTGAGATTCTGTTCTATCAAATTGGAAAATTCTTCCATTGAGGGGGTACTTGGCTGGCTCAGTTGCTAGAGCATGTGACTCTTTTTTTTTTAATTTCTTTTTATTATTTTAGAAAGAGAAAAAGAGAGCAAGCATGAGTGAGCAGAAGCAGGGGAAGAGGGCAGGGGGAGGGAGAGGGAGAATCTTAAGCAGGCCCCATGCTCAGCACACAGCCAGACATGGGGCTCCATCCCACAACTCTGGGATCATGAAATCAAGAGTCAGATGCTGAATTGACTGAGCCACCAAGCACCCCAAACATGTGACTCTTGATCTCAGGTCATGAGTTCAAGGCCCCATTGGGAATGGAAATTTCTTAAAAAAAATAATAATAAAATAATAAAATAAAACGTTCTTCCATTGAGGATGATGAAGTGTGGATTACATGGAAAAATAGTGGATGCTGCATCCCATATGTCTAGTTTTAAAAAGTGAAGAGAACCACAGAAATATTCCTCACTTTCCCCTAAGTAGTATTCATTATCATTTTACAAATGAGAAAACCAAGGCGTAAGGTGATTACATGAATAGTACAAAGTTACATAAGCCAGTGAGTGGCAAACCACATGATCTCTTTATACAGTTTCTGACAGAGCAAGATGGCCAGTGTCCAGTGTGTCTTAGACCCTGAAGCACCAGGTTTGCAGCTACCGCTCCCATTTTTTCCCTACATTCATGTAATTTTTATCTCGGGCCCACTGGAAATATCCAGACGGTGTATATTACATCTCACTTATCTACCTGGGAGAGACTAAGTGCCCACCTTATAATCACATGTACCTGGAGCTAGCTAGTGGTCAATTTGAGTATAATACCTATGTGGCAACCATTGTGATATCTCATGGTCATTTTTTTTAGCTATTAATGCACTTTCTTTGTAGGAGACCTC
Organism: Suricata suricatta; assembly: GCF_006229205.1. Taxonomy (NCBI): domain Eukaryota; kingdom Metazoa; phylum Chordata; class Mammalia; order Carnivora; family Herpestidae; genus Suricata; species Suricata suricatta. Next base: position 62,116,060 of record NC_043704.1, on the reverse strand, counting down.
ATTAGGACTGTAATATGGGGCTCTTTTAAATTTCACAGTCCTGAGAACTCAATTTAATGCTTTGCTGTCTTATTTTTAAACCGTGAGAGATAAGGAGAAACAAATTCAAGGGAAAAAGAGTTTTGGAAAAATTAGAAGAGAGCAAGAATAACAGTTAATAGACTGACCTGGAGAAGACAGAAAAAGAACAAAAGCAAATGCAAAAATTTAAAACTCAAGGAAGAATAGGGATATTTAATGAAAGGGAAAATAGCCCAAAGATCCTTCATTGAATTTCAAAGGCATCAAAATCTATTACAATATTAGATGGTCATACTTAAAACCCTGGCTCTTCATGGAGAGAGGTTGAATTAATTGCAGTATTTTTTGTTTAAAATGCAAGAATAAGGAATAAATAAAACATTAAAAATTATTTTAAATGCAAGAATATATGTGTGACACATTTAAGAAAGATTTCCATTTGAAGAAGTTAAAATGTAAAATGTCTTACTGCTTAGAGACAGACCCTTCAGTTATTAAGAAACAAACAAACAAAAAACTTGGCTCTTCAGAATGAATCATTTCCAAAGAGTCTTGGATAAATATGGTCTTACAGATATATTTTTGTTCTGCTAGGAATAAGTATACTGAAAGGGAATTTACAAATTCGTCACATGTCCTGTTATGTATCAAGCACATGCATCCCTCAAGCCACTTGCATTCACCTCCTCCTCTCACATTTCAGGGACCCACTCAGATAAATGCATCCCCTCTTGCTGCATTCCTGGAAAGGGATTTTATATTAAAAATATTTTTTTGTTAATCTGGAATTCAAATTTATTTGGGTATCTTGTATTTTTATTTGCTAAATCTGAAAAATGTACTCAGGAAGTTCTAACGATTAGCCACTTTGTGTAACCAATGAAGGTTCTACTACCTCTGCAGAGACACCTTACTCCCAGTACTAAAACCTGCTGGAAGTCATCTGACTCCATCTGCCTTGTCACTTGGTCAATATTTGGTCTCTCAACTCTCAATAGAAGAATTTTGACCAACAACATCAAAATGATGCATGCCTAATGTTCTTAGGGATGGTCTACCCAGCCCCTAGGACCTTGTAAATCAGTCAGGAGACTGAAGTGTTCTAATGTCAATAACTGGGGTTTGTGAAGTAGAAAAAAAGACGTAGAAGTACAATCTGATAAAGAACAAAAACCTGTATTTATACATGATGATTCTGGTAATTCATTGGGAAGGAAGCATAGCACAGATTTTTTTTAAAGGCCATGAAAAATCAGAGTTCTCCATTTTTTTACATTTGTCTGAATTTAGCAAGGTGTATTAACCCTTAATTTGCCCTCCTTTTTATTCTCTTTTTGTTCATCTGCATTTAGTTCTCTTAAGAAGTATGAAAGAAAATCAAAGTGCCTTTGTGAATTTTGACAGCCAAGTGCAAATAGATTGATTAAAAACATGGTGTTTCTTTTTAAAATTTAAATAGAGGAAAGATTTGTGGGTAATATGCATAATGTGTGTTCACTGGCAACACACTATCAGTGGGAAGAGAGAGGAAATATGGGGGTACCATCAGTGTTCTGCTTTTAAGCACGAGATTGATTTTAAATTTTTCCTTCATGTCAGTTTCATTACAGGCAAATTAATTCTTCTTAAATTGGCATGAGACTTTTATATGAACTCCTTGGAGAAAAAATATGTATCAGTGGTTTTTATTTTTTATGAACATTGACTTAAATCTGAATACTGAGTTAGTAGTCCTAACTCAGAATATGGTAGTTTTAAATAAGATGGTCTGCCAAAGAAACCTTTTATTTCTACTGTATTGTGCTATCTCTCCAATTTTCTGCATAAATGTTGGAAGTGCAAAATGAGCTCATTCTCTCTCCTTATTCATATAGAATTTCAGTGTAAGGATATTCCTTCATCTAGGGAACAGTGAGGGTCTTGGACAAGTTTGTGTATGGTTAGCACATACTTTATTTCTCCACTTCTCACCTCTGCCCTTAGGTTCTGCATGAAAATAGGGACAGAGTAGGAGTATGGGAGGAGATATTAGGGTATAGACAGCATCCAGAGACAAGAAATTGTGGGTAGGTAGTGAGGAAAATGTTAGGGCTCTGCTAGATGAGTCAGACATCTAGGCAAGATTGCCCTAGGTGAAGTAGGTGCATCATAGACCTTTGTCCAGTTACACTAGAAGAGAGATGTCTAAATTCATGGATTAGGGCTGTTACAATGAAGAGGTATCCATTCATATTTCTATAATTCAGATTATAGTGTAGAATAGGACTGTCAAAATTAAGAGTAAGAAAGAATAAAAAAGAGGAAATCAAAGTAAGAGAGTAGAAAAGAAGGCCTGACCTACAGCATTGGAAGAGACAGAAGGTAGAAGAGCAATTGAATGGATGACAGCCTGCCTAGCGGGAGATAGTCTGCAAATATGGCACATTCTATCCATGGAGTACATGCATGGTGATCCCCAGCACGGGCATCTGGGCTCTGTGGGGACTGAAACTTCTATATTTTGGGAGTCCTCTTTAAAAAAGAATTTGATTATAATTTGGGTATAAAAGGAAATTTTTATTTACAGTAAAAATAGAAGTCACAATAAACTATAAACTTTAAAAACTGGTACCATAAACAACAAAATTGAGAGAATTTTATCATTTATGGATTAGTTACTGATATATAGCTAATACTTTTATTCCTACTTTTGTTTTGGTTCCATATATTTTGATGGATTCTTTATTAGTATAATTTTATAATATTTTCTATAGAATAAGTGGAAAGAGTTCATTATTTTCCCTACTGCAGATGATTGGTTTGTATTATATTACTGATGGCTTAAAAAGGGTTTTTTGAGATTCACAACCGTTCTTGGCAATATCATGTAAATGTTTAGGAATACTGTCAGAATACTGCCAGAAAATATGGAATTCTTTCATCTTTGAACTATAAGATATAAAGACATTCTAAGTTTTCCCATATAGTTACTACTTTTTAAGTTGACAATAATCAAACCAGTGTGTTCCTAATGTTTTCATTCTAGTGGAAAACTAAAAGTTTTCTATGTTATCTCCGTTGGTTTTATCTTTGGGGTTTAAATACAAACTCCTATACTTCCTTACCCAATATTATTTCCCTAAAAAGAGGAATGCTGATAAATGCCAGTTTACATAGTTTACATAAATATACAGTATATAATATTTATTTATAATTATATACACTGTGTCATCAAATATATTCATGAAAGGAAAAGCTTTTCCATTTTGATAATAGCTGAATCTTCTGCTTGTAATTTTTCAAATAGTTTATGGAAGTATATACATATTGAAAAGTGCCCATTGATCCATTGTATCACTTAATGAAATTTCACAAATACACTTTCATGAAACAGGCCTTCAGATCAAGAAATAGCACTATTCGCCATCTTATGGCCTTCTTCCACTACTACCTTCCACAAGAGCAGGCACATTTTACCTGCTTTATACTTTACATAAAAGTAATTTAAGGCACTGGTTCACAGCCTTCCCTTCACATACAACTAGGATTATCTTTCAGAATAAGCTAAATTTGGCTAAGTCAAGTATATGGAGAGCACGCCTGTGGTATAGTTTGTATTGCACTGGAAACACCACTTCCTCATCCAAAAAAAATATGCCGTCTTTCTAACTGGGCTCTCCACAAACTCTTTTCACATCAAATAATGCATGGAAAATGATGACATCTTTACAGCATAATGGACTTGGATGCTCGAGATGAGGGGCAAATTATTGGATCCTCTAGGGACTGAGGGGCTCAGTATCTCTGCACACATGAAACCAATTCCTGTCACATCTGTGAAATCCAGCACTCTAGTTGGGAAGGTCTTCATTGGAGAAATGCGGCTACTCAAGCTTTTATCACTAGATACCCATCCCTTTGATATGTGAAATTGTTTCCATATGGAAGTACCTCTGGGGGCATGTAATATAATAAACCTCATCAGTCATTTACACATGAGTACATAAAGGCTTAGTCGCTATATCTTTTACTGAGATTTCATTTTCAATTGTTTTGTTTGCTGAAGGAGAGAAAAATTAGACATGTGAAAGGTTTACACAGGAAAGAACATGAGGTAGACTTTGGAAATGAAAAAAAAAACAGAGTAGAAAGTAAGTGAGAAGGCTTAAAAATGTAAACTCTTCCCATAATCCAGATTAAATCTTCACTACCTGTGAAAATATCTTATCCTTGACTGGAAAAGTGAAGAGTATCCTCATGTCTAATGTGCCCTGGAAGAGATGCCTAACCTGAACTACTAGTGCTATATTGTTTCACAGAAAGTTTAAGTATAGTAGGGAAGTAAATTGTTTTTGTTGGATTACATGTAAAATTATATGATTTATTAGTCTGTAACATCATTAAAAACTTTACCTGGTTGCTGCTCAGTAACCACTGTATAAAACTTCAAGGAATTTGGGCTCATGGGTGGATCAGTCAGTTAAGCATATGATTTTGGCTCAGGTCATGATCTAATGGTTCATGAGTTCACATCCCACTGGGGTGAGCTGGTGCCCCACTTTGGGTGAGTACAGCCCTGCTTCAGGTAAACATGAGCCCTGCCTTGTGTGAGCATGAGCCCTGCTTCAGGTGAGACCTACATCTCTCTCTCTCTCTCCCTCTCATAGCCCCCCTCTCTCTCTGTCCTCACTCACTTGCACCCTCTCTCTCTCTCAAAAAAAAAAAAAAAAAAGTTTACAAGGGGTTTATTTGTGAAATGTCCCAGAGACAGCATATTAACATTTTCTGTACTGAAACTTTGCCTATAAACTATGGATGCTTTGTAGATTTAGGAATTCAGGTAGAATCTTATTTTAACCAACTTGAAGAGAAATCAAAACTACTGCGTTAGATCCAGATCTCATTAAAATGGGAGTTTACTGCTCCAGAGTAAGAAGGGATATATTGTTTATTGAGTTTTTTATTTGTTTACATAAAACAGGTGTTAGGTATGCACTGTCTGCAAACAATAACAGACGGGAGAGATGAACAAAAGGCTGTACGTGCCAGTTCCGAGGGAGTACCTAAAATTATCTCTTCTGCTGTAACTAGAGTTAAATGCAATATACCATTCCCGTAATATGATTTATATGTTTTTCACATTGTTTTGTGAGAGATGAAGCATGAACAAAGTTTCTTTTGTACTATTCAAATTTTAGGGCTCCATGTCATAGGCAACAGCCTGGTAGAGATGCCTAAACAGAATGACTAGTGTGATACTGTCTATGAATAGTTCAGATATGATAAGGAAGTAAATTATTTATGTAGGATTATCATATTGGGTATACAATATTAATCTGCAAAGCTATTGCCAATTTTCACTCTTGTTTCACTCTTTAAGACCATTTCATGAAGATTCGAATGCCACATTCTTCATTTATGAGTTACACCTAATGAGAGGCCAAATCAGAGCTGAAAACTAGGCCTTCTGAGACCTAATTCAATGATGTGCTCATCTTAGAAACATTGGTTTTGTTTGGACTTGGATCTACCCCTAAACTCTATAGCTTGACTCTTTCCAAAGTTCCTAGACCTCATCTAAATATAACCCCAGTTTGAGGACCAAATTCCAAGTTTCATTCCTTAGTGATCCCCTTCCCCCCTCCCCACCCCAACACACACCCTCTAGTAGTGCTTAGGACTATGAAAGTTCACCAACACAACATCTGGGATTAAGAATAATTATATATAGGCAGAGACAGAGGTAGAGATGGAGATATATGCAGATATTCAAGCCCAGATTTTACACTCAATTCTAAGAAAGCAATATTTCCATTAAGTAGAATGACAGCTAACTACATTCATTTTTCAACACAAGGAACCTTGCTCAACCTTAGTCTCAACTTTTCAATTCCAGCTTGCTGTAGCCAGAGTAGAGAATACTTTGACAAAACCCACTGGAACATGTGCGCCATGAGAGCACTTTATGGGGAGTGAGAACATTCAGAGGCTCAATAGAGGATGTAAACAGACCTGATGTTATTTTGTTGCCTTCCTGTCCCTCCCTGTTTATTCCCTCTGTGTATAAAGGGTAGAGCCTAGCCCTCAGAGAAACCCAGGTCTTCAGTGCTCAGAAAGCTAGCATGGGGTAGCTATTTCTTATTCTTCTGAATTTACTTCTTCCAACCATAGAGTTAGCATATGTGGGGCCTCCATTATAAATAATCCCAACTATCCCATTTTGCCACATGCTAGATGTTTGTCTTTTCTAAACTTATCATTCTTCCAAACAGTCTGATACAAAGGTAGTAGAGGAAGAAGGGACTGTGAAGAAATAGAAATCTGTTCACCCAATACATGTTTGCCTGAATTTTTCAAAACACTAAAAAGAAAGGTTATGAGCTTCAAAAGACCAGGCAGTAAGCATGGAAGTCTGCTTCTCAAGGACAGTAGGATTTCAGTGAAACAATAAACCATGGATTGGATTGGACTAGGGTTCATTTGGGCATATCCCCCTCTACTCTTTAAATGTATTAGGAAGATATTGATTTGAGAGAGAAAATGGGGGAGACTTAGAACTCTGAACAACAGAAGGGATGATTTATACCAGAAGACACTGAGTGTGATGTGGGGTCAGATGCAGTGTAGAGTAGCAGAGAGGTGTTAGAGAGGTAATTAACAACTATATTCTAAATAAAAGCTAGGTATGAGAACAGATGGGACTGGAAGCTGCAGAAAAGTCCTGGGTGGTAATAGGAAGATAAACACAAATGTATTCAAAGTAGCTTTTAGTACAGCTAAGTCAGTGACAGGATAATTAACTGGCACTTAAGAGCTTTTACTTCTTTTAAGTCTTGCCATGGTTTTTTTTTTTTTTTTATGGTTTGTGAGAAAAAAATGGAATACCAATTTTTATGCTGCTTTCCAAATCAACAGTATTGTGTATATAAATAGCCATACACACATTCCTACATACATATGTATTTTAAATGAGAATATGAAAGGATAATTTTTTGCTTTCTTATTCATCATTGCCTGACCTAAATCCAATCAAATGACAAAATGGATATCACTTCACTTTCCTAAAAGAATTTCTATTTAGCCAGTGATTGCTTCAGGCTATTTAGGCATAATACTGTATCAGTCAGTTCTTGTCACAATCATGCTGTGTAACAAATCACCTTCAAACTATACTCTCAGAAATAAGCATTCATTCTCCTATTCATTGATTTTCAAGTCACCTGTGTCCCAATTGATCTAAGCTAGACTCAGCTGTGTGACTATGCCTTAGGCTGTGAGTCAATTGTGCTTGGCCTCAAGCTGTAATTTGGATTCAGGTTGATTTCACATGTGTTTGTGCTGGAGCCCAGGCTTCAAGAGCAATACATGCTATCCTCATAGCTAGATAAAGGAGCCCAAGAAAGTAAGCTGAAATTCGTAAAGACTATATGAATAAAGGTGTTCAAAGTACTGCATAGCGTAGATTAAGCAGAGCAGGGACTTTTAAGTATAGTATTTGGGGCTTACTTTAAATTCTCAATAGAATTGACTATATGGTTTGGATATTTATACTTCCAATCTGATTATAGGAGTACAAAATTTCTTTGATCCACAAAAGTGATTAATAATCACCATACTGATTTCCAATCTGTTATCATGATTTTCTCTGACCACAGCCCCTTTAGCATCAGATGGCTATAGATGAAGTGAAAAGGATTCCAGAAAACCTCTCATCCATGAAACCTTGAGACCTCAGGCATTCCTCCCCACCCAACCCCCATAAAGTGAAGAGCCCTTACCCGCTATGATATAGGTCAAAATTTTAGATTCAGTGACAAAAGCATATCTTATGATACTGATTACAATTGTAATATCAATTGATACTTCACTGTGTGGTTTCTGAGCATGATTTTGTTCACTGTAGCCAGGTAAAGTAGATGATAGTTTACCTATGATTCACAAAGTCAGTATGTAATCCACTGATCTCCCTGAGATCACCAATCTAAATTCCTACGTATTTCCCACTCACTTTGTCCTTTGTCACTTAAAATATCATCGGTATGTTTAGATACCAAGTGCCTGCTGAATTGATAATTTGTTAAATGACAAGGTGATCCCAGCTTTTTCTTGTGGCTAAGAAAAACACAACACATCCTATTCTTGTCCCCCCAAATTGACTGCAGCTTGGAAAAATGGGTTAAACATACTTGAAATATTTATCTTCCTATACAAATTTATTTAATATAATTATTCTACCTAATGGAAAACCAGAAGAACAATATCTGAGCTAAATGAAATTATTAAATGGCAGATACTTGTTAAAACATTTCATTCACTTTATCAAGAGCAGTGAAGTGGTCTTAAGATATGCAGAATTTTGTTTTTTTCTATTTATTAAAATAAAATCCATCTTTACATTGATTTATATTTTTTACTTTGATTTATATTCTAAGATAAAAATCAGCAAGCTGTTCTTACAGTTTTTGATGCTTGCATAAATATATGGACATAATGAAATTATACAAATAGTATACACAAAGGTAAGGAGAAAGGAAGCTCTTATATAGTCACTCCTCTAATCAGAGTCAGCCCTAACTTACAGTATTTAGTTAGTATTAGAAAGTATTAACAACCACTTAAAAACTAATTGAATTTGCAGAAAGTTTTATGAAAAAAGTATTTGGATTCTGATAAAAGCCATTCCTGTTTATATAGGCTATTACTTTGCCCCATGTTTTAAGGTCAAAATGGTTCAAAGAAAACCTGTTGTTCTAATATCAAGAACACAGAAAATTCTTTGTATGTTAATTATTGCTGATGCTGGGTTGGCATTTGTATTAGGCCTCTGTCACAGGAGAATGGTTTTTAAAAAATGATTAAAGTTGAGCATATTTATCTGAGGGAACATTATTGCTGAACTCTGTTTACATAGGCAGCAATGAAACATTCAGCAGTTTGAGCAAAAAAGTTGACTTACTATTTAAAGGTGGTTTCCAATTTCCAAAATACATAAGAAAGGACAACACATTGTTAACCTGCAAATGACATCCCATCCTCAGAGACAACTGCCTCATTTCATCCTGGGTCACAAGTGGAGTGGAGTTTGTGGAGATGAAGCTTTATTTAGCCTGCTCATCCAGCCCCATTTGCCCACTTTGTTTCTGACAGCCACTCAAAAAGGGATCAGGAATAGATTAACCAGAGACACTGAAAGTCAGAACTGAAAGCAGTATTAACAAATTTGTTTAGGGAAAATCCAGCAACAAAATACCACTAATATTTCAAATCAAAGGGGAAAAATGTAGACTTAGAGTTGAATTTTGGACCTTTATGCCTTGAACATAGTACTTTCGATTCTATAACCATCTCCGGATGCTCAGATTTCAAATAGTGCATGTTGCCATTTACATCACTGCAGCTCAGTGTGGTCTCCAGACTGGTACTAGTTGGTAAAATGTTAACTGTTTATGAATATGTATTATACTCATGTATATATTTATGATATAAATATAGAAATTAACAGTAAATGTTTAGATATGCATATTTACCTGGTGAACCAGTAAACAGTTCACAGACCATTTTTTGAATAATAGTGATGATTAGCATGTAATTTAAGAAAAAGACTGCAAAGAAATAGGTGTCAGAGGATTTAAATTTTAATTGGAACTACTGTCAACTACTAACTTCACCTTTCTGGTCTCAGTTACCTAAAATGTAAAGTGAGGAATTAAATTAAATCTCTAAGGTTTCTCCTATAATTAACATTCTAGAATTCTATTAAATAAGCTTTTGACTTTTGAATAACTTTTGTAGTATTTCACCTTAACTTTTCATCATTCATATATCCTTACTAACCTTTAAAATTGATGCCTGCAGAAATCACAAAATATCATATCATAGACAGCAAACATCTGAATCATCAAAATTTTGCCTAGAATTTGTTAAAATAAGACTCCCTCTTAGCTTTTATTTTGTCTTATAGCATAGAATTAAGTTACCTTATAGTTTTCATTTTAATATTTTTGTATGTGGACATAGTAAAATTATAAATTATGTAATAAAAATAATGAAGGAATTGACTGATCTTATACATTTGCCCTGCTATTCAGGTTCAGTAACAGTAACTCTGTATGTAGTCTTCTTAAATAGCTCCTCTACCAAGAGGGACTGAGTCAAAGAAGACTTAGAAAGAATCTGTGCTCTCAAAGAATAAATCTACACCAAAGACTGACAAACTTAAAGAATAAATCTCTGGGGCGCCTGGGTGGCTCAGTCGGTTAAGCCTCCAGCTTCGGCTCAGGTCAGATCTCACGTCCGTGGGTTCGAGCCCCGCGTCAGGCTCTGTGCTGACAGCTAGCTCAGATCCTGGAGCCTGCTTCCAGTTCTGTGTCTCCTTCTCTCTCTGCCCCTCCCCCCTCTCATGCTCTGTCTCTCCCTGTATCAAACATAAATAAAAAACATTAAAAAAAAATAAATCTCTGCCAAAGATTTAAAAAAAAACAATCCTCCATTAAAAGCCATGTTTGGGTAGAAAAAGTCCTTGTACTGATAAAAACCCCAAAGTTACTCTTTATTGGGTGCTTTAAGAATTTAAGTGTTTAGGGGCACCTGAGTGGCTCAGTTGGCTAAACAGCTGACTTTGGCTCAGGTCGCAATCTCATGGTTCATGAGTTTGAGCCCCATATCAGGCTCTGTGCTGATGGCTCAGAGCCTGGAGCCTGCTTTGAATTCTGCATCTCCCTCTCTCTCTCTGACCCTCCCCTGCTCATGCTCTGTTTCTCTCTGTCTCAATAATAAATAACACATTAAAAAAAGAATTTAAATGCTTACTTTATAGTTGATGCGGAAGTATATGGGAATGACAGGGCAACCTTGTCTTCAGGGCCTCTGGCATAGTGAAAGCTATGATCCTGACAGCACCAGCCTACATGATTCCTGGTTCTAGAGTCTTGCTTTTCTAAGTTGCTTCCAATATCCTGTTTGATGAAGAGTATCTAAATAAGATGAATTAAGTGGAAGCAAGTTGCTCCTTCCCCCAAAATGTTTTGCCCTCCAAATTTGACCTGTGCTGGTCATAGCATGACTCCTTTATGAGTCCAGCCTTGATTTTGGCCAGCTACTCATGCCTGTAGCTCATATTAAACATCTCTTCTTCAATTCACCCTTATTCTTTTCTTAGTTGATATAACCTCACTTTCTTTCTAGTCTTCTAAGCTTTTCTTCAGAACTGAAAATCATAGAACTATACAGGAGGGAATTGAAAACATCTCACCTAACCACTTAATCTCACAATCATAATGGATCTTGAATCTTTGCTCACTCCACTGTCCTTTTCACTATACCTCAAACTGTCAAAATTCTTAAATACAAGGCAAGTTCTGTTGTATATAAATCTCTCTCCCAAATAAAGCTAAAACACTGTAAAACAGGAACATGCAAATGCAAATCCTGCCTTTTTTTTCCTTTGGGTTTTTTTTTTTTTTTTGAGAACCCCAAACACATTGTACTGCACATACCAGATGTTAAATTTCAGTACTTGTTGAATTCTTACATCCTCTGTATCTCATTAGTTTCTGCCCTTCTTTTCTGTAAGCTTATTTAATTTTTATATTTGGGTCATAAAGATATTGAATTCAATTTTGCATGTTTAGTATACTTCCGTGAGAATCTTGCTTAGTATTTTGCACATACTAGGTGTTAAATAACATTTCTTTTTATTCAATTCATCCGTGTTACATCTATAGGCATCTCTCTGACCTTTGAAGAGTGCTGCTTTACACTTAGGATCTAAAGGAACAGTTCTTTTGTTTATATTTGCTGTACTCAGAATATACTCGTGTTTCTTATAATCATTCATGCTTGTTCTTTTTTCAATGTTGCTGATTTCCAGGTTCATCTTCTTACTGAATATGTGTGTCTGTGAGATTATTTTCTCCTATGCTAGAACATTGATTTTTTCTAAGCTTGATCTTATTTTAGATGCTTTGGTTCATATTTGTAAATGTGTTAGCATTCCTTCATTATTTCCTGTTCTCTGACATGTGCATTATCCTTAAATCAAGGGCCACCTTCAACTTCTTCATAGTCATTCTAGTAAACAATGATGAACCTTATAATACTCCCACTTATCACCAGAACTAACTTTCTCACCATTCATAATAAATCTTTTTTTTTCAAGGTTATTTATTTATTTGAGGAGAGAGGGGCAGAGAGAAGGAGAGAGAGAATCCCAAGCAGGCTCCGCACTGTCAGTGTAGAGTCTGATGTGGAGCTCAATTCCATGAACGTGGGATCATGACCTGAGCCGAAATCAAGAGTTGGACACTTAACTGACCAAGTCACCCAGTTACCCCTTTACGAATTAACAACCTAATAAGATTAATTTCAGGTTGACTTTGAATATAACTAGAATATTTATTATCTATTTCATACTTATTGAAACTCAACTATATGAGTTATCCTGGATTGACTTTTATTACTTGTTTATAATTTTGTCCACCATAAAGCTATCAGAAATGATGTCTACCATTTGTTCTTCTTGGGATAATATTGCTTACCTGTCATCTTGATATTTAAGAGTGTTCTGTATGAACATCTGTTCCTTTTTAAAACTGCTTTAGTCAGCCTCCAAAGTCATTCTCTTACCTAAATGAAAATTATTTCCATTCACCCATTATTACTACATCTTTTGGATATACACAGAGGTCTCTCCTTTTTTCATGACTTAGCAAAAATCAAATTCAATCACTATGACAGCCAACTATCAAGTCAATTGTAGGCATCATATACCCAGAGTCACTGATTTGTTAATGTCCAAATTTTGCAGTTACTCCGTTCTCTGCTTTTAGGAGCCATTACTTGCAGAAACTTAATTATATCCTAATCATACACAGTAATTGTTTTCTTATTAAAACAAGATTTAAGAAATTAGTTGAGTCTCTCAGCCATTTGGACTTACCATTAATGTCACATTCATTTACTTTTAACTCCGTTCACTCAGTTACGTTCTCCCTCCTCCTATCCTCTCATGAGGTTTCAAAAATACTTCTTTTCAGTTTTAACCATTTGTGCTAACCCTAACTTATACTTCTTTTGTAGTCTTCTTTTTTTGCACTTCTGAGTTAAATGCCTACCATTTCTTTATAGAAAGAGTGGCTTAATAGTGAATAAATAAAACATAGCCAGGATTACTACCCCATACTTGATTTAGATCCAAGATTCCTACAAAGCCTCAAATGAGGACTCAGTGCTTGCTCAGGAGCCACATCAGGTGCACTTGGAGTTGATGTCTATGCATTCACTATCTGCACACACTGCCTATGTGAGGTGCACTGTAGGCCCAGTCATATACCCACCCCTCCGGCCCATGGAGTACCCACACAATCTCGTTACTGAGTATTTCCCAGCTCTGGTTCCACCAAAGTACAGGCATACCAGGAGTCTGTTATCCCGACCACTTTTTCTTCCACTTACTTTTCTTTTTTTTCCTCTTAAATGTTTGTTTATTTATTTATTTATTTATTTATTTATTTATTTATTTTGAGAGAGAAAGAGAGAGAGGAGAGAGAGAGAGAGAGAGAGAGAGAGAAGGAGGGAGCAGGGGAGGGTCAGAGAGAGAGGGAGAGAAAAAATCCTAAGCCGTCTCCATACTGTCAGCACCGAGCCAGATGCCGTCTCCATTCCACTAAATGTGGGACTATGACCTGAGATGAAATCAAGTCAGATGCTAAACCAACTGAGCCACCAAGGCACCCCTTCCATTTATCCATCTTCTTATTTTCTTGCCTCCTGATCTTCAAATCTTTCATCGTTTTAAATCACTTACCTTTTCTCTTACCCAAATGTGTTCTAATAGACTACAGTCTAACCAAATCTTCTGTTTATTCAAGTATTCCCAAGCCCCAGTCAGTGCTCTACTTGTTTCCAGTGGCAACTGATGACAGAAGACTTTAGGAACTGGGGGGAAAAATGGATACAGTCCTTGGGAATATAGTGTTATAAGAGTTTACTTCTGTTTCTCATTCAGTCTATCTGCCTTATTCTCCCTATATCATGTACAAATTCTTGCATATAGCCATCCACCTACATACCCAGCATGAGGAAGGAGGGGAAAAAAAGCTGGATTTGATCAGCATAAGGTAAATCAGCAGGATGAGAACACCAGGGCCAGAATATCACAACTATAAACACAAAAATGGGAATCCAAAAGTAAAAATGGCGAGTTGGGGAGAGCAGAAGGGGTTGGGAAGAAGCCACCAGCAAATTTTTTTTGGTATTAATACATTAACCAGTAAAGCAGTACCTTCTTTATATTAAGGTGATATATGGAAATTCAAATTTCAAAGTAGAGTAATTTCATGATTAGTCAGTGTATAAAAGGATTAATAATAATGTTTTTAATAGCATATTCCCCTATGTAATTTCAGACATGACTCAACTTATAGATACTTTTATCACATAACTTTTTAGAAACATGTCTCTTGAGTAAGGTGTATCAAGAATACATGGATTTAGAAAAAAAAACAACAGGAAATTGTGAGTCAAAAAATTATTTATTGAATCAGCAACTATTGAACCAGAATGTGTCTGGAAAAATCCAGGAAAAAAAAAAAGCACCAAGAAAATGGGGGGAAGGGCTAATGTCTTACTCAAATGTTTACCCTTAGTACTTGACACAGAGGACATGATTGTCTGAGGTCAGTTTCCTTAGACACAGAGCCTGAAACAAAGATTTAAGGGTTTGTGATTCAGTGAGGAGTGTTCCTCAGGAAAAACTTTTAAGTGAGAAAGCAGTGGGAAAGGGAAAGGGAAAGGGCAAAACGAAATAGTACCTCAATGAAGTTCTCGCCTTGTTCTGGTCTGTAGTAAGGCTCTGGATTATATATAGCACTGCAGCATTATCCCATCATGAAGCACAAGACTGGGCTTTTTGAATCCTGAATAAATCAGTCCACCATTATTTACTTGGGAACCCAGAAATTCATGGCCATCTTGGCTCCCATCCACCAAAAATTATCCAGAGAAGGTCACAAGTATAGTTTTCACCTAACCTAGGAAATAGGTATCCCTATTTCCTGGAAAGGGAATCTGGACTGGCTACTTAAAACATCAACTGCAATTATCCATAAATATTTATTAGATGAGTAGAGATAAATATGGCCCAATCTGAATCTGAACCAACTTCACATTTCATGGGAATTGGGTATTTTCTGATTTTTTGTTTGGACCATGAATCTAATTCAGCATACTGTACACATCCTAACTGGCTTAATCAGTGTTATTTTTAGAACCCTCATTTAAGTAGCAAGTGAATATAAACAACAACCAAGTCCAACAACACAAGCAGTCAAGAAGCAACAAAAGAATGTTTGCTTTTAGTATAGCTTTCATTGGCAGGGTAAAAGCAACAAGACATAAGCAACTGAATGGGTGAGACTGTAAGTAAGGTAAGCAGAACATACACTAGCAGAGCACATTAAAACAAGAATCCAAACAATGCAGAATGGCTCTATAATCCTGGGTGAAAAGAATAATTGGAAAAAATAATAATAATAATTGGAAATGCAGGGTAGGCAAGTGACACCCAAACATAAATTGTTCTTTCTAAATAGGCATAACATAGGTCCTCAAATTGTAGATGGCACAGGAATGACTTAATTTACTGACCCTGGGGAAGTTTTCAAGGAGGCACAGGCTGACAAGGAGCAATGGTCATGTGTTAACTCTTTACCTCAACACAGGTTTATAGCCATTTTTAGCAGCAACATCTGTGAATGCAAATGGTAAGACTATTAAAATGTTACTTGCTCATTTAGGACATTAATAATGTTAGGTGTAAGGACGATATAATCTCCCTAGAAATGGTGCCTAAAGGGCTGGATACATTATTTGAACACAGCAGATTTCAAATGTTTAGGCTCCACTCTAACCGTGATCTTTTCATCTGATTTTCTAACCCATTAAAAATATTCTCTATTTGCTACTAAATGATTATATAATTTTTACTCATTATCCTGACCATAGATTTTCTCAGTGATTTAAAATCTTGGTAAGTGGGGCACCTGGGTGGCTCAGTCGGTTAAGCATCCAACTTTGGCTCAGGTCATGATCTCACGGTTCATGGGTTCAAGCCCCACATGGGGCTCTGTGCTGACAGCTAGCTCAGAGCCTGGGGCCTGCTTCGGATTCTGTATCTCCCTCTCTCTCTGCCCCTCCCTTGTTCACACGGTCTCTTACTGTCTCTCAAAAATAAATTTTTTAAAAAAGTCTTGGTAAATGAACAGAATTTTCAGTGTGGCCCTTTATGTTACAGAGACTGAATAGCTCAAGAGGAAAATGTTGGTTGTGAAGGGTTTATCTCTGTCAATACCCTTTGGTAGTAAGCAACAGAAGCTAACTGACCTAACATAGGGAAAAGCAGAGAATTTATTTGTAAGAATGAATCATAGACTTGAAGGAAAAGCTGGTCATTATGCCTTTGGTAAGGCACAAATAAAGCAACGCTTAAACAGGAGACATTTGGGGACTTCCTCTGTAGCATGACACTATTAACAAAACTCATCTAAATCTGAGACCATCCATTCAAGTTTCACATATCCAGGAAAGACTTTTATTAGTAGAGCCTAAGCTGATTTTCCCCTGGAATCAGCTAGCCTGTGCAGAGGCTGGTAGTAACACAGAAGTGTTCACCAGAGGAACTGCTGGTGTCCAAGCGTCCACTTGTTTTATGTTGGCTTAAGCATTAGTGTTTGTCCCCCAGTGTCTGCGATCATTAGTGTGCTCGAGTCTATGAGAGCTTTTTAATTTAATTTTTATTCATGTGTTTCTTTAATGCATCTTTTTTTTAAATACTTATTTTTGAGACACAGAGAGAGAGATAGAGCATGAGCAGAAAAGAGGCAGAGAGAGAGGGAGACACAGAATCTGAAGCAGGCTCTAGGCCCCGAGCTGTCAGCACAGAGCCTGACACGGGGCTCAAACTCACGGACCGCGAGATTCTGTCCTATGCTGAAGTCAGATACTTAACTGACTGAGCCACCCAGGTGCCCCTAATGGTCTTAATGTTCATACATAATTAGAACAGTTTTAATGTGGAATTAAAGGAATTTAGATTCACAGGTACCAAGATTATATTTACTGCTGGCATTTTAAAATCAAATTAAGCATTTCATCTGTGTGATATAGGGGTTGCCATAAAACCTTTTTTTAAATGAAGAATTAGAAAAGAAAAGCTATATTTGTGGTACCCAGTGCTAATATGTATAGCTCTTAGTTTTACCCAGACTTCCTTTTTGAAGATCTTAGTTATATCCCATTATTTCTCATCTACACATTGGCTTACCTAATCTGCCCATTCTCAATTGTTCAAGGCTTGTGGTCTAGTTTTAAAATTGTCACTCAAATGTGAGCCACCAGAGGGCCTTCCATTTATATAGACCCATGGTTAGTGGAGTATACCACAGGGACTAAGGACATGTTTTGAATGGGTGAGAGAATGAAGGACTCTATCTTCTCTTCCTACCTTCTAACATCAGCTTTTTACTTATTATTAACAACCTAAACTAGTATATACAAACTGTAAACAGACACATAAAACCCAGATTGGTCAGAGTTTATACCCAATAGTGACTAATAAATGCTTCAGTGATTGGGGTGGGACTTGAAATTCTTTAGCAGTCTAAAGTTTGAAGTATATCTTTGGGTTCCATTTACTCATTTATGACACCTCAAGTATCCAATAGCTTAGGTCATTTAAAATTGACAATTTCCATTAACTTTATTAAATCCACACATTATAGACCTGTGTCATGGGTAGAATAGTGCATCTTCACAATAAATCTGAACCCATTTTCCTGCTTGGCTGGACTTATACTTCTTGGATCATAAAATTTGCCCTCTGTAAGCCCAAGGAGTGGTAATAATGATGCAAACTTGACTGAACTTTCAGCCCCAAAGGCATGGAAGTGGTTATTTAGGACCTATCATAAATTCACTGCCATGTAGCTTTCATCAAAATTTTGAGATATTAGTGCTACAGATTTGGAGTAATGGGCTCAACTTGTAGATGGTGCAAATAACAGGGCTTCAGAAGCATCCGGCTTGATGCTGTAATTCACGAAAACTAATTAGATTCACCAAATCCTTTTTAGGGGCCGCACAAGGAGATCCATTCCCAAGCAATTCTCACATTTTTCTGTTGTTGACGTGTGCTATCATTGTTATTATTGCACTTCTATTATTGAATAACATGTCTTCAAAATACCAGGTGAATCTTTTATTGGTTAAGAATATCCAAGGCAGATGCACTCTTTTACCTTGTTTGTATTTTTTTAATCAGTGGAATAAAAATACTTCATCATTTGTTTGTAAATACTAACTTGCATCCCATGACCACTGGTAATAGGCTTGGTGCAAAGTGCCCTCCATCACCTTTTCCTGTTCCTCTTCCCTCTAGATCATCTCATGCTGAAACACATTACTGTTTTTGAGAGTCTTATTGCCCTGTGAAATTCTCTCTCCTAAATCATGATTCTCTCTCCATGACTCTGCGGATGTTAAGAACTGTCATTTTAGTACCTCAGCATTGGTAGCTACACAAATGTCGTATCTGTGGTAGGACAGTGGTACTCCTGGGTGTGACTCAGGGAGATAGATGGAGCTCATTGGCCTGAAGGCACACATCTTACCCCATTGTGTTTAAATGCCTGAATTGTAGTAAAAGATTAAATCTTCTCTTTTAGCACTTATTCCTGGATGACCTCATCATGTGTTTGCTTAGCTATCTTTCCAATAGGCTGTGACCTGCCTAAGAGTGGGAACCACGTTTTATTTCTCTTTGCAGCCCCCTTCCCAAAATAACACAGTGCCTGGTAATAGTGATGACTCAACTGACCAAAGGCTTCCTTTGCTAAAGTATGCACGAAGCGTTACCAGATGATTGGAAGCCTGAAACACAAAGTCACACGTTTGTGGCAGCAAAGCAAAAAATACAACAAAACTTCAAAATGAATGAAAGGAGAAGGATGTGTTAAAATCTAAGACTTCTCTCTGCTGCCAGTCAGGAATTGATGCCTTTTATGGCACAAAATACTATACTCTGGGCTTGTATTCTTGATGAGATTGGCATATAATACTGATAAGATCTGAGCTATATTGTCATTCATTTCTTATTTTTTATAGACATTGCATTCATGTATAAATGTTTGAAAAAACTACTCATTTTGAAATGTTATGTCTGTGAATAAAATATGTACATGTATTTGAGACTCGGTTTGACACTACAACAGTATATTTAAGATAAACTATTTATCTTTCACAAACACATTTCAGTGTTTTAACACATCCATTTGTTTCTGGAATGAAGGCAGAGGCATGAGGATGGGAGGAAGGGAGGGTGGGAGGGAGGCGGGAAGGAGAAGGAAACAGGGAACTTTGTGTTTTGATATTTCAGCTTTCCTCTTGATGGCAAAAACCTATCTGGAATATGGTTTTGTTATCCCGGATGTCAGTTCACAAATCATGAATTAAGCAGCTTAAGCCAAGTGGCACCTAGCAGTAAAACTGGCATTTCTCAAAATATTGGCAGATCGAG
This sequence comes from Suricata suricatta, assembly GCF_006229205.1. Classification (NCBI taxonomy): domain Eukaryota; kingdom Metazoa; phylum Chordata; class Mammalia; order Carnivora; family Herpestidae; genus Suricata; species Suricata suricatta. The sequence continues at coordinate 62,096,490 of NC_043704.1, read as the reverse complement.
CAAGCAACTGTTGATTTTAAATGTTTAATGAGCAATATGTTACTTATTCCGGTAATATTGTTGTGTTTGCCTAACCTTTCTCAGACGGCCTCCTTCTGCTTTATTGCTGGAACGCTTCCAAAAAGGAAGGGTTGAATTACAGAGGGGAGAGAGTACAGACAGAATGGGGAAACTGTAAGAAGAAAAAGCTAATTAAAATTGCTCTCCTGATAATGGGGAATTAGCCATGCTTTGTCAGAATCATAACTCGAGGACTTATATGGTATTATGGAATCCCAACATGTTATTCTTCACATGTTTATGGTCATGATAGAAGAAAAAATAAAGGAAGAAAAAAAACAGACTTGAAAGAGGATAAGTAAAACTGCTAGAAGGTGGTTGATAGGAGCAGCACAGGGTAACTGGGAAGCCCTGAGGGAGATCTTCAACTTGAGATCATGATAACAGAAATCTGGGTGGAGTTACTCAGCACAAGATTATCTTGGAGGAGTCTTGGTCCAAAGAATGAACCTGTGGCAGGATTACAACAGAAATAAATCAACAGAGTAAAGGGGGTAAGAGAGAAATCAATAGTAGCTTCAGACTCTGTAACAGAAAGCACGTGGCTTCTTACAGATGAACACTGCAGACACCTGGTCTCGTTTCTTAACGGTACTGATTGGTGGGTCTGAAAACATTGGTCAATAAGTGTAAAATACCTGATGGTAATTAGACCTTCATCAAGGTTAAATTAATGAGTGCTTTGCAAACTATGGGTATGATTTGTAGCTTCAGAAAAGAATTTGTTTTGTTTATCGGAACCATTTTTTATCAAAAGTGAATGCAGAACTAGAGGCATTACTGAGTAAGTTTGAAATCCTCTACAAGTCTAATGCAGATAGTTCATGCAAAAGATCAGGATCAGTAGGGGCGTTAAAGTGGAGATAACATATGACTGATTAGCATAAAAAATTAGCTACAGAGACAAATCTCTTGAACAGAGCCCTCATTATAGTCCAGAACAGAAAGAAATTTCTCACTGCTCTAAGAATTTAAATGAAAGGGGGAAAAAAATCAATCCCCTCTTTGTGGAAGTTAGGAGAGGATTTTACCTTTATATAAATACACTGTCAGCCTGCTGTTATGCTATTTACAGAATTAGAAATATTGTTTCTAAACTTCAGAAGAAAAACATGGTGTACGAAGCTCATCCACTGTCACATTTTGTAAATTTATTTAAAAATATATGCCCATTTGCACTCTTCCATGATTATCTCCTGGGAGAGGAACTGTGATTTTTCCCTAATGCAGTCATAAGGCCTGTTTTTTGGTATTGAGTTCAAGAACCCTGGGAACGATGCTAATGAGGTCAGATCAACAAGGACAGTCTCCATAATCTAGCGAGTTTCACTTTGTCCTTTGACCACAGTCTTTCACCCTGGCAGTGACCCCTCAAATAAATATTCAGTCACGAGAGCAGTGGCTTGTCAAAGAAATCATTTCAGATTCATCATTAAAAAGTCATCCTTTATTGAGTATCTACTATGTGACAGGCAAAGTGCGTAGTAGTATTTGGGATAATATAATTGTTCTGTACCCTCTAGTAATAGGTTTCTATTTATAGAGACCTGGCTACAGTGCAGCAATTTTGATAACCCACCACTTTTGTTAGAATGAAAAACAGTAACCACTTATGAAACCCCTACTCTAATCTCTCACTCAATTAAATATTTCAGTACAGAAATGAGTGAGAGTATTTAAAAAAATCTCATTTGGGAAGTGAAGATAAAGAATAGAGTTGGAACAAATAAATTCAAATGACAGGTTAAGGTTTTCTTTTTACCAGAGAAAGAAAAAAAAAGATGAAAGCTCCTTGAGTGAGGATCTCTAGAATAATTTGTGATTTGTATTGAAACTAGGCAGTTTGTGTTACATTTCACTTGCTGTCTAATTTCTTGTTTCTTAAAGCCACTATAAAAAATAAGAGAAATAATGTTCTCTCATATGGTGGTTGTAAAAATTACCTGAAATAGTATAGCTATGTATAGAAAGGCCTAAATAAATAATTTCTGTTAACATTTTTCTCTTCTCTTTGAGGAAATTCTTCATTTATTTTGTTTTCTTTTAAGTACCTATGATGTTCTGTAAACTCCTTGCTTGTTAATAAAATACTTACCCTTGAGATTTCCATTTACATGGCTTTTTCTTAGGTGATCTTGCCTTTTTAGCACCAGACAGGGTTGTAACTCAGACTTAACCAGATTATCATTTATGCACCCACACCCCCCACGCCTTCCCCCCGTCTACACACCCCTACATGTTTGAGATGGCAAGCTTCATAAACATGAAAATTGGGTGATTTTATTTATCCTGCATCTTCAGCACCTAACATGTAGTAAATAATCATATATTTAGTTGAGTGTATAAATAAATATACAAGTCGATAAATGAACAGGGGAATATCAAGATAAATAATCCTAGAGTCCCAACTTCATGAATCTTATAGTCTAGTAGGAGAGGACAGAAATGTACACAAATGATGTCAGTGCAACCAGACCTAGGCCATCCTAGCTGTATGAGCAAAATTCATGGAGCACAGGGAGACTAGCGTAGGGCTAGTCTCGAGCAGGGATTAAGAGGAGGAGCAGAAGGGAAGATGTTGAGAAAGACTTCATTAAAGAGATGCCACTGGACTGGTTTATTTTATTTTATTTTTTTTAATTTACATCCAAGTTAGTTAGCATATAGTGCAGCAATGATTTCAGGAGAAGATTCCTTATTGCCCCTTACCCATTCAGCCCATCCTCTCTCCCACAACCCCTCCAGCAACTGCTGTTTGTTCTCCATATTTAAGAGTCTCTTGTTTTGTCCCCCTCCCTGTTTTTATATTATTTTTTCTTTCCTTCCTTGATGTTCATCTGTTTTGTATCTTAAAGTTGAACTGGTTTTTGAAAACTGAGTAGAAAAAAGTCCAGTAAGGAGAGGAATGTTTTTCTGAGGGAAGATAGACAGCAAGTATTGTTTACATTAATCTGTACACTGAAATTGAAAAGCTCCATATCCATTATGTGAAATGAAACAAATGGATATTTTGCAATAGTCACAGGCAATATTCAAGGCTTGATTAGATTTAAATATGCAATAAAAATCCTGCAAAGGCTCCAACAGGGAAGAAAGAACAAACCCAATGAGATGGCAGAAGCTCAGTGTGTTAAATATTCCTAAGTGCTTGGGTACTCTGGCACCTTGCAAGTGGGTGGTGGCTGGTTCCTTTGGGCATGGGCCTTCATGACTGATTCCTAGTGGAAGATCAAATCCCAGGGGAATCTGCACACCGGGACAAAGGAGGAGCAAGCCTAAGACAAGAGTGCTATGAAGTTTAACTCTGTGCATTTACTCACAAATATATAGTGCCAGCTAATTTGCACACATTATCTTTTTTGAACTTCTTACCTATCTTATAATGGTATCAAGAAAGGTATTATAACCTTTATTTTACAGATGAGGAAAATGAATTTTGGAGATTTTTAACAACTTGCCTAAAGTTAATGGCAAAACTATAAACGCAGGTTCCCTAAATCCAGTTTCAATGCTGTTATACTATACAAGCTTACTTATTTTATTTTTAAAATAAAATAAAACGAGACATAAAATAAGATAGAATTATCAGGAAAAGCAAATGTAAATGCTAAAGTAAATTTTCTGAATCTTCTGCTACATCAAAAAGTTTTCAGCTCCAATATAATCAGACTTTAATCACCAAATATCTCATATTTTAGGATAGATCCCTCTCTCTTTTTTTTTTTATTTTCTATATTTCTTTCATCTCAAGCCACACATCTCCTTTTATTCTGGTCCCTCTTCCCTATTTCTGAAATAGAATTTCTGTTCTGGTTTAAGTAACATGGACTTTAGAGCTAGGCAGAGTGGAATGTAAATTCTGATTCTGCCAATGACTAGCTTTATAATCCTGAAAAACGAATTCCAATCACTAGTCCTCATCCACAGTATAACTATATTGTGATGTTATATTTCCTGAATTAACAAGTTTGTGTGAAATTGCATAGCACACGTATGATTTACAATAAGCTCTCAATAAATACTTACTTGGCGAATCGGTGTTCAGTTCTCTTCTCTGTCTAATTTCTAATTTCTATCTGATCTTAGGGCAGATACTTAATCGCCCTGAGCTTGAGTTTCCTCATCTGTAGAGATAATGATGCTTGTATGACAGAGCTTTCAAGAAGGTTAAGTAATATAAGTCATGTGACATTCTTAGCACATAGTTTTCATTCAGTAAATGTTTATGGTTCTTTCTCTTCCCTTTCTTACTTTATTCTGCACACCATTTAAACTCTTCTCTCCATTTTCCCTCTTCAGGAACTTCAGGTCTGTTTTCTTTTTCACCTCCTATTGCACTGCTTCTCCTGGCACCCATACCCCATCTCTTGGCACCCATACCCCCCTCTTTTCCAGATTCCACTTCCCGTTTTCTCCTGTACTCCCCTCACTAGTGCCCCCTTCTTCATCAATGATGGCTTTCCTCTTGTCTTTGTCAACTCTTTGAGAGTTAAACTAGAATCCAGGTAATGTCTAAAGGTGGCAAATGGAGAAATCTCACCTGCCCAGAGGGCATTTCAAGCTGATCCAAGCACTGAAGGATAAATGATTTAAATGTCTTTGATTTTGGAGCAGACAGACAACAAAATGCATTGAATGGTAGAGATCTTCTTGACTCTTTGCCTTCCCCATTTGCATGTGCACGTGTGCGCCGGCATGCGTACACACACACACACACACACACACACACACACACACACACAACAGCCTGACAAAAATTATGCATGTAATCACTTCCTCACTCATCCTTGTAAGTCCTTTTATCTTTGTATTTATATTTATTTTTCCTTCACTCATTTTTAGAACTTCAGAATGAATGGGGTATGTAAGTCAATAAAAATCTAAGAAGAAAGAAAAAAGGACATGAAAAGGGAGATGCTGAGATATGAATGACAACTAGGCATGAACATGTGAATTCTTTCAGAACAGCAGCATCCTCTTAACACTCCCAGCCAAGCTGTGCACTTGTTCTGAGCAGCTTGTAACTCTCTTCTTTCTCGCAAGGCCTCTGCTACATGGTATAGGGATGTGTCTGAGTCCAGCTGGTGATCACTTTATGTCCTGAGGCAAAAGGATTGATGGTATGTGCCATACTGTTTTTTTTTAGCTGGTAGAAAGCAGATGCTATTTCTGCTCTGCTCATTCACATCAGTGTTTAAATTTTCCTGCAGTCCAAAATCTTACAAAACTTCACCAGTACTCCTGGAAAGTCAGGCAATAGGGTACCTTCAGGTGAGATATAGAAAGAAAAATGTAAGGGAGTAAGAACTTGGAGATTCTCTCTCTCTCTCTCTCTCTGTCTTTCAGACACACACACCCACAGACACACACACTCTACTTTCAGGTTGGTTTCCTTTGGGTGGAGTTGCTGTATGTTCACTGGATGAATTTAAGCAGGACTGAAATACAGTCTTGTTATTATTTACCTCTACCTGATTTAAACACAACAGTCCAGTGAAAGATGCAGGCCTGCTTAAATTCATCCAGTGTACATAGAGCAACTCCACCCAAGCACTGCATTGCTAATACTGTTTTTCTTTAAGCCTCTGCCTTTCCTGAGACCTTCCAGGGCCTTTAGAATCTTCAATGTGAAGTTGATTTCTCAGGGCTACACCTTTCTAAGGACAATTGTCTTCTGATTCCTGTAGCCATTTTTTCTCTGATCCTGATGAATAGACTTATTCCTAGTCTTGAGCATTGACTCTGGGCAAAGGGGAAAATTTAAAACGTGTGTGTGTGTCAGAGCCAGGGGTGGGGAGTTAAGAATGTTAGGGGGCTCTGTCTCTGTGTTTCAGGATCTAAACTGTGTGGCCATTCCAAGCTGCCAGTCCCTGTGAGAATGCCATGCCATTTTTTCAGTAGTCCATCAATTTTAAGAACTCCCAGGCAGCAAAAAATAAGAAAGAGTTTTAATATGAATTTGGGATACTACTACTCTCAGAGGAGAAAACTTTTCAGCTCTTGGAAATATAATTTTTAGTTTCATAATGTGAAAGCTCCATGACTGATTCTTGTGCATTTCTGTCCCATCTTGTGGTTGAGTGTTTGCATGTGATTTCATATAACGGCTTGTCTCTGCTGTGGGAACCAAATGCTGTGCACCTTATGGGTTCGTGATCACCATCTCTCCAGCAGGCAAAAGAAATGCCTGGGGCCTTTTCAGCTTTTTAGAAAGAAACAAGTATAAGGCTATTAGTCTGATTCAAACTTTTACTGCATTTCTCCTGGCAGCAGCCCCACAGCAAGTGCAAGTCTCTTCCTTAGAAAATAGTTCAGTTCATACCCACAGCCAGAGCTTTGAAAGCTTGCTTGACATGGTAGCTAGTTTATTAACACTGGAGCCCAGGAACTGGTGAATTGGTGCCTTTGTGAAACTTTTGTAGTCAAATGCACATCTGCATCCCCCCACCCCCAACCACAGTGTTAAAATGCAGATTCCTAAGGCTCCCCATAAACCTACTAGATTAAAGCTTCTGGAGCTGAGTCTAGAGTCTCCCGTTTTAAGACATTCCCTAGATGATTTTTCCTAGATTGGGAGACACTGTGTTACCATGATATTTAGGATGACTTAAAATGAAAGTGGAATCATAGGTATACACATCATAATTATTTGAAAATAACTACCTAGATCCTAGATCCTGGAAAATATCTCTGAAATACAGTCTTGTTATTATTTGCCTCTACCTGATTTAAACACAACAGCCCAGTGAAAGATGCAGGCCTTCAAACCTGCATGATAGGACCTATTCCTTTATACCCGTGTTTGCCAGATTTTTTTTCATAAAAGGCCAAGTTAGTAAACATTTTAAACATTGCAAGCTGTACAGTCTGTGTTGCAGCTAAACTCTGAATGTAGTCTTAGACAATAAATAAATACATGGGCATGGCTATATCCCAAAGAAACTTTATTTATGAATACTCATCTTTGAATTTCATGTAATTTTCATGTGCCACAAACATTGTTCTTTGGTGCCAGGGTGGATCAGTTAAACATCTGACTCTCAATTTTGGCTCAGGTCATGATCTCCCAGTCTGTTGTGAGTTCGTTCGAGCCCTGCATCAGGCTCTGCTCT
>NC_043704.1:62087827-62089218 GCF_006229205.1 Suricata suricatta | reverse complement strand
ATATGTGGTTTTTCATTTATGACTATCAAAGTTTGGATGATTGGCAGTTGATCTACCATCCTTTACATTGCTTGATTTTAGTTTATTCTTTGAGATAATTGCATTGATTTGTCCTTTGGAAACCATTTCATTGCTTTTCAAACTATTTGCTAAGGAACACTGGTGATCCAGAAACCAAAATTAGGGGTTCTGCTGCTAAAACAGAATATTGGCATTCTTTTACGGATTTGTAGAATTTATAAATTCTGCTGAACAGAATTTTATTGATTGAAGGTTGTCACAAGGAATGTTCTTAAATATTTTGGTGTCTACAACATTTTTTTTTCTGAATTAAAATCTAACCATCAAATCAGGATAAACACAAAATCACATAATCAAATATTCAACTTTTTGTATTTGTATTTGTTATTAGACAAAAAGTACTATGATTTATAGGTGCTTTACTACCTCAAAAATTCTGAGAAACTGTATCCTGAATTGTAATTTGGGAAAGTTATAAAAAAGTATGTTTAGAAAATGGAGATTAAATCTATATGATTAAATTTTATGAAATTACTTTTAAACTTTCCTTCTACCAAACTTCATTTTAAATGTGTCTCAAGGAGGAGGGAGCCAAGATGGCGGAGAGAAAAGGAGCTCTGTAAACTCCGTCCACCCCATCTATCGAACTGAGAAGGATATTACTCTCATCTGCAAAAGCGGAAGGAGAAAATACGGACTCCAGAAAGAATAGAACCTCAAGGATACCTGATTGGGTCTGTGAAGGTGCGCACTTCACTTACTGCTGCTCATTTTGCCTCAGGCAGGGGCAGCTGAGATCCCTGCCTGAGCCAAGACAAACTGATTCCTCCCCCTAAGAAGCTAGCCACCAAAACAAATACATTTCATCTGTGATAGCACAAACGTGCATGGACTGGAACTTTGAACCGAGGCGGGTCTGGAAAATAAAACTTGGCTCAACTGCGGCCCCAGGAGATGGGACTCATTAGAGTGGCCTACAGTGCCTAGTTCAGCGGAGCTTGGCGTGCTGCCATTTTAATCTCTATAGACACCAAGACGGAGCCTCTGAGAACAGCCTCTGAGACCTACCACATCAAACCAAACCTATCCACGAGGGGGAGCTTCTGCTTTTTTTTTTTTTTTTTCTTTTCTTTCTCCACTTTTTTGGTACTTATTCCTTTGTTATTATTACCTTTTTTTCTTTTTCTTTACTTAACTCTTTTAAACTTTTACTCCTTATTTTCCTTTCTCCTTTCTCCCTTACTTTTTCACCTTCTTGCAACCCAGATATATTCTCCTGTATCTCATCCTTACCTCTCCCCTCAGTGGGTAATACACTTTTAAACTGTCTACTGTCCTTTGTTGTCTCTGACCCCCTTCTATATTTTTTT
>NC_043704.1:61913982-62087727 GCF_006229205.1 Suricata suricatta | reverse complement strand
CACACACACACACACACACACACACACACACACTCCTTTTTTCTTCCAAATATCTCTCATCCTTAAGTCACTTTGTGATATTCCAACTTTGACTTCTTGATGGAGAGAAAGATAGGTTTCTCAATGGCCACTGCTTGGATTGGGAAAGGGGAAGGTGACTATTTTGGAATTGCATCTTCATTTCATTAATGTGAATCCAACCTAGACATGCTCTAACTAGGTCTGACTGGCCCCACTAAAGCTCATACAGGTCATATGTAACAAGCATCCCCATTTCCCATGGCAATGACCAGTAGTACCCATCCGTGGCAGCACTCAGCAACTCTGTAGGTAGACATTCCATTAGATAAGAACTGAATATAGGGACAAAACCGTTTTACCATTCCTGATGTTCAGAGAAAGCCTTGAAAACCTACCCAAGCCTGAATCCAAAGCCCAGGTACTACCTGGAATGATATCAGAACCAGCGATATCGGTTTTAAGAAATTATTTGGGCCACCAGCCCTATAAAGAAGACTAAAGGTTATCACTTTCTTATCAAGAATGACCACTGGAAAGTTTTGTGGCTCTTAAGATTTTCTATACCCAGCCAACTTTGCAATCATGTGTTCACATATTCACTTACTCTCAGATGTGTAGAATGACAGGTGACCACTTCTTCGCATGGCTACTTTATGTCATATCCAGATGAAGTCTTTTTGTGGATAGGCCTGGGCTCAACCAAACTGTCACTAAACCTCTGTCTGCCTTGACGGTCAACAGGCTGCTTTTGTAGGTATCTATGAGTCTACCCTGGGATGTTGCAATACAGTAGAATTCTTTTCCTGCTCTTATGTATCCCCATGGTCCACTTTGCTTGATTTCTTTCTATAGCCTCCTTGTGCCCTACTGAATTACCCTCTTGTTTACTGTAGGACCTTCCCTTCACACTTTTCTGCCTTCACAGCTTCCCTATAATCTCCCCTATAGCTGACCATAGCAAGTCAGTCAGTCGTCCTGAAAGCCACTGCTAAGTTAGCCTTCAGGTAAAACCATCTGTCCAATGACAGTGATTTGAGGTTCTTAACTTTTTTCACCTTGAAATTGCAAGGGCTTTTTAGACAAGGAACCTAAAATTTCATCATATCTTGAGATAAAGTTATAATCAAGTTTAGCCTTTAGGAAACCAATAGTATTTTAGAATATCATACAAAGAAAGGAATACTGAGGAAATTTAAAAGCCTAGTGACTTATCAAAAATATTCCAAGACCTCCTACTCAGAATTTACCCAACTATGTTCTGAAGAACTGGCTATTACTGTTCTCATAAAGATATGAATCAGCAAGTTTAAAAGACCACCTAGCATGACCTCAAATGGACCGAAAGACTTTTAGTGTGTTTTATACCTATTCCAAGGACTTTATATATATGACATGTATAGACTTATCTTCTATATCCGTATCTGCAGCCCATTTCACAACAAGACTTAGATATTAATGAGAATGATTTTGTCTCAGAAGTTACTACTTCCTTCGTAGTCACCTTGAACATTTAGATACGCTAAACCAGAGCTGTGTAAAGTGTGCTATCTGAACTGTGACCCACCCCCATCCCTAACAGTGCCCTCTTCTTCCATTCTAGTCCTTGTAGTCCCCCAGAACCTATTCCCACAAGTACATATCCTGATTGCCTGCAGGCTGACAAGTCCCTTAGGTGTTAATTGAGAATTAAGACATTAACTGATAAAAGGTAGAACCACTTGCATTAATATTTGCATTGCAAAAAGAATCTTAATGGGAAAATAATTAAGCTTTAAAGTTTGATTTCTTTGAGGCAATTTATCCTGCCTGGCAACCTGTCAAGTCTCACCAGGCAGCAGCCCCCACTTTGCATCACCGTATCTGCCTGCACCTCATGCTGGCCACATGTAAGCTCAATGTAACTCTGCAACCAGACTATTAGAGTGTGGGGTGGGAGAGCTCAGAATCCTGTGTTACATGATCCAAAGAAATTAAATCTCTCATCCATTTATAAATTAATTTACTCTTAGAGAGTCTCCCAATACTTGAGAAGGTCAGCAGCCATTCATCTGTCATTCTGCAAGTTCACAGTTTATCCACTGATCAAAGAGGATTTTATAATAAAATTCACACATAATGGAGATAGGAAAAGCAATTTGCATTTTCTTGTCCAACTTTGCATGTAATGACCTATTCTTGGTTATTTTTATAATTTGAAAATCTGGTAGCCGTGTCCAGCAAAACACAGTGATTCCTGGACAGAATGGATAGTAGACAACTAGGAATTGGGATCTAGGCTTTGTTTAGAGTTCTAGACAAGCCAACAAGTAGTTAGCATTGGCTTTTGTAAGGAAGCTGGTGTCTGGAACTGGTAGACAAGGGAAATTAGTACGAGGAGTAGAGCTGAAACTTTTACCATATGGTATCATGGTTAAAACACTAGAGTCACACAGACATGGTTGCTTTGCCATTTACTATCTGTCTGATCTTGGGAAAATTTTTTAACTTTGCTAAACTTAAGCAGCATCATTTAAAAGAAAGAAAACAGTATGCCTATATAGATACATGAACTAGCAATGTAAGGGGGCTCTGTGTGACACAAAGTGTCACATTCAAAGTAACACATGGAGGTTTGAATTGTTAGCTCAGGAAGGTGAATTGGGTGTCATGTTCAATGCAGAATGTTGATTCTTCTAAGAATTTAACTTTTCTCTTTCAGTCTTCCTGGACCTAAAAATTGGATTGATCCCTGATCATAGGACAAGGTTAAACTTATCAGCTAAAGTTTAAATGAAGCCCCTTGAGAGAAAAAAAGGGTTGTGCCCCTGAATGGCAGACTACTGAAATCAGGTGGAGGGTTCCCACATGTAGGTGTGCCCAGGGATCACCTGTGGAACTTTATAAGCACATGGATTCCTACGCCTCGCCCCTGCTGGTTCTGATTCAATAAATCTGTGAAAGGATCCAGTGATCTGCATGTAGAAAAAGCTTCTAGCAGGATTCTTACATAGGTAGTCCATGGATCACACTTTGAGAAACAATGGAGTAGCTGCTGACAGGCACCTGAGATAAGGTGATTACTACGTCTGGGCATGATATCTGCATAATTTTTCTAAACTGAAAGCAAAAGAAAATATATATATACTGATTCATATAGCTACTTTGTTATTTTAAAAACAGTGGCAAGAGTTTAAAAATCCATCTAAGGAAATATTTTCTGCAAATATTTGATGCATGGAGGGCATTTGTAGAACAGTGAGTAATGTATTAGACAACATATTTGACTGAAGTTTATGAAATACATAGAAAATGTGTTCAAAAGGTTAATTTTTTATAGTCTTTATAGAAAAGCCTGTGGTCTCACTTCAGTGAAGCCATTTCTAGGAAGTGCATAAATAACCGTGGTCCAAGTGGCTTCCTTTCTGAATACGTGATCCTTGGATAGACTCCAAAGGCTCTTAAATAAATGGATGGTAGCGGACTGAGTAGATATGCTGTCTCAGTCAGTCCGGGCTGCTCTAACGAAGTCCCACAGACGAGGTGGCTTAAATGACAAACAATTATTTCTCACAGATCTGGAGGCTGAGAAGTCCAAGCACTGGCAGGTTCAGTATCGGGTGAGAGCACATTTCTTGGTTCATAGATGAATGTCTTCTTCCTATATCCTTAAATCCAGAAGAGACACCAGAGCTCTCTGGAGTTCTTCCCAAAGGGCACTACTTTCATTCATGAGAACCCCACTCGCATGGCAGTCACCTCACCAAGGCCCCTCATCTTAATACTATCTCTTTGGGAGGGGATTTCAACATATGAATGGAGGGAGAGGCAGGCACCTTCAGTCCATAACAATATGCTTTACCATTATCAAGGGTCAAAATACCATAGGCTTTGATCATTATCAAGCATTTGACAGATTCTAGGTTGAAACCATTAGCAACGGAATCTCTGAATAGTTATTCTGTGTGGTTGCAGTGAGATCCTTATAAGGTAGGTGTGAGAAGTAAGGGGGGCAAACTTTTATAGAGTAAGATGAAATGACTTCAACACAGGGCTGGGAAGTTGTCCATTATGAACAAACGCTTCAGTACATCTGCGTGCTTGGTTGAGACATAAAGTCTGTGCTATATAATGGGGGGAAAGACTGTGTCTGACATTTTTGCAAGACAGGTGTTTGTTATCACCCGCGCTCTCTGTCCATAAAAGGTCTCCATATGGACCCTATAGATATTATACTTTTAAGGAAATAACTCTGTAGTTTTTGCCTCTTAAGCACTGCAGGGCCTAAACCACTAACAAACTTAAAAGCTCCCAGTGAGAAAGGAAGATAGCTGAGTTTTGCTTGAGCTAAAGAAACAAACTAGGACAAAGAATGAATTCTTCCTACCCACATCTCAGACTTCGTTTCCTTTCCTGGAAGACTTCTAGTTCATATCATTAATGAAACTCAGACCGGGATTATTCTCCGAATATACAAGTCCAAGGTCTATGACTAGAGCAGGGTGCTGAGATTTCTGGGTAATGGTGCAGTATCTAGGCTAACAGGTGGTCAGTGACAGACATAAAAGAAGGAGCATCCCATCCTGCCTTAGAGCAAAGGAGACATTGACAACTAGAGTATGATGAACCAAGTTTATAGTTTAGCCCACTGTTAGCCCTACCTGGGGACCGAGTGCAGGGTCAGTGCCAGTGACAAGCAAACTGGTGTGCAGTGTGGAGAATGGGTAGGAAAATGTTATCTGAGAATGCATATAGGGTACCTGCTGCCTTCAGGGTCAGTGCTGAGGCCCAAACCCCTCTCACTAGGGAGGCAAGAACATTTAAGGAAGGCCAGGCTGGTGTCTCTCTGCTTTAGGGCAGAGCGGGCTGGTCACAATTCCTCACTAGCAACAGTCAGACAGTACAGAGGGTAAGGTAGAACACACAGTTCGCAGGGACAGTCACTAAAACTCTTCACTGTCCAGCAAATTAGGGGATTGTTCTGTTTTTATATAAATCAACCTCCTGACTGGTAATTCCTCCTGTCATTTGATATTAGTGTCTTATTTCCGTATTAATTCTTCTCTACTGATGCCAGAAATAGAAAAATCTCAGAGATTTTCTTTTTCATTATGAGAAACCTACCCTGAGGAGGCAGCCAAAAGGGTGAATATGTCTTTCCCCTATATTGAATTATTAAATCCAATTCCATTAAAAAAAAAACTCTTAATATAAACGTAACATATGATTTATGTCAAAAATTCAAGCAATAAAGGACAAAAAATGAAGAGAAATTCCCTGACAACACATTTCGGGCCCTCTTGATTCCATAATCCAGAAGACTACCACTAATATTATATAGACATTGTATATAGACAATCAACTGTGTTAAAAAGCATATATATGAATATATGTATTTATGTGTGAATACAACCTTTTTAACACAAAAGAGATACATTATAACTAGTATTCTGTAATCAATATATCTTTTTAGTGACTAGATGGCATTACATGAATGAAATTTTCTTAAGTGAATACATTTCTATAAAAAACATGGCATTTAATAGTAAGCATTTAATAAATACTAGATATAATAATGCAAATATGTTGTAATAATCCTTTCCTAGCTTACTTTTATAATTCTACAACTATACTGCATTTCTGAAAAAAAAATAGATTAGTTTTGCTTGTCTGCAATTTTCATAAGAGGAGATTTATACTATATTCATTTCATAAAACATTATGTTTCAGAAATTGTCCATATTGCCACTTACAGCTGTCATCCTTTCATTTTCGTTGCTGTATGGTATTTTATTATATGAACATGCAACAATTTATGTACTTTCTACACAATGTGGGTGTTTCCAAGGCTGCTGGAAACATCACTGAACATAGTCGTGGAATTGCTGGATCATATGTCTGTCCTCAGCTTTAGTCACTGTTGTCAAACTGTCTCCCAAAATAGCCAAACCAGCCCACTGATGCTGAAAATTCAACTTTTGAAGAAATGTGGCCCTTTTATGTCATTTATATTATAAGTACGTTTTTCATCTTGTCATTTCTGTATTTACTTTGTTGATGAAGATTTTGTACTCTGCAAAAATTTTGACTTTTTATGTAGTTAAACTAATCTCTTTTTTTTTTATGGCTTATGTTTCATGACTGGCTTTCAAAGGTATTACCTTCTTCAGTTTTATCAAATTATTGTCTGTTCTTTTAGTATCCTTACAGTTTAAATTTTAATTTTGAATTATTTGGCACATCTGAATTTGTTTTGGTGAATAATATGAGTGCTTTTTTTCTCAACAAGGGATAACCTGTTGCTTCTACACCATTTTAGCAATAATAAAAAGATCATTCTTAGGTAGTTACAGTATTGACATATAAAACTATGAGGTTTTTAGGAAATATGATTGATACCAGTTACATAATAGCCAAAAGGAATAAGAAACTATAAAATATATTAGAATAAGCTTAAGGCAAAATTCTAATGACTTAGGAAGAAAAAAATAATTGATGGATGAATAAAGAAGACTTAAATGTGGTTCTTATTCTTGGATAGACAGAATCAAGATTATAAAGCTGTATCTCTATAAATGAACTATAAATCTGATACAAATCCGATTAAAAAACTGAAATTTTTGGTTTAATTTAAAAGATAATTCTAAAGTTCATCTGAAAAAAAATATATGGAACCAATGATGAAAATTCTGAGCAATGACTATTCATAGCTTTAATTAAAATGTATTAAGGGGCACCTGGGTGGCTCAGTCAGTTAGACATCTGGCTTCAGCTCAGGTCATTCCCATAGGTTTGTGGGTTTGAGCCTTGTGTTGAGCTCTGTGCTGACAGCTCAGGGCCTGGAGCCTGCTTTGGATTCTGTTCCCCACCCTCTTTCTCTTAGTCCCTCCCCTGCTCATGCTCTGTCTCTCTCAAAAATAAGTAAACATTAAAAAAAAATTTAATGTACTAAAAGCTATGGTAGGGGGTACCTGAGGTTCATTCAGTAGAACATGTGATTCTTGATCTGAGTCGTGAGTTCAAGCTCCACACTCGGCATAAAGTAAAAAGTTACGGCAATTCAACAGGTATGAAAACTTATTTTATTACCTACTCTCCCCCAACAGAGATTAAAAAGTAAAAAGTAAAAATTGTAGAAGACTAGCCCAAGAAGAGACAGAAAGAAGCAGGAAATAGAGGAGAATCAAGAAATAAACCAAAATGTAAATAGGAGTAGCATTTAAAATCATTTATGAAAATATGACTAATAGTTTTTAACAGAAACTAGTTCACATATAATTTGCAAAACCTTTAATCCATTTTCCATTCATATGAAACAAAGTCAAGGCCTTCCAGAGCTGTTGAATTGTATTTATCCCCGATGAGAATGTAAGTTCCATGAGAGAATAACTTTCTTTCTTCTACTTCCTATTTCTTATAATTACCATTTATAATTGTACTTCAGAAGCCACACTTTGCTATTCAGACCAACACCCACATATTTTTAAGTATTTAGGTCTTTTATTACTAAAAATTTATATTTTGAATCATTAACCTTATTCAGCATTTGGAGGTACCCATCTCCCTTTGCCCCCTCAATGGCTAATTCTTTATTTTTGTCTATAGTTATCTTCTTTGGTTGATAAAGACCTTGGAAAATAAATGAATATGGAAATGAAGTGTAAAAAAAAGTAGGAATATTCTTCATTTATATCCAGTTGTTTGGAAGGAATCTCCACTTGAATATTTTTTAAGTATTCAAACTCAATAGGGATAAAAATTCATTTTATTACCCATTTGCCCCCCAAAATAAAAATATCATCCAGTCCACAAATTAGCCAAACCAGGAGGTTCCGGGCCACGCCTTTCCTTCAAGTTGCCACTTTAATCAGGAGGAGTTTGTGAAAGCAGCGCCTTTCCATCAGGCTAAGACCCTCTTGTGGGCTTTCCTCATTTCATCTGTTTAAGCCTCCGTGGTGGCCTTTTCCTGTGCCTTTGTTTTTATTTAAAAAGAAGTAGAGGAAACATCCTCACGCAGTGCTTTTTAAATGAAGTGACTTGTCAAGTCACAGACTGTGGCAGTAATCTGAAAGGCAGTAAATTTAGCGACCCTCACTTGCACTGACAGCCTGTCAGGCGCTTGAAACATAAATAGCAGTGGAGACAAATCGCTGCTGTTTTCCTATTAAGCTCTGGCCCACTAGCCTCGGAGCCCTCCAGGAGCACGCGGGCCCAGCCCGGGAGAGTCACCGCTTTCCAGAGCAGGCACGTGCTGGCCCGTCGGCTCGCCCGCGCCACCTCCACGTGTGTGCTCCCAACACTGCATCTGGGCCCCCGTTCGCACGGAGAGCCATCTGCTTCCCAGAAAGGCCAAAAAACCCAGGCCAGGATTCCGGGGTGCTGGTACACACAGGGCTGCAACCCAAATGGAGTGCTGATGGGGGTAATTCCTAGTTCATACGTTTTGGTCTAAAAACAAGAAGCAAATTGCCAAACTCCTTACGATTATTTGTGTGGAGCCCCGAGCGGCCTGCCTTACGTTAAATGGAAATATTCTAAGAACATCAATTTAGCTCATGCGTATACCGTTTCCTTTTCTGACCCGCCCCCCACTCCTTACTCCACTTTTCTCTTCATTACTTATTTATTGACTTTAAGCAAAACAGTTCTCTAATTTGGATCGACCCGATAGCTCATTCACCAGTGAGGCTAGCTGAGGAAGTGAGGCTAGGATTTGGGGGCGAGCCCAAATGAGGTCACTGCAACAGCGAGGCCTGGAATGAAAGGGCAGGGGGCCAGCGGGGTTATTGCCTGCTTTGTTTTAATTACCTTTCTAAGGCTTCTGTGGCGGCCACAAAAGTCTGCCCAGCAATCCTTCCCAGTGCAGTTGCCCTGCTGAGTTTAACACATTCACTTACAAAATGCCAATTGATTTATGTGACTCTTGAAAATAGCAACCGCTGTTCTCATCTCTCCTGATATTTAATCCTCAGCCGTGGCAGAATCGCTAATGGCAGGTCGCGTAACACCCACAGTTCTGATGACAATGGTGAGAGATCTTGGGCGTTGCTGCCTCTGGCTACCAATTCTAAGGTCTTCCTCATCCCTTTATGGAATCATCCAGAAAACAGACACCTGCTGAAATTTTTATTTCTATTTTATTCCAAGGACTCTTCTAAGTCCTTTTTTTTTTTCGGGTTTAATCTCCTTGCCTCTTCTTTCCCAAACCCACAGAAAAATAAAAATGGAAACCGTGAGTCCTTGCTTTATGACATCATACTGTATCATCCTAAGGCTCTGCAGTCTCTACTACAGCGGTTTGAATTACCACCAACGTATATATTACACATATAATGCACATGTAGCCCCAGTCTCTTAGCAACTCCGTATTTCTGAGTGCTTAAGGAACTACTCTTCAGGATGTTCCCAGAAAACCTGATACCAACCACGTGAAGAATGGAACTCATTATCTTCACTCCAGGTTAAGAATTCTTTCCTAATTTCCCGAGTGGCACCAATTGCATTCAAACCCAGGAAGTCATTCGCTTCCAACATACACACTGCATTTACAATACAGTTCATACTTAACAAAACTCAAATGGACTTCAGGAGACCCCGGGGCAAGCAAAGGTCCAAGTATGTGGCACGCATTCCCTTCTTCTGCCCTCACAGACATTGTCACTCTTTCCCTTTGAGCCCAGACGCTGCCTCAGAATCTTTCTCAACATCATGCTCCCGGAAGCCACTGCCAATTAGGCAGGATTGATGATGACTATTTGTCACCCTGAAGAACCATCTTCACTTTCAATAGCAATTCACAGAGCAGCTTATCACAATATATTTTAGGATTCTGCACCAAGAAATTGATACTAAATGTAAGTGGTATTGATATAAAAAGGATAAAAAGGACCTTAAACAAATAGAATTTCCATGGGATTCCATGCTTATACAGCATGTGTTCTCCAGAAATGAAAGAAAGAAGGAGCAGGGGGTAGGGAAGGAAGGAAGGAGAAAATGAAGGTAGGAAGGAAGGAAGGGAGGAAAGAACAATTATAAAAAATGGCATTTTAACCAGTACCTTGTGGGTGCCAGAAGGCTCCATTGAACCTTCACTGAGATGCAGGGGTACCAAACAGTAAATCCAGAGTCTTCACACCACCTCCCACAACCCAGCATATGTCCTGCTATCACATCATGCTGCTCATTTCTCCTGCATGGAAAACTCTATTTCAAGCAGGCTAACCAGATTGCCACACCCTTTCATTATTTGCCAGCTCTGATTTTTCTCACTTGTGTTTTTCAGCTTTCTAAAAACTCACTTCTCCCAGTAAGTCTTTCCTAATAGAAGATGTCCATTCTACATTGTAGCTCCTTTGCTAGCCACTGGCATTTGTGTGCATCAGTGGCTTTGGTGGGACCTCTATAAATAAGTAGGTGGTGCTAAACTTCTAAATTACCGTTTTCTCATATATTGCTCCATTTGATCCTTTCATTAAGAAGTTAAGTGGACAACCCTTATAAAAACTGAAGGCTGTCTTTTACTTTCTTTATCTGTAACTGAGCTGCATTGCTTTGGAAACTGCCCAAGGATCTCATTCACAAAGTCCCATTTTATACTCAGGAGACAGAAATAGAGCAGATTCTGAGAGCTAAGACTTCAGCTAACTAAGGCATCTCATGGTACCCTACTGACAGACGTAGATGTGCCTTGTCAGAAACATGGGCTCCAGAAGCTCACAGACTGGTTGGAACCTCAACTCTCCTTAATAACCTTATATACCTGAAAGTTTCCTTTACAGTCTTCTCTAAACCTGGATTCCCATGTTTCATCTGTAAGCCCTCTAACGCAGCATTGTGAATTAGAGATAATATCTGAGTCACCTACTGCAGTGCCTAGTAGGTGTTTGTTAAGTAGTCGCCCCTTCAACAGTCACTCTGAGATATTTCTGGAGCACTGCAGCATCTGGCGTCATGCTGCATGATGGGGAGGGGTACAATGATGACAAAACCAGATGTGGTCCCTACAATGGATGATTAGCTATTATCAATAAAATTCCCTGAGGAAAAAAACAGAACATAGGGAATCCTGATTTCAAGTCTAGCATGTAGAAAGGCAGAACAGTTTCTAAAAACTGACACCAAATAGGAGGTAAGTAATGGTTAAGTATGAGTACAATAACAGAATGTCATGCCCCAGGAATAAAAAGGATGTGTAGATGGCAGCTTCCGGCTGGATGCTGAGCTCAAACTGTCAGCTAGCTGATTTTTTGTATGTGAAAGGAAAAATACAAACCATAATGAATTGGCTCTCTCTAGATGCCAAGAAAAATAATGCCAGGGTGTTCTTCTTCATTTGGCTTATGCTCATTCATAGAGCCAAAGCCAGTTGTGAATCTTTCTTGGCATTGTGCATGCCTCTGGTTTCTGGGTACTAACTACACCCTTTAGGGCTGCAGAAGGCATTGGGCCAATCTGCATAATCCACACCCTGTTGTGTCTTCCTATGCAAATGGGGATCATTTCTACAGCAGAGTAACCAACCCCTTCCCTTCCATGTAGCTCAAATATCTCAATAGTCAAATGCCTCATTCTCTGGAGAACTCTCTTTTCTTTCATTTCCAATCCTCAGACTCTTCCTTAAAGTCATGCCTAGTGTATCTCTTCAATGTAGTGTCCCTTCCTTTGTCTCTGTATTCTTCTACGATTGCTGCTTCTGAGGACTGTGTCTGCACCCACCTCTGTCTTCTTCAGTCAGGGATCATTTACCACTCCCTCCAACCCTCTCCTGATGGGTGGCGGTGGGGAGGAGAAGTGGTTTCACCCTTTGGACAGAAACACTGTCAAATGCTAAAGGATCTCTCGGGTGGTTTGTGAGGCTGAACAAAAAAACTTCAAAGGATCTAGAGACAGACATGGCTGGAAATCTAAACAGAACGCCATCGTAAGCATATTGTTTTTAGATTTCTTACATTTCTCACTCCCATTTTTTTAAGCATGTTTGTGTAGAATGTGATGTGCCACAAAAAAAAAAAAAAGTAGAGAAGGAAGCAAACACAGGGACAGGTGAGCATGTCCTTAGGAAAATAAAAAAGAAAACATGAAACGTACTGTAAGAACAGAAACTTGTTTCAGCATTTGAAGTTAGCACAGGAAACTTCAAATGGCATCATTGATTTGCAATCCTTTTTTCTTTTATTTTTAGAGGTGGAAGTTCATAGCTTACTTTCACTGGAAAGAAGTTCACACTTATTTCCAGCCACAGGCCCACACAAACACACACAAGCCTTGCAAGACACGTTCCACTTCTTTGTTTTTCCTTCATCTGTATGTGTGTTTATGTTAAAGCTAATGTGTTTCAAATTTAGAAGAGCCAAAGAGAAGGCCAACCCCATTTCAAACCCATCTTCCCTTCTGTGAAAAAATGATCTACACAGATGTTATACTAAGATTCTTCTCAGAATAGTGGGAAAAAGCGATTTGTTCATTTCCTAACATGTATGAACCCTTGGGATTCTACATTTTTAAAGTCCTAAAATGCTCAAATTTTAAAAAGTTTTCTGAATTCTATTTCCTGTATCTCTAGTAAAGGGAAAAGAAAGGTTTTATAATGATTATTAGGACAGTAGTCTTTCTTTTTTCTTTAATTTCATATAGGGCACTTGCCATCTCTGAGGAATTTTCAAGAATAGGCCTGTTCTGTTTAGTAAGCAAATATTTGGGTGTTAGTGATTTGTATGCTCTTTCTTAAAAGTTCAAGTGAATGGTTATATGTAAATAAATAGTTTCTTGTCTGTATGCATGTGTGTATGTGGGAAGGAGAAAGAGAGGAATGCGGGGGAGAAAGGAAGGAGAGAAAGGGGGAGAGATTAGTGTCATGGAAATACATTTAATTTTAAATGGCTGCTTGCTTACAAATGCCTGGTGACCTTGGGAATCTAAATAAGTCAACACTTTGGATGTGAAGCCCCAACGATTCACCAAAGCACAGTACTCTAAAGCTACTAGACTCAGAAGGTGGCACCTGGCATACTTTAACTGGCGTTTTTCCTGGCTGATTTGCCTCTGATTTCGGGAACACAGGAGAGAACACTTTCCTCTTGGCATTAGCTCTAGGCCCTTCTTTCTGACTTACGAAGAAATATTAAAAGAACTAATATGTACAATTTGAGTAAACAGTGACTAAGAGGGGATATGCTAATTATGTGCAAGAGTTTGAAAGGTGCATACACTGAGGAGGACGAGAAGTTATTTAGCCTGGTAGCTGAATATTGCCAGGAGACACAAAAGCACATTAAGCAAAGGAAGATTTAAACTAAACACCAGATCCCAGAATAAATATAACACTCGGCGGCGACGTGAGCAAGCGTGTGGAAATAGGTTGAGATGTTTAAAATACCAAAATATTGAAATTTGCACTTCAAGTAAACATTTATACAAGGGCAGAAAGTAATGGATAGGAAAACCAGAGGAAGGCCCACATTGTAGCCAGAGGGCTTTATTCCAGCAGAGAACTTAACAACAGATTCAGTGTCACACTATGTCCCAAGAGCCTTCTTAATGTTGAGAGAGGAAAGGGGAAATGGGGACTGGACCCTTGGGTTGAGAGCAGTTAGTCAGAGTGAACTGAAGACGTGGAGAGGAAAGGTGCCCTGAGGGGCATAGACACACTAGGGCAAAGGGAGAGAAGGCAGAGAATCTGCGCGCATTTTAGAATTCTGACTCAAGGTTAACAACACGTACTCCACATTTTGAACAAAAAACTGCACTTGGTCATGGTGACTGTTTCCACCTGGGGCTCTGTTAGTACGGCCATACCTTCTTTGGAAACAATAACTGCACACAGCAAATACATCCTGAGGACATGGTCAGAGATGCCACATCCAGCTTTTCAACAGCAGAGGACTCAGCATACCCTTTCTTCTACAGTAAAAGAGGACTCTGTGAGGACCATCAGGAGTGGCTTGATACACCAGCTTCTCCTATAGAAATACTGAGCTACTTTTCAATGCATCATTCTCTTCAGCTATATGATTTATTGACTCTAGTTTCTCCTTGTGTTTCTTAATTCAGTTCAATTAACTCAACCAACTAATCTGAGCTAAATTCTGTGCAACAGAAAAGTTCTTATTTCCTCTCAGATCACTGTCAATTAGTAACAAGTGTTCAAGTGAAGTAGGACAGATAATGTGCTATGGGCCAGGTCTCCTGTGGGTGTAAGAAAAATAGACTAGCAAGAGGTGGCAGGCAGTATAAAAGTTTCAACCGAAGGATCCAAGGGGTCAAGGAAGAATGACAAGAAGCCTCCAGAGTGTTGTTTAATATTCTAAGTTCTTCTCAAGCTTGTTGATGAAGGAAGACCACCTCATTTCTCTCACCTGTATGTGGTTTGCACACGGAGACTCCCCACTGTAGTGAGGCATGTGTGCACCTGTGTGCTGGGCCATGAGGCAGCCATCAGAGCGGAAGAGACCTATCATGGGAGAAGCAAAATGATCACCCTGCCTTATGGTTGATGCACATAAGAGAACTCCCTTTCATCTTCAGGTGATATTGGGGGTAATTCTTCCTGGAGATATGGGATTGAAAAATCCATCCCATGAGGATCTGTTTTATTATCTACTTACCTGGAAAAACCAGATTATTAATACCTACATTGGCATGTAAGAACCCCAGATCCAAAACTCAATAAACACCACTTTATTTTCTCCGGTTGATCTTCATGTTTACTCTCATTGGTGCCCTCTTCCCAACCCTGTAGGGCCTTCATTTATATGGCTAAAAACCATCTTTACCCCTCTTGCAACAGGTTTATATCTTTCAGAAACTCAGAATGCAAAGTAGGGAATCACTACCCACCATTTGTAGGTATTTCACGGAAATCAAAAAGACTTCAGTGTTGTTAGCCATCTCTAAGAAGGCTGCACTTGTTCTCTCTTTCACTGATAGCTCAGTACCTATCCAGGAATGAGGTTGATGGGTGTGGGGGCAGGGCAGAGCAGAAATCCTACACCATTCAGATATCATTTTGAACCTTTCTTTCATTACAATCCCCCATGATTCTCAAAATCAGTAATGCTGTCTTACTGCCAATCCTCTACATTCCAGATTTTTTAAAGAGTTTACATCTATTTCGGCCTGCAGTTGTCAACATTACCATTTGTCTTCAGGGTATTTGTATTTAGCTATAAAATTTTAGCATCAATTAGCTGGCATGACTCTCAGTCCCTAGTTGTAAGTATGAAGGAATAATTTTTTTTTTCCTCCAAGCTGAAATTCTTAACCAGCCCATCCAATAGAGTGGACTATTACCCTTCCCAAGATTTCTGTTTTCTTTCCTGCCACATACTATTCCTGTGGCATGTGATGTCACATCTGACTGCTTGCCTGAATGTGGAGAAGCAGAAAGGTGAGAACACAGGGGAAAAAATCTTTTAGAGATAATATGCATCTATTTACTTAATAGACTAATTCTAAAAACTTTTCAGTAGAAACATGTGCTAGATAATGTGCAGGACCAGAACCAGATATTTCTATATAACCACTGTCTTTTGTTGTTGGGATTGCATAGTTTCCTCAATACTACAACTGACAGAAGTCTCGAAGCTTGGCTGACAGTTGTGTTATAGGATGTTATCAAAGAGGCCCTATGTTCTATTGGGAGTCTAGTTAACAGGTTTGGCTGACATATTCAGATGGTGAATTTGTCTCTGTGTTAGCTGTCTGTTATGTTGATTTGGCCATTAGGGAATTTCCAGAAAAGGAAAACAGCTTGTGGCATTTGAGCAAAGCTATTAATTGGTACCATTTAGTGTAGGATGACCGGGAGCAAGATTTCTTCAGAGGGGCAGGACCGTGTCCTTTAGCAGGCTCCCGGGCTGTTCCATCTTAACTCAACAGCAGTGGGATTTGTAACCTAGGGTGAGGAGGGCACCTTTTAGCTGGAGTTAAAGTCCATTGGCTTTTCTGGGCAACCTCTTTCCCTGTTCAATCCCCTTTCTTCCTCACATTCTTTTCCTCCTTTTCCCTTTCCTCCCCTCCCTTTCCTTGTCTCCCTACCCCACCCCTCTCCAGGAAGAAACTAACTTAATCAATTATACTCCACATAAGGGGAGTTAAACAAGGCTGCCTATCTTTTTTTTTTAATGTTTTATTTATTTTTGAGAGAGAGAGAGAGAGAGCATGCGCAGAGGAGGGTCAGAGAGAGAGGGAGACACAGAATCTGAAGACAGGCTCCAGGCTCTGAGCTAGCTGTCAGCCCAGAGCCCGATGCAGGGCTTGAACCCACCAACCGTGAGATCATGACCTGAGCCAAAGCCGGAGGCCTAACCGACTGAGACACCCAGGCGCCCCAAGGCTGCCTCTTTTGAAATTTTGTTACTAAATGGACATATCCAACTTTGTGGGACTTCCCAAAAAGGGTCTCCAAACCCCTAATCCTAACTGAGTAAGCCAATAATATAGAGCTCCCTACCACCCGTGCCGATGTGACAGTCTATCACACAGCACAGCATCAGCAGCACATTCTCATGGATTTGCTCCATAGTGTGAAAGACTCAGTAATGATGTAGAGTGACACTGAGCAAGCAAACCATAACTGCAAGACAGGGTTTTGAACATGACCTTTGTGATCAGAAGTACTCATAATCTGAGATAAAAGAGTGACAATTTCTCTAAAGGAAGCCACTCATCCTAATAACAAGAAGAGTGTTTTGCTGCATGGTGTAATTGATGATACCACTGCTTCAGTGGTAGCACCTCTGACTTAAAACCATGGGTACCTGCCCCCAATTCCCACTTGGTTCTGAGCCCTTAACCAATGACTGATGGGTGTAGACGCATTAACACTGCAGCTTCTTGACTCTTGGTCAGGACAACTTTAAGTGTGGCATGTGCTCTCCCCAGAGCTCCCTGAGGGGTTAAGGCAAGTTTATCTCCACCCTCTCTTGGCTTCTTTCTTGTCCAGGTCCCATTTTCCTACTTCCCTACTGGTTTTTCATGAGAACACTTCCTCCAGAATCACTTTCATGCGACTCTTTGTCTTGGTGTCTGTTTCTGTGGAATGTGACCTCAGACAAATACATTGTCAAATTATTAAAAAATCCATGTGTATTTACTGCTTCTAAAAAGAAAAAAAAAAGGTGTTCTGCTGCATATTTTAAACCTAAAAACCAATCATGCAAATCTCTGTTTTTCAGGGAGAGAATTCGAAGGGGAAGAAGAATATCTGGAGATCCTTGGCATCACCAGGGAGCAGTCAGGCAAATATGAGTGCAAAGCTGCCAATGAAGTCTCCTCGGCGGATGTCAAACAAGTCAAGGTCACTGTGAACTGTGAGTATGGCAAAAGCCAGCAGGTGCAGCATGCCCAGGGCCCACTCCACCACTAGCAAGCTCTAAAGATCCCATTAGCAATAGAACATTGCATTTCAAACAGATGCTCCTCTGGTCAGGGATGCACATTTATACATTGGACACATCCAAGGGCAGGACATGGCCTTTGAATTTGATAAATCAACTCTACCAACTCTAAATATAACCCATAATGCATTTAACAATACAGTCTGTCTTTTACTCAGACTACAGAATGAAGAAAACATGATCAGACAGCACTAGCATATCTGGCAATCACTACTTTGGTCTTTGTGGAGAACAAAGTCGTACACTTTGGAAAAAGAAACAATTCACATCTGCTTAAACTGGAATTTCTATCTTATTGCATTGTTTGTCTGAAGCCTTTGCTGTTTAACTAATTGGCCTTGAGAATAAATTCAAGTCACTGTGGTCAGATATCACCTGTCCCCTATGGCTACCAGGGATACCTGATAAATTAATTTGGTTATCTATTTGTCCCAAAGTATGGGCATTAGAAACGAAGATTTCACTAAGATGCATAGGTAATGGGCATACTTTGAACTTCTCAGATGAAAGGATCCTTAGATGTAGTTCAAAAGACAGGGGGCGGGGGCAGATCCATATGATGTGTGTCACCCAGCAAAGGAATAAAGAGAATTCGTTTATCCTGTTCAGTTAGGAGTGACTTTTCACATCACTCAAATTCAAGTTCCCACATCACACAATTGTAGCTAGTGACAGGGACAAAGGGATGTCCTAACACTTTGCCCCTCCTATGTATTTAGCGCGCGCACACACACACACACGCAGACACACCCATATGTACATATCCATGTATAACACACATACATGCACATGCAAGCACAAAGACGTACACAGACACATGCACAAACACAGTACCCCACATCTGAAGATATGCTTTAGACCATGACAAGTTACTTTCCATTATCGTAAGCCCTCCATGTAGTTACCTATATGACAGTGATTCTGTATTAAGTCCCTGTCGTGGTACACAGAATTGACTCCATCTTAGGGTTCGAGACACGGAAGCCCCACGAGGTAAAATTGCCTTTCCAGTGTGAAAGCAAGTGTAAGTAAAGGGATTCAGACTCTGGCCTATTTGATTCTAAAGCCCATGCTCCCAGGAGAGAGAGGAAGAGAAGGAGTTTTCAATTCTTAGTACCTATCATGTGGAGCACTGGACTAATGGGTTTACATTTGTCATTTAATTCACACAGTAAACTCATGAGAAAAACATCATTAGGTTGACTTTAAAACTTTGGAAAGTGAGGCATAAAAGAGGTGAGAAAACTTGCCTAAAGTGACCTGGTCCACGCTGGGGTACACCATTTCCCAATGTCCTGCTTTGACCTTGCAGCCTTCTGAGACAGAGAGTGAAATCTCCTTCACTCCATACCTAGAAGCATCCAATACATAGGACTCTGCCGTTGACACTTACGGCAATCACTTCCAAGAAGCAAGGGGTACATCTGACGAGCTCTGAAGTGCTTTTATCCTGTAGCTGTCTGCGATTTTTTTTTTGTAATAGAGTTTTGAAATGCCAGTATTACTATTCTTTTTCAGTGCTGGGTGTGTTTCAAAGACACATTAATGATCTCAATGTTATAAAATGCTTTAGGACCCTTTTTTCACATGAAAGGCAATTTCTCTGGGTGTTTATATAAGTTTATAATTAGGTTAGTTAGGTTCTTTTATGTACACACAGCCATGCTATCATCTTCCACCTCTTCTCTGACTTTTAGAGTTAAGATTTCATTTTCTCTTAATTGACCTTCATCTTAATTAGATTTCTGAAAGTCCAATCATGGAGTACATAGAAAATATTTATGCTTCCATTGTGTGAAACATCAAAGTGGTCTGCATTGCAGATGGTTCCCAAGATCAAAGCCAGTCGCCTGGGCCCTATTATTATTAGCGCAATTAGTCTGACATTGCTCCTTCTTGACTGTCCCCATAGTGTAACTTAGAGCAGAAGAAAATACTGATAATTTTCAAGAAAAGGCTTTTATGAAGATGTGAGCTTTTCCTAGTGATGAGTGAACCACAGCAGAATATAGGCAGAACCTCAAGATTCTGAAAATATACCTAATAAATTACATGGAGATTTATAATGAACTTAAACATCTTGAATGTCCAAACCGGCAGCACCTAGCACATGCCTGACCTTATAAAAATTGCTCAGTGAATGTTTACTGAATGAGTAGATAAAAAACTGATAGGTAAACTCTGCTTTCATAACATTTTTCCAAAGTTTGCAAATGATATCAGTCACATATTAGAAAATATATCCTAATATCAATTTCCTTTGTGATCACCTTTTTACCAACACTTCATAAGTTGTGTTTATATGACACTAAAACAACTAGCCATTGTACCTGGTGGACTATTCATACAATTTGTCCTTTTTAAATTGTATTGTATTGTATTGTAAATGTTGTGTGTACATAAAAGAACCTAACCTATTAAATAGATAAAGACTCCAAGATTAAATTACAGAATGAGGTCTGGCTAGCAGAACTTGTTCCTACTGAAAAAATCAGTGTTTACCTTTGTCAGTTGATCCAAGCCTACCTAGTATGAAAGTCTCCCATTATTTAATGGATTCTTCTTCCTTTTCAAAACACAGGGCTTGGAATTAGTTCAGGGGATCAGGATGGCTAAGATAAATACTGGCTGAACAGATTATTGTAATGAAACAGACCCTGAGTACCACAGCAAAAAAAAAAAAAAAAAATTCCCAATGTTGACAATTTTCTCCTATGAGCGTTTCATTGATTCATTTACTCAGTTGCCAACAGATATTTGTTGCAGTGCACTGAGATGCTAGAGCAGTAAACGAGATGTAGACACAACAGTTTCTCCTGTTTATCTCATGAGCTGGATTCTACCATCTCTCCTTTTCACTTCTGTTGGATAATCCTTCTCCACAGTTGGTTTATAGCATTGCATATAGCCATTTGACATACAAAATCTATTTTCTAAGTAGTAAGAGGTCCTGGAGTTTACAGAAACTGAATTATTGACCTGAAATCTCTTCAACTAAATAAGCTTATTACTAGTATAATAGATAGGACTTCTGGCTTCCTGAATCTTACAGTACAGCTGCTAATTTCTTCCAGATACCAGCCCTAGGGGCAAACTAGCCTTTCCTTGCAGATTATAGGTGTAATTCTTCCATTTCAGTTCTCACAGTGCATTAAAAGTAGCTACTTACGGGTTTACCTCATCTTAGTGCCCAGTATCCTGAGGATAACATCTTACACATAGTAAATGTTCAATAAATGCAGACTGTTAATGTTTATTTGGACTCTTCTTATACTGAACTCTTTTCCTATTTCTTCTCCAAAGCTGCCCCCAACTCTTAAGCCTTCCTTCCATCCCATTACCCAGCTAATATTCCTCCAATCAGGTTCACACTATCATGCTATAACTCCTTTTTCCTCTACTGATTTCTCTTTGAACTCAGCTTTGCCTCCACATTGGTGTCCAGAGCTAACCAACGCAGCACAGATGCTGGGGCACATGGATGCTCTCATTTCTAAAGCTCACCCTTACATCTGATAGCCATTTATTAGAGGAGGCAGAGGTTACTTAAAATAGAATCTACAGTTGGGACTGCAGACATCCATTGTCTCCAGATAATATATATGCATTTTAACTGAACTCTCCAGTGCTTTGATTCAAAAATCACCTGCTGATGAGACTTTAGGAAAATAACTGCTCCACATGGAGTGAGACTGGCTACTTTTTCTGGATATTCATAGATACAGCTCTCCATTCTCCATGCCAACCTTTACTTTATTCTTCTATTTGGGATAGTTTCAGTAAGCACGTGTCCTAATGTTTATGATGCTATTATGGGACCTTCAGAGGAAATATTCAGTAAGAATCCGGGCTACTGCAATCTTACACTATAATTTTGCAATGTGAACAAGAGTCATAATTTTCTGAATTCCTTCAGTGTACCAAGACTGTGTTAGAGATTTTGTATGATCCACTGTAATCATCACGTCGACAGTGGCTAACCAACGAGAGAGATGTATTGGGCCTGACCTGCTCCAGCAAGGAGGAATATTTACTTTATCACTGACATTGTTTAGTACATTTGGTTTAGTATTGCTGGGACATGGTGATTTAACAACAACAAAAAAGACAACTATTCTATTATTGTTTCTAAATTCTCTAGAGACAGTGCCCTTCTTATTGCCTACATTTTCTGCCCCTCCTCACTTGGTCCACCATCACACACCAACCCCGGAAGACCATTATCTCTCTGCAGAAAGGACAAAAACAGAGCTCAGAGAGGATAAGCATTCTTGGCCACAAAAATCAAAGAACTTGTGAATGGTAGTTAGATGCAGTTGGGATTCTAACCAAAATCTAACTCCAAAGCCCTCTTTACTTCCAAACCACCATGTGAATAATAGAAATAAGAATAATAAATGTAGAGCCCCTGGGTCGCTCAGTTGGTTAAGTAACTGGCTTCAGCTCTGGTCATGATCTCACAGAGCATGAGTTCGAGTCCCACATCAGGTAAGGTTTAGCCCCACTTTGGGTGAGCATGTACCCCACACTGAGTGAACATGAGCCCCACTTTGGGTGAGCCCCACTTCTCTCTCTCTCAGCCCCTCACTTACACCCTCTCTTTCAAAATAATAATAATAATAAATGTAATCACCTCAGATGTTAAATGTGCTCTCATATACATGATTTCATTTGATCTTTACATCAGACTTGTGAGATACATCGCAGGAGGCATCATCTACGTTCATAGCTATGGGGCTCCTGGAGATCAACACGTCATTCCTAGAATATGAAAACCTTAGTGGCACAGGCAGAAATTGAGCCCACAAACTCCTAATTTCTAATGCAAATTTATACCCACTAAGTACTGCATGTTCTGCCATTTTTGGTACCCTTTAATATTAAGCAGAAATGTAGAACAGTTACCTTTTAAGCTACCGTCATACTCCCTTAAGTGGTGCTTTTCCTTATTAGGAATTCATTTCTCTTTAAAGGAACTCATTCAAACAGAAGCCCAGAGAGGTCAAAGCATGGGCTTCAAAACATTGGTTCAAATCTAGACTCCTCCAAATTCTGGCTATGTGAATTCGGACAAGTTATTAACCCTTTGTAGATCTGTCTTCTCATTTATAAACTAGGGTTAATAATCCTTAACTCCACGAGTTATTACTGGATTAAAAAGGTCATCTAAAGCCTAGTAGAGTGCTAACACATGGTAAATGCCCACAAAATGAGATCTTTACTAAGAATTTTGTTCTTTTTATATTATTATTTCAAAAATTAGGAAAACTAAATAAACGATATTGTTTCCTAAGCCACTGTCATTGTTATCTTATTCATTCTAATCAAAAGGCTCTTGTTATTAGTTATGTGAAAGAAAGTCCTGGGGCACCTGGGTAGCTCAGTTAAGCGTCAGTTCTTGGTGTCGACTCAGGTCATGATCTCATCATTCATGAAATCAAGCCCCGCATCTGGCTCTGTGCTGACAACACAGAACCTGCTTAGGATTCTCCCTCTCCCTCTCTCTCTGCCCCTTTCTCACTTGCACATGTGCTCTCTCTTTCTCTCAAAAAAAATAAACAAGTGTAAAAAAGAAGAAGAAAGTCCTTATTAATATTTCCAGAACCCAGAATTTTTAAGTAATAAAACTGGAAGAGTCCTTTGAAAATGGTAGGTTACTACAAATTCACGTAGAGAATTGTAATGGACCTCTGTACAGCATTTTTATTAAGCCACATCTCTTATTATAATGATATTTTGAGCATGAACATCTATTATTTTAAGTACACTAGGCTTGCTGCAATGTGATTTATAATAATTTTTCTTAACCTCACTTATACAAAATTCATTACAAATGAATTTTGAAATGTTTATTCCAATAAGCCATGAGTGAACAGACCTGTACCATTGTGTCATCTGAGAAATATTAGGAACAATGAGTGCTTCATATTATCATTACTTGTGAAGTTTTATTGGTAGGAGAAATTTCCTAAATTTTCAAGAAAAGAAGCAAGTGTTTGGCCCTTGCAAATGACCAATGTCATCCTATCCTCAAATTAGTGCAGTTAAAAGTGTCAAACCCGAATTTGCTATCACTTTTCCCATGCTGGCATCTTTGAGGAGCTAATAAATAACTTGCTACTTAGTTATTCGGGTTCCAAACAAATTGAGAAATGAGTAAAGGAGATGTATGGAAGGTCCACTTGCCCTCATTGTTAAAGATCAAGATGGGAAAATGTCATACTTAGTACGGAAAATTTGTCTCCCCCGTCATGGCAGCAGCCCTGGAGTGGTGCAGGCCTGCTCACTTGAGAGTGGGACGGACAGAGTCCTAGTAAGATTTTATTGTGGAAAAGAAGAGGGAACCCTGTTCCCTGCCAGAAGCTCTTTCACAAAACTGTACAGTGGGGACCTGCCTCCCTGGTCCCACGGTGGAGGGTCTGGAAGTCATTTATTGTGGCATTATTACATTGAGGTGCCACAGCTCTGAGCCCACGGCTATCGAGGAGCTGGAAAGGGTAGAATTGAGCCCAGATTAGGCTGGTTTAGCAAAAAGGTAGTCATCATTATCAGTTTGTCACTCATAGCCATGTGGCTCCAGAAACTCACAGACACTGGTTCAAACTTATTTTACAAACTAAGAAATTAAACAAAGCAGTAGGATCACAAGCAAGATTCTCTCTCTGGCCAACATGCTGCAAACTGTGGAGGGAGTAACTGGCAGCTTAACAGCCTATTACAGTGAAGACGTGAGGATGGGAAACTAGCATCCATTCATGGCCATCTGTGTCTCTTCTGACATATCTGTTCTCAGTAGATGGCATCACGTAGATGCCCAAGCCAGAAATGTGGGTGTTACCTTTGACACTCCTCCTTTACATCTATTTTTCTCAAAAAAATTTTTTGAGAAGGGAAGAAGGGCCAAAGGAAGAGAGAATTTTAGACAGGCTGTATGTGAAGCGCAGAGCCTGATGTGGGGCTTGATCTCACAACCACGAGATCATGACCTGAGCTGAAATCAAGAGTCAGACACTTAACTGACTGAGCCATCGAGGCTCCCCTATTCTTATCAGTTCTGAGCCTCCATACTTTTCCATCTTGAAACTGCCCATTCTTGTCCAGCCCCTTTATCAAAAACCTAGTGCAGGCTATCTTGGGTTCCTTCAGTAATCTCTAAGTGGACCTTCCTGCCTCTGGTTCCAGCGTTATAGAGATAAGGTCATTGAAGCAATATAACTCTAGATAAAGTACTATCTTCTATAAAGAGGAAGGACAGGAGGGATAGACCCTGGATTTGAGCTCATGTCTATCAAACTCTAAATCTAAACTCTTAACCTCTATTCTATTCTTCATCTCTATACAAATACTTCCCCCTCCAATACAACTACCACCAATTATTCCGTTGTCTTTTTTAAATGTTTATTCATTAATTTTTGAGAGAGATAGACATAGAGACAGAGTGCGCGTAGGGGAGTGGCAGAGAGAGAGGGAGACATAGAATTCAAAGCAGGCTCCAGGCTACAAGCTGTCAGCACAGAGCCCAACGTGGGGCTCGAACCCCTAGACTGTGAGATCATGACCTGAGCCAAAGTCAGATGCTTAAACAACTGAGTCATCCAGGCGCCCCTCCATTATCTTTTGAACTAATGTGCTCTAGTGATCTATATAACCAAACATAGAATGGAAGAATTTTAAGTGGAATCCTGGTGATCATTTTAAGCTAACCCCTTCTTTTAAAAGGTGAGAAAGAAACTCAGACTGGTGCAGATACTTGTCCAGGTCACAGTTCTATTTAAGAGAAAGGTCAAAATCAGACCTCAGATTTCCTGTTTCTGACTGCTAATCCTGACTCCTAACCCATAGACCAGATAAATGAATTATACTTTTGAAAGTTAGTAAGTTAAGGGTTAAACAAGCTATGGGTAGGAAAATATACTGAGCTCATAATGATACCTACCAATTGTGAAGGATAGGCAGTTTTCACTAGAATTGTTTTTTTTTAAGCTGGAAAGGATACTATAGCTTGTTAAAATGTGGTTCCCTCATTTTATAATAAATGGTAATAAAACCAAGGCTCAGTGAGATAAATTATGTGATGGGAGGGCCACACAACCAAACTGAAATTAAATGCCAGGACCTCTAGTTTCCAATCCAAGGTTCTCTCCACTCATCAGCATGCTTTTTTGTGCGTATACAAAAATGAGCAGGTAAGGCTGAAACAAAACAGCCACCGCCGCCACCCACTCTGGCACACCCCTTTGCACATGGGCTGCAGGCGCTTGTCCAAATGTGCTGTAACGCCTCCTCCCTCTGGCAGTGATTTAAAGATGTCCAAGCTGATGTGAAAATGAACTGGGAGAGAAAACGACAGACTAACCTGATGCTTTTGTGCATCCTTTTTAACTAAAAAGATCAGAGTCTTCCACAGATAGGAAACTTGGCAAATAATTTTGAATATGAAGAGAAATTCAGAAATGAGTGAGCTGTACCAAGTGCTAAAGAGCAGTAATTTAAATGAATTTTGTGTTACTGGAGTTTTTGGGGTTTCTGTTTGTTTGTTTGTTTTGTTTTGTTTTGTTTTGTTTTGTTTGCTAATTTCCCTAAGTAAGCTTTTTTTACTCTACAGCCTCTAAACAGATTGTTTGGGTCTATTTTTGACTTGTGCGCACAGCCAGCCTCCGTCTTCCAGCAGATGACCACCTGACCGAAAACCCCTTTTCTCCTTGAAGGTGCATAACCTGCACAAACACAGCGTCATCAAGCCGGGAGTCTGAGCCCGCTCAGTCACGCGTCCCTGTAAACACTCCTTCCGCCCTCTGTAGGACTGTGTGAAAGAATCGTGGCAAACTAGGATAGCAGATGTGTTGATGAGTTCATCTCAAGCCTGCTGCAGGCTTCGCAGTCCCAGTTCTAAGCAGCTCCTATCAAAGCATACAACTGCCAAAAGCCCAGAAAACGGACATGCAGCTGGGTCGACTTCAAACTGCACGCTCACACACAAAAGCACAATTTACTTGGGTCATGGGAATAAGGGAACCCTTAGGAGAGAAAAAAGGGCAATCATCTAACACTAGTTTCTTCATTTGTTTGTCTTTCTGAATTTCTGCAACAAGTATCAGGCTAAGCTTGGGTTGGGAGAATTTAAGCCCACTCTTACTTTCACCAGACTTCTTACAATCTCAAATTGTGGCAATAATGATGATGAAAAAGAAAAAAATGCTCAAATTATACATTTACAATCCCAAGTCCTTTAGTATCACCACTTAATTTATGAAAAGAAAAAACGATGTAAATATTATAATCTATGGTTGAAATAATTGATGGTCTATTGGAGTAGGGAGAAAAAAATCCTATTCCATTGCCATAAAACCCTGGTAAGTGTCCCATTTAGGAAAAGCAAGTCCACAGTTTCATTAATCATCTCTTATTTTTATTTAGTTTTCTAGAGATCAGTCCCATTCAGCTGATCACAAAAGTCAGGTAAATGAGGCTTTTAAGACTTCCTTTCACATGGCTCTCGGATCGGATTGTCCTTTCTGATTCCTTTCTGCATGGAAACTCCACAGCACCCTCTGACTTTCATGTAAGCCGAGTACCTGTCTTTTCTCCAGATCCTCCCACCATCACAGAATCCAAGAGCAATGAAGCCACCACAGGACGGAAAGCTTCACTCAAATGTGAGGCCTCCGCAGTGCCTGCACCTGACTTTGAGTGGTACCGGGATGACACCAGGTATGTGCCGATCGTGCCCTCGTTGCTCCACTAGGTGGTCCTAGGGACAGAACCTAGCCCCGCTGTAGTTATGTGGGTCTATACTATTAGACTTTTTATTTTCTAAATCTCTTTGTCAAGTGCTTGGGGGCCTGTAATTCTTAATCTGAAGCCCCATAGTGTTCAAATTACATGCAAAGAGTGAAGTAGGTGGCTTAATGGGTTGTCTCCACCCGTATGTCCTTCTTGCCTGGAGCAGAAGCCAAAGCTCAGTGAAAGTCATCCATTCTTGAGCCTTTTCTGTCAATGGACATCAGTTCTGATTATATGGGGTGGCACAATTAAAAGGAGGAATTGAGCAGGGAGCAGCAAGCTGTTACGACATTTCTCTCCATGTCCTCCAACGTCCTGATGAAAGAGGGATTGCTACACCAGGTCTTCATCAGCCTTTCTTTTTACTTTTCTGTTTTTGAACTCTTAGGATAAACAGTGCTAATGGCCTTGAGATTAAGAGCACGGAGGGCCAGTCCTCCCTGACGGTGACCAACGTCACTGAGGAACACTATGGCAACTATACCTGCGTGGCTGCCAACAATCTGGGGGTCACCAATGCCAGCCTAGTTCTTTTCAGTAAGTATGCCAAAACAGGGCCTGCCTCGGGAGAATCCAGTCAAACGAGTGCTCCTGTGGAAAGCTTGAAAAGCATTCCCTTACCTTGTCTTTGACCTTACCTAGTAAAGGTAAGCATACACAAAAATAAGAATGCAGTCACTGAAGCAAAAACACAGGCATTCAATCCCTATACATAAGGCAAGATTTACAAATCAAAAAATGTTTCTATTTCCCAGCTTATTTTTGATAACCACCTTGTGGTTTTTTGTTGCTGCTGGTTTGGTGGGCTTTTTGTTTGTTTTGTTTTTTGTTTTGGTTTTGGTTTTGGTTTTGGTTTTTCTTGGTTGATTTAAGTGTAAGAATACTCAGAGAACAGAAGTCTCTTTGGTGATGATCTCTTTAAGGAACAGAGGTGATGTAAGATCCTGGGAAATAGATGGTACTTAGAAAATGGCACTGGTGAGAGTGATTGAAGAAGGAATATTCCGTGAGGATGGATAAGGTGCTGGGGGAAGGGAGAGGCCGAGAGAAGAAAGTGTGTTTTTCACAACACAAGAGAAAGATGGAATGAATGATTAAAACATCATATAAAGGAAAAATGGTTGCAGAAAGGTTTCCATATGGCAGCAGGGAACGTTACTTGTCTGACATATTTTTGGAAGAGAGAAAATAGTAGGAGAGAGGGGCATCCACAGACCAGAGAAGGTCCTCAGGCCAACTGGAGAGGACTCGGTTGTTTGAGCTTCCTGGTGTTACTAGGAGAGAGCACCTCAGAGCCTTGCCCTTCAGCAACTGCTAACCTTCAGGTATCTGATCCTCTGCCTTGCTGGCTGTAGCACAGACACAAATGCCCTGAGAAACTGGTGAAATTAGAAGAGAATATATTTGCATCAGAGAAATGTTTATAAGGATAAGTAAAACAAATGCAAGAGTTAGTTAGCACATGCTGGGCCAGAGAGTTTATTTGGACTAAAAGAGAAAGTGCAAAAACTTTACTATTACGGTTTTGGAATAACAAGCCACTAGGAATTTTTGTTCTGCACAGATTCAACTGGAAAACCTAGAAATACTATGAATAGGAGAGATGTCTCCATCTTTCTTTATCTGATTTAGATGAGCCTTCAACAAAAAATATATATATTTTTAGGAAAAAAATCAATTTAAGTGAGAGTTCTCTTGAGATGCAGCATTAAAACTGCTCAAGATCCAACTCTTATAAAAAAAAACCCACAAACTATTCTAAATTTGGCCTTCAATTTCTCACCCATAACTGCCATTGACTTCAGTCTATAACAGTTTGATGGGATACAGCTATACAAATGCTTAAAGTTTAAAATTCATATGAATTTTAATATGACGTTTAAAATTCATATCGCTGTTTACTTGTCTCCAAAGACCAAACATCAGTGTTCTTTACTTCGACTAGAGGCACCAATATCTCAAAACACTTGAGAAGATAATTATTAAGAAATGTAGTTACCTGTTTCACTCTTGACATGAGGGATTCCATAAGGGTGGGGGGGGGATGTTGGGCAAACAGCCTCACACTGAATTTGAGATTCTGACATATCTCAGGTAACCTGGGTAAGTAGAATAACATACACATAATAAGAAGTTTTATAGGGGTTTGAAAAGAGAAAGTGGGACAACTGGATTAAAGTAAGCAACTATAATTTGCATTAAAGTCTCTTTTCATTGTATCCCACCCAGAGGACGGAATATGCTAATGATATATTTCAAATGATAAATAAAATGACACCTACAGACTTAGAGAGAGGAGGGTAAAGAAGGCTGGAAGGGGAGAATACTCAAGGAGGAGAGCACCCACGGGCTAGGTCAGAGATAACGGAGATACTGCTTGTCTGCTGGTGCCCATGGTCACCTCAAGCCCTCGCACACCATTGCCCTGTGCATCAAAGTCCCTTTAAAGGATTCATCCCAGTAAAATTAAGAAATGCCAAGACAAGAATCTTACAGAATTTCTGTTTGCAAGTTGAGAATTGCGAATTGTGCACATGTATCCTAACCATAGTGTCCCGATGACTTAACAGAAGACACTGTCAATCACATGTTTGAGAAGTGCACAGCGCAGTGATGCTGGAGGCACTACTTCCCTGCTACCGCCCCCCACAGAACCACCCTCCCAGGCGCTCGCTCTTCGGTTAGCAGCATGTGCCTCAGCATTGTTTGGAACTGATCTCCCACCCAATGGGAGAGTTAGGAGGCATAATGCTAAAAATTAGTGAAACTACTCCCCTTTCTTAGACCCAAGGCCTAAATGTGGACATTTGATTTTTTTAAAGTTTATTTTATTTATTAGAGAGAGAGAGGGAGAGAAAGCTCGAGTAGGAGAGGCTGAGGGACAGAGACAGAATCTGAAGCAGGCTCCAGGCTCTGAGCTGTCAGCACAGAGCCCCAAAGAGCCCGAGGCAGGGCTCAAACTCATGAGCCATGAGATCATGACCTGAGCTGAAGTTGGTCACTTTACCGACTGAGCCACCCCGGGGCCCCTAAGTGTGCACATTTTAAAGGAGAAGCTGTGCTCCTTAAATAACGGAAAGAGCACTTTCACCTCTGCCACACCACCATGACCATTTAGGTCTGGAGGTGCATTGCTACATCCTTCATGCCTAGGGAATGCAGCTGGATGGCAGCCTATTTCACACAGGCAAGGGGGGTGGGTGGGGAGGAGGTAGGGAAAGGGGAGAAAGAGTACCTATGTGAACAGATTGCTCATTACTTAGACTCAAAGTAGATGGGTTTAATGTGTAGAAGGAAGATGCTGTTGGCAGAGGCACTTTTGCACACAGAACGGGGTCAGGAGGGGAGCAATGTTCGGGAGGGTGGCTGCCGCAGCCCAGATAGAGAGCACACTGTGTGGGCAGCGGGGTGCTGTGCTGACCAGCCAGTCCAGAGCAGATGAGGCAGCTGGTGAGCTACCGCCGGCCAGAAAGAGGCAGCCCTGTAGGATCGAGAGCCAGAGCTCCTGAAGAGTTCGCGATGATCCATCTTCACTGGTGCATCAGCACATTTTCAGTGCCCACCACAGTGACACGTGCTTACTCTTTGCTCGGTGTCAATTTGCGGTCACTGACCCATCTTGTCCCCCACCACATACATTCATATACTTCTCCACTCTCTATTCAAATATTGATCTCAACGGGGGTCAAAATAATTGAGTGAAAGTACAAGAATACATTGTGTTCGTAGTAATTTTTTCCCAAGCCAGTGGAAGCATTCCTTTCTCATTTGTCTTGTACTTCACACATTCTAGCATTGTTTGTCAAGGATCTGTACCACCTCAGTCTATATTATATCCAACTTTAGATATTTTTCTGCATCCTGGGCAAAGTATTACATTGTGTAATTTTTTCTGAATGCTGTCATCCAACGAGACAGTGTATACAAAGATTCCTTAGTGCTTGTCAGCTCTGAGGATTTGCAGCACACGGACAAAGACTTTGGCTTCTGTTGATACCAAAGAAGGTCCATTGTCAGCATATGTAACATACCAGATTCTGCATTTCCACACTGATGACTACAACACACCCACAAGGGAAACCTATCTTGTTTCAGTGTTTACATTGAGTTACTTTTAAAGCAATGGATGGGGAGGGAGGATGAGGTCATGATTTTAATGTCATCACTTCTGATGAAGTGAGTGCTTACAGGGTACTGAACATGTGCTAAACACTAAACATACATGATTTCGTTTAACTGTTGAATCCAGGCTGTAGCTCAGTGTGTTACCTAGATTTGTGTATGTGGAGAAAATGTTAGGAAAAGTATCTTTTGTAAGTAGTCTGCAAGTGAGGAGACACCTAATTTCTTTCTCCTTTTTTCATTTAATGGAGTCTTTCCACAACTAAATATTGTCATATCCCTTCGCACCTGTGAACACTGGGTCTGCCACCTCTCATTTCCACTTCTATGGACCCCCACGGCATGGGTCCACTAGATTAGTTAGATGATTGGTTAGTCTTTGGCACAGTAAGATTCCTAATATTCCAGGCTAATGGTCAGCTTCTGACCCTAGGAAGGGAATATTCCCACATGTTAAAGAATACTTCTACTGATCGATTACCTTCTACTTTAGAGAAATGTGTGGATTAGTAAGGTATTTTGAAGCTATTAAGTACAAAAATAATTTTAAATGCAAAGAAATCTACGCTGAGACATACCACATCAGTGTGTAGGAGGTTTTCAAATTCTTTTTAATTTTAAAAGATAATTAACTTGTAAACCTATACTTGATTAAATTTCAAGTATTATGTAAGCGACCCAGAACTAGGGAGAGCCCGTAAAATAAGGGCCTCCCCCGCTTGCTTAGAAACCATTTTAAGTCGTTATCTTGGGGGCCTGGGGTTTAAATATACACCACTTGATGATGTTAGTTAAGACTTGGCAAAGCCTCTTCACCAGCTACTTCTGGACGCCACATAATAAAACAGTGTGAGCAGCTCTTTGAACACCACTCTCATGTAGTTTGAAAGACTGGCTGCAAACTCTAAAAGGGATCTCTGTGGCTACTGCAGGAAATAGATGGGCACTGGGACTACATTTAGTTTCAAGGATAGGCATGGAATGTGCTGACGCTCAGAAAGTTTACCAAACATCTGGAATATCCATTAGAAAAGAAAAGAAAATCGTGTCTGGATTAATAAATTACCTCTATATGTATACCTTAAAATCAACTCTAGCCTTGGCCATTTAAGTGCTTTTATTTCAGAGGTTTTTCTGGCGAAGTGTTAATGCCCCATCTAACAGTTTCTCATTGGTGTCCCAGCAGAATCACCCAGTGACACACACACACACACACACACACACACACACACACACACGCGCGTACATGCACACACACACATTTGGCAGATAAGAAACCAAAGATCAGAATCAAGGGACTTAGTAAGAGCTGCAGACTATAGTTCTGAGGTCAATCTAAGGGCTCTGTTCTTCAAACTTCCAATCAGTTCCTAGCGTTGCTGACCTCCTCCAAATACTAGCAATCAAAAGACAAAGCACATGGCACCAAAGTTTCTCTCTTCCCCTACTTTTGCATATCAAAAGTTGAAAAATGTCTTCTTCATTTTAAGTGGTATCACTTCACTTTGCACTCCTAAAAGAGCCCACAAACCATGGCATAAATTATAAAGTGCAGCGGAGTGATGGGGAGGAAGAAGGATAAAAAGCTGGGACCGGGGAAGCGACTAAGAAATAAGTCGGTAGGGTGGAATCCGAGAATGAAACTAGCTAATGGAGCGTGTTAGGGCTAAGATGATGATAACAGGGTGGAGGTAAGATGATAATAACAAGCTGGGAACCGACTGAAAAGGCACTATGCGGAGGGTGGGTGAGACGATTTCAGCAATACGAATGGTGTTGTGGAAGTGAGGGCAGAGTGCATTTACCCAGCTGTGAACAGTGTGATGAGAAAATATTAAGCTGAGTCATTGAAACAGTCTGCATAATAATAGTAATAATAAAAACGTACAGTAGATAGAGCATAGTATGGGACAGTAGTTTCCAACTGCTACATAAATGCTGAAAGCAGTTTAGCTCTTTAATTTCAAAGCTGAAAACTTAATACCAAATAACTAGTGGAGGTTTAAACCATTTTTCTACTTGACACGTGTGTAACTAAGACACAGTTGTTTGCTCCACTATTATTGACCTGTTCTATCTTAATGCACTTAGCAAACTTAGGCATTTAAGTTACAACTTTCAGGCATGCTAGAG
This sequence comes from Suricata suricatta, assembly GCF_006229205.1. Classification (NCBI taxonomy): domain Eukaryota; kingdom Metazoa; phylum Chordata; class Mammalia; order Carnivora; family Herpestidae; genus Suricata; species Suricata suricatta. The sequence continues at coordinate 62,054,296 of NC_043704.1, read as the reverse complement.
AAAGGCTCACTCTGCAAGGAGTCAGGGTTTTCTTGGCATCCAGATGTATCAAATATCCAAATTCCAGGCAAAATCTACTCTTTCTAGACATATGGTACAAGATGGCAGGCAGATCAAATCTGGATATGCACATATGGTTTTCACTTTATGGTTTTGGTTTCTGTATATTTCAATTTATCATTAGTCTTTATTTAAACAAATAGGTAGGAAGAAGGTAAAATATGTACTAATTATATTGCACTATAGGGTTTAGGGGCAGTAGTAAATGCATCCTAGCCCTAATACACCATTCTACCTTTCTGAAAGAGCCTCAGAGGAAGATTTAGAGATAAACTTAGGGTTTTGATAAGATAAATAGAGGACATCTTCAGGCCTGAGCTTTGTCAGCACATTCAATTTATCATCAGTAGCTTGGGGATGGGACTGTGAGGGCACATAAGCGCAATCCAACATGTTCAAAAGAACACTTTTCTTACTCCACAGGATGTATCATCAAGTAAATTTGATTGGTTGATCAAATTTCAGGTAGGATTGTATTATCACAAGAGGGTGGTATTGAAGAAAAGACAGAAGGAAATAATATCATGCCAATTTACTTATTCCCTTGGTATTACTCTTGCACTGGTATTAGGAGTGTGGAAATAAAAACCTGAGGGGAAAGTTGAATTAGTATTTCCCAAAATAAATTTTCCACATACTTGACAAAGCCAATGTGAGCTGTAGGGCTTAGGGAGAGGAAAGGAGTCCTTAACTAGCATGGGTCCATCTCTCATGAGTTAAGGAGACCAGAACCAGGACAAAGATGCATGACCAAATGTGATCACTATTAATTTAAATATCTTCCACCCAGCCCTCCAAAAAAATTGTAATTTTGTTAGTGAGGCTTTTTCAATGTAGGGTAGGATCCTATTTGTAGGATTTACCACAATAAGATGTTGTTTCCTACTCTAGCTAATTTTTCTAAAGCTTTGGATTTAAAATTTTACTAATAGCTTTCTGATAGTTTAGTGTTGTCAGGAAGAAAAGACAAATGCTTTATGGGAGATACAGTCCTATAGGCATGGAAATTCATCTGTTCTGTAATTATCTGAATAGCTAAACATGGGTTAAGATAAAATATATAGATAGATCTATATAAACTCTCCATGATGCTTACTATTTCTTCCCCTTTAGAGCGTGTTTCACCCACAATCCCCCATCCCATTCAAGGTCAGTATGATTTTTATGACTATAGTTCTGTTGCTGGGTCATTCTCCAACATCTATAATATGCAAAACACACAAAGGAGGGATATATTTGCACAAAATTCACATACAATAAAAATCTTTTTTTCTTTAAACTTTCAAAAGAAAGTCAATCAATTGTCCCCACACCAATTGATAGACATGTAACAGATTTGTCATCTGACTTAAGTAGATGAGTAGCAAGGGAGATGATGCTAAACTCAGAAAGCAATTCTCTCTTCAATTAATATAAATTAGAGGTAACAGTGAACTCAATTATTTGGAATACAGCCAGTTAAATTCTGTAACTCATAAAAATATGAATCCTCTAACTGACCACCCACTTATTTGGAGACTTATACATCTGAATCTCAAGTCATTGGTATTACTTGTAAAAATGAATTTATCTACTACTGCCAAAATTTGAACTCAACCAGATTACAAGGACATTAACTTTTCTTAAAATTGTGGCCAGTGCGGGGGCTTTTTCTTTTAAACATAACTATTTTAGAAAGTACAAATGAAAAAATAAGGTCGTCATTCTGTATTCCTTTTCATAAAACTTTCTCCACACCCAAATTAAAATTTGCCTCCTACATCACATTTAGATTCAACTTGCAGCCCCAGCCTTCTAGCTTAAGGCTATTTAAAGGCAAATTGGCAAATAAAATTAAAACAATACAAAAAAATATGAAATGAAACCAACCTACCATTGAAATTAAATTCCAGAAAAGTGATTTGCAAATAACACTCAAAGACCTGAGAAAAAATGGAAAGTAGGCCATGCGGGGCCTACTGTGGAAAAAATAAATCCAATTAAACAAGATTATTGTATACACTATAAAAGAAATGTGCTCAGAATTAAAGGTAGAAAACTGCTGTTTTATACATTTGAAGACAGATCATGTTTCATTAACACTCATCCAAACTAAAAATTAGACCAAAATTGGGTGAGGATATTCAGAGTGTCAATAATGTGATGTTTTGCATATGTATGTATTCACATATATGCAAACTTATTTTAATTATATTTGCAATGAGGATTGCAGGGTTTCAAGGATCAACTAGACAGCTTAATAACAAAGTTATTCTTAAGTTTTAAGAAGGGTCCAAACAATTTATAGAAGAACTATGTTGAATAAAATCCTTCCTTAAAACATTAATGAAATCTGTTTCTTGTCCCAGCTACTAAAAATAAGACTTAAAATGTGCCTGTTTTTTAGACTTGACATGAAAGTTAGTGTTCATGGAAAATATCCCATTTTGAATTCCCGACATGCCACAATTATTTTAAGCCATTTATCTTTGACTGTTGCTGCAAAGATTGACACCATTTTATCATGTTGACATCTTGCAAATATCTTGATGTGACAAACACATACACACGCATTTGTCCCAAGATAATATTTTCAAAGAGGTCATGCTCCATCCAAGATGAGCTTTGTACACTGTCACTAAGCCTCTAAGGTATTCTCTGTGGGAGCAGTTCTGCAACCACAAACTCAAATATTTTATCTGATCATGCTTTATGATATATATAACATAGAACAAAATGAAGTCAGACACGATTCACAAAGGACAGCTGTTGGATTTTGAAAAACAGTTCTGACCAGGAATGAAACATGTTGAACTTGGTATTTTCCCACAAACTGAATTATTGATTGGAGAATGACCCTAGTTTGACTTTCCCTTGTAGATAGACTGTAGATAGCTTCTTTAGATACAATAGTTCTAGAGAATATAGTTTATTTTACTAATACTTTGGGCTTCTGCTGGTAAAAATTGAAAAGCTGTTCATTGAGACGGGATAGCTGATGTGTGAGGTTGGTATGGGAAGATAATGCCCCTTTCAGTGCCCTGTTTCTTACGAAGGCGTTAACTTGTAGAAATCGGTCCCTTTTCTCCTCTTCTGCCCATGGCAACCCACGTGAAATGCAGTTTCCCGTGGGAAAAAATATTAATGTATCAGATCCTTAATTCTTTTTTTATAGTGCCACTTAAATACCACAACATCTATGAAAAGCCTGCATACCTCACGTTGGTTGTATCTGTAATACAAAGTACCTTTGCTTAATTAAATACTATATATTGTCATCATCTAGGCACAATCCTACATTTCAACTCTAATTTGTTAATGTATCTATAAGCAGTTGGTTGATGCAAATGGCCGGAAGGATTGAGAACCTATCAATGTCTTTCAGGGGTTTTGAAAATATGAGAAAGTTCCAAAGGTCCTTTTCTGGCTACCCATCACAAAAAAAGAGAACTTTCTCTCTTATTTTCCAATAACAGAAATACGTATTTAATTTTAGCTGCCTAGCTGTTAATGTCTTTCATTGGAGGGTCTCCCCACCCCCACTCTACATGGCTCATCAAGCTGACGGGATAAACATCAGAGTCGCAGCAGGAATGCAGTCCTAAACCCCTTCAAGCTGTGATTAAACAAAAACAAGGCTCAATAAATCAAATGTATTTCTCTTGGGTTTCCTTCATCATATTGCTTGATTTTCTGCAGTGATAATAATAATACTGGAATTATACCAAAGGATAATTTGTATTGTCTGTGACCAATCAGAAATTTTCAAATGTCCTTTCCTATTCTGCCACAAACAAAACACAACAAAACAAAAATCAGTGTGCTTCCCTGCTTCTTAATTTAAAAGACATATATAAATAAATAAGTGTTCCACCCTTGATCTGTTTCTGATAGGTGTTTTTTCCCATTAATTTTAATTTAGGTTTATTTATTCTGAAATGAGTCCTGAATTGCATATATTTGCATAACTACCTCTGACTATATCGCTGCAGAAAATTCACTGAATTGTAAAATGAGGGAAAAGTGGGCTCTAGATGTCTGAGGGAACTCTTCTCACTTTGTTAGGCTCAGATCGTTTCCTGCGGCTTCTGAATCCTGGGAAATGATAATATGGCTCGTCTCCGCCCCATAAGCTTACTTGTGCATAACCTCTCAGGACTGAGGTGCACCTAGAGACACCCTCACAATTAGAAAGACTGAAGGTTCGAAATAAAGTGACAAAACCCAAAGTTAAAGTGAAGTACAAGAAGAAAAAGGACAAGGACAAACTACCATGGTTTTATTTTTACCGCCCTCAAGGGAGGAGTCCCTTGAGGACGGACTCTCTGGGCTCCATCAGCCCATGCTTCTTCCATCGCCGGTACTTTAAAAAAAAAGTAATAACCCTGGAATGTGTCTCACTTGCTTGCCTCCCATCTGATTATTTATCCCAAGTGAACAGCCTTTCCATTCACTAACCCCGTGTGGCGAGTGGGTTTGGGAAATGTCAAGATTATCTTCCAGGTTCAGGTTTCGCACTGGGTTTGTTCACAGCTGCTTGCCATTCAGTTCCTGTTTTTCCATTGATAAAACACATTGCACATGGCTGGGTTTGCATGATTAATACAGCTGTCTAAAGCTTTCTCAGAAAACAAAACAAAACCTCCAAAATTAAAGTTTTAAGAAAAACGAAAATCCAACCCACAAACAAACCAGGCTTGCAGAAATCTGAAGTCCACCTGGCATGTTTTCTCCGCAGGGGGGCTGGTGCTGTTCTGGGCAGGCCTGGCATCAGAACAGCCAGATTCCTTCTCCGGCAGGAGGAGGTGATATACCTGCCCTGACCTGGCACTCCCAGAAATGGGTTCTCAAGATCAGACTCCCTGGGCTGGAAGGAAAACTGGGAGAAAATTCCTAAAGCCACACCATGCTGTAAAGATAACTGGAGAACCCCTATCGCTTCCTGTGTTATCCCAGATGACAATGGAAATGTCTCCTTTTAGCTCCTCATTATAATAGCAGTTTCATCTCTAGTAATTAATAATAATAACAACTAACATAGAAAGTAGACTTCTCATGCACCGATAGAGTTCTGAGGGCTATGGCATGTATTAACTCAATTAATCCCCACAATCCTAAGAAACTAACATGCACCATTTCCCATACTTCTTAATCGTCAAAGTACACACAAATTCCAGTCTATGCCTCACGGCATCCAGGCACATATATAAATCTATAGTACATTAGAAATAACCCTTCTGTATGTATTTGTGTTCATTAGATGTCTATCTGTCTAATGAATTTTAAACACTCATCTAGTTTATTTTATGTATTATAATGCTTATAATACATAACACTGTTACCTTAATATCCATACACTTTTACAAAGTCCATTTCCAGATATACTCAACACAGAGATGTCTGCCCAGCTCACACAGAGATTTATATGAAAGCATTCATCTTTAAAAAACATGAACAGAGCTATCTGGCGTCTGCGCATCTAATTTCACACACTTATTCAGGCTGATTTACATACACACCTCTATTAATCATGGATAATTACTACCATTGTTCTCTTTAATTCAGTTTTTCCAACTGTGAAATGGGAAAGAAATTATATTTTTCATGCCTACAAGCTCAGAGTCATTTTTTAAATAATATAAAAAGAGAGCTTCAAGTTCCCAGAAAGAAAGCACATTGAATTTTAAATAATCATATGCAGATGCACATAATTCTTATATTTTCCAGAAGTACTGATATTTAAAGACATAACTGGTATCAGATTGCCTGGATATTAGCTAACTACAAGTTCATTGTGGCTTCATTACAATTTGACGTATTACAAATTCTAGAGATTTCTGAAATGCCCACTGCTAACAAGTTTAAATATGGAAGTATCCCAAGGCCAAATAAAAAACGTTATTTTTCACCAGTATCATAGTACACTTAGAGAAGCTTCACACTGCATGGTTCTCTATATCTGGTTCATGTGCACACAGACACACACACACACACACACACACACACACACACACTCAAACTTTCAGTGAGTGCCCGTCATGCACGTTACCACCTTTCAAATTGACCCAAAGTCATCACTCTAAAGAACCTGTCCTTTGTTCTGGCCAAAAGTGTCAAACACGTCCCAGGGAAGGCTTTAGTTTTCAAATACATTGCATACATCTCTCCTTTCCCACTAGCTGGTGGGGGGAAAAAAGACCTTGCTTTTCTAGTGAATACTTGGGAAGTGGCAACACAAGTGTACAGCAAAATCATGGGTCCTGACTAATACACATGAAGACAATTAAGAACTGACACTTAATACCTGATGACCATGTCTGATTCCCTTACTGGGAGCAACAGGCTGATTTTCTTCAGTGGCTGGGAACCAAGTAAGATAGTTGTGCCAAAACCTCACCTAACATCCATCAGAACTTCTCCTGCCAACTCAGTGATTCAGACTCAACACCAACAGGTGCTTCTCTTTGTTGAAACCGGTTCTGCACCATACTCTTCTCAGCTCTGCATTCTTCCTTCTATTCTGTTTCCTAAACAATACTGGTTCTCTCCATGTTAAAATTTGCCAGCAAGAATAAACCTGAAATTTATTCATGCTATTATTTAAAGGTCCAACAGTGGCTTGGAAGTGTTACCTGTCTCAGAATTTACATTTAGCTTCAAGCTAAATGGCTAAAAATCTGACAGCATCAATTTAAAGGTAGGAGAATTTTTAGTGCTGGGACTCTTTTCTAATGCTTTTTCCTACTTTCCGAGTCTGTTTCTGCCTACACCAGTCAGCTTTTCCTGGTGATCTGCCTGTACTGAGGCTTTGCTGTGCTATGTAGATTTCTAGAGCCAGCAGGGATTTGAAGATGAATATTTTTTTGAAAATCCCAGCTCCCACTAAATTTTAATTTGATGGAAATATTTCTCTTCTAGGAGCTTTATGGGAAAAAATCTCTCAAAGTAACAATTACATTTGGGGATTAAGTTTAAGTAATTGACAGTCTTGTCTTTTTAATTAAAAGGAATAAAGCTGCCTAAGAAGAGCTCAGTGAGATTTGCAGCAGAAAATGTTGGCACGATGCCCCAAAGGGTGAGAAGACCAGGATCTGGAATGGACAGAAAATGCTGATGCAGGTCCCCCTGGTCTTTAGAATGCATCCCCAGCAGAGCTTGCCCTGACGTCTGCATCCGTGTGCCATTTAGCAGGAGGGTAGCCGTATGTTGTGGGGAGCATTTCTGGCTACAGCCAGGAAAGAAGTTCTTGCCTTGGGAGCTCTGCTTTAGGTTTGGAGACATTATATGGAGCAAGAGTCCGTGAAGGAAGTGGCACTGCTTAGAGTCAAAGAAAGAAAGAATACATATTCCTTCAGGAATTCAATCATCAGTAGAGTCTCAGCTCCTGACAGATGTCCTATGATAGTCCCTCCAAGTATATACGTGAATTTCGGTCTGGTCCCTGCCTCTCGCGTTCTTCTTTACCTGAAATTTGTACTCCTATCTATGTTTCTTCATTCTCTTTTTCTCTATATTTTATACCATATTCACCTCACCTTACATATATACTTTTTCTTTGACATCCTTCAAATAAAACCAAAGGAAACATTTTGATAATCTCTGCATTCACTTGTAAACACTGGTTAGCAGCCATGCAAACAAAGCCATTGTCCCATCTATCTGGAGGACACATCTACTTCTGAAGAGGCAAGATACAAATTAACCTTAGTAACAACTTCCCTTGTACAGTCACTCTGTCCTCACAGTGGTCTTTCATCATCACAAGTCATTTGTGGTATTAAATTAAATGAGCACCTCAGTCAGGAGGAAAAAAAATCAGCTTAAGTGGTCGCACCTCCCATCTCCCCTTGTATACTGCTGTGAGGAAACACACCTGCCAAGTAAGAACACAGCATGACATAATGAGTTTGGAATTCCAATTTAAGGTGCTCCTGGGTACCCAGATGGATGATGGGAGAAGGCAGACCACTCACTAGGACTACCCCGAGAATTGCCAGCTTATATCCACCACAAATCACTGGGGCGGGGGGGAGAGACTTTACAAGTCATTTATCATACTACCTAATTGGTCCCCGAGGAGCCAAACACCGCCATAGTTTATGACACTGTTTTGCTTCTTACCATGCTGATTGTAAAAGAAAACACTTCCCACATCCCTGTAACACATATGTATGTTTTAACACCTAGGCATTACCACTAACAGAGTATCTTTACTGTAAATCACAGCTGTCAGTCCATTCTATTTTATCTGTCCTACACTGTAACAGTAGTTCTAAATTAACCACTCACCTTCCAAACTTTGCAGTTCCAGTGTGACTTTTTTTTAACTAAGAGACATTTTGGGGGTAAGAGTAGCATTCTGTGGTTTAAAAAAATGGGACAGCTCTGTCCCGGCTAAGTGTCCATCCTGTGTACCATCCAGTGCTCTCTAGGCCACCCAGCACCAGGCCTTCCCAGCCATGTTCTCTGTTGGAAAGTTGCTTGGGTATTCTAAAGTTTTTCTTGATTAAATGTGTGACGTTTGTATGACTTGGAAGAAAGGGATATTTGGAGAACAGAAAGAACTATAAAAATAAAGAGAAAGAAAAAAGAAAAGAGAAAGAAAGAAAAATCAAGCAGTAGCTTGCAGTTCTCTTTGTTGAATTGCAAGTTAGAAGGTAACTTGGAGAGGTCTTCTTTCCTCCCTGGAGTTCCAGAACACAGGTAAGTTCATGGTTGAAAGGTGCTCAGTGTTGTAGGGCTGAAAACACGGAACAATCTTACTCATGGGAGGTCGGTTTTCCCTTAGAGACTCAACCCCGCCCCCCAGGCTAAGTCATTCAATTAATAGTGTGACTTGTTCTCCACTTAGATGTACTCTCCACTTGCTTGTGCTGTTTACAGTTTCTTTTAGAGTGCATGTTTTCTTTTTCTTGAGATTTCTAACCATTAGGAACACAGAAAGAGACTTCATTCTTGATGGCCAGTGCAAGTAATTTCTGGCCCAGCTTATCTGACAATGCATAATGCACAATGTTTTGATTACACCATTCATTCACTAAAATAAAACAAAAACAAAAAAAAAACTAGTACTTTCTAGTGCTGAACTCTGAACTTGGTCTTGGGAATGACTGTGAGAATGAGCAAGAAAGACATGGTTTCTGCAGTAACAGAGCTTCCAGATCAGATGGGATAGTAAATGAGGAGGTAGCAATCATAAGAAAGGTTACTAAGTTTAGGATACCTGTATGCCTGTATAGAGCACAGAAAAGGGAGCCTGGACTGGTCAGAGAAGGCTTCCAGGTGAAAGTGAAGTTCAAAAAAGGCAGAAAGGAGAAAAGAGAGGAGCAAACATTCCAGTACATACAAACATTTAGAATTCATAAACCATATTAAGTTAAACCATATTAAGTCTAATTCATTTTTAAAATCTGAAGAGTGATGTTTTCCTAGTAGTTTCTTATTCTTCCTCATTTGCATCTGGCTTGTTTTAAAAAGAAAAGACACATGATAAACCAGTGGGGTTTGAAGGCAAGGGAATTTGCATTCACACCTCTGTTACACTTTTAAGACAAGAAGTATCTGCTGGCTCATTTGTACAGACATGTACCAATACTGTATACATATGTGTGATAGGTAGCACTGTGCTGAGTGACATTTTTGGGGCGGGGGGTGGGGGGGAATGCCGGCAGAACGTCTGAAGAAAACTTTCAGCCTCCCAATAGGGAGGTTTGATGGTAAATTTCAACTTTAGTTGTAGGAATGGTCAGGTTGTAAGGAGCCATCAATACTTTCAAGGATCTACTCCAGAACCTGGTGATGATGTTATATTTGGAGTCAGTGATGCAGCAGGAATGAGTGAGGCATCCTGGGACTGTGAGTAATAAAGTCACTTGGGAAGGGTCCAAACACAACTGCCTTCACCAAGTCCTGACCAAGGGACATAGGTCCGCCATCTTTAATCCCTTATCTTCTTATTTCCAAGAGCCTTAAACCCCAGGAAACCTCACAAATTCATTTATCGCAACATTCAAATTCTGCAGGCCAGTTTACCTTGTTTTATGGTATTTGAATGTTTTTTTGAAACATACAAAATGAAAACACACATTACATGGATTAAAGACAGTCTTGAATCCCTTAGAATTTAAATCTAAAATGTATTCTAAAACAGATCTGCAATTTACAATTTAGGACTGGGAAATGAAAAGAGAGGAAGAAAACCAGAAAGATGACAATCTCTAGAGACCTACCCAAACCTGTGCTTTTAATCCTTTTTAGCAAGTCAAATAAATGAAGGCACAAAAGACTTTAAAATATACATAAAATGTATGTTTTTAAACATGGAAAATATAATCTACTTTGTACCAACAGCTAAGCAGATTTGGGGTTGAGAGGCAGTTCTTTACTAAATGAGATGACGGATCTTTAATTCTAACAAGGGCAAAAGGCCAGAATTGTACCCACGGGTACAACAGGTGCATTCTAGATACAAGGGAAGAAGCAGTTGTTTCTTCTAGAAGGCAGACACTGTCTCTCTGGCCCTAATACGTTACTGACAACCGATCCAAATACATTCACTTGTGGAATTCTTTTAATCTCATATGTATTTTTCGGTGGAGTGGCCCAGGGAAACCCCTTTATTAAACTTAGTCCCTTGGGCATTCTCTAACATTTTAATTCATTGATTATTAAAAATTAAATTTCTCAGGCTATATAAGAAACCTGTAGGATTTGAGAAAGCTGACTTGCTGTAAGAGGCTTAATGAAGCCCTCTCTTTATGGTGGGCATGCCTAGCGAATCTGCACTTTCTGTAACAATCCATATTGCTTTTGAGCAGAGCCCATCACAGTCAAAGTCAAATCATGCACGTAGACTACTCTACAGAGCAATTATATAAAGCCTACAGTCAGAAAGACCTCATAAACCCATATAAAGCATTTCTTTATTGCATTGTCATTTCATGTTGTTCAGACTATGTTCCTTATAGAAATTAAGCATTACATTTCTTAGCTTCTGTTTGGTTTTGCTCTATGCCACCATCCAACTAAAAAAGGGGAAAAAATCCAATCTCCTTGTTATAATTTCAACCCAAAACCAACTATTATTTTCTTTTCCCCAGATTTGGAGGATTTTCTTTTAATGCAATGCTTTGTTTTTATAAATAGTTTTCTATTCTGATAAGTGTTATACATTCTCATTATGCAAGATTTTGAAAATATATGAAATTATAGAGAAGAAAATTAAGATGATATATAATCTCTCTCCTCAGAGATAACATCGTGAATATGATACAGACAAATGTGTCATCCAAGGTGTGAGCTGTCAGTACACTACAAAATGCTGACGTTAAAACACCTTGGTCCTTCTCTGTGTTCTGCCCTCCTGAGGCGGGGTGTGTTTCTGCATCTTGCTCCAGCTCACGGCACAGGCAGGCTCAGGGCCAGCCCTCCTGCCCACGGGCACACCAGCTCTCTCTGCTGCTGTGGGCACACTCATGGGTCTTCCAAATCCAAGTCCTTGTCCTACAAGAACCTTCCATTGTGTCACCTCCAGGATTTCCAGTAGTAGTCCCCCCTTTCAGATGTGGGAGTGCCTACATGCTCTCTCTAAATTGGTGTATTAATATTTCCCCTTTTATAAATTTGTCTTTTTTTAATGTAATAACCTTTAAAACATTTTTTTATGATCCTCTTTACTGTAGAACATTTGGTTTATAGAGAATTGTTCCACTGATTGATGAGAATGAAAAGTGACTCTCAAATATTTGTATTCACGTTATACAATGAGAAATGACATCAGCATTCATCTGGTTTGGATTTATTTATTCATTCAACAAGGAGTTACTACCCTATGTCCAGGGTGGCAAATATTCTGCTCAATCATTCATGGCTCCAACTCACTCCTAAATAGCACCAAACATGTGAGGTCCATTTCTGTTCAACTGTGAAGAGGAAAAGGCTTAGAAGTATTTGAAAGTAAAGTGTAGGATTCCTTGACCCGATGCTGGTTAAGGAAAGCCAACTTCCTTTCTCAAATACTGGTGTCATACTAAGACTCCCTAGTTTCCCCAGCTATTTTGATATGTTCTCTTAGTAGTTAGGATAATGGTCCACCTATGAACTAAGAAAACAGGAATCAAGACTCCTGGCTGGCTCAGTCAGTACAGCATATGACTCTTGATCTCAGGATCATGAGTTCAAGCCCCACGTTGGGTGTAGAACTTTACTTAAAAAAAATAAACAAACAAACAAAAACTGGGAATAGCCTTAAGATTGAAGTTTAGCCCTATCTCTCTTTTTTGGCTTCTCCCTCGAACTACACCCAGAATCACTACTGTGGTTCTCAGAGAACATCACTCCAGAGGTACTAGCCATTAAGACAGGTAAGTGGGAAAAAATAAAAAACTCTAACAACCTAAACAGAAATCACAGGCATATCTTTTTCTATGTCAAGGAAACAATGATAATAATACTTGGAAGTGGATGCTGCTGTTGCCTAAAGCTGTGAGTGGAGAAACCTGCGAGAAAGAAATTAATAACTTTCTAAGCTTGAAAGTGGCTTTGAAAATTGAATTAATAAACATCCCCCTTTTAAGCCACCATAATAATAAGAGTTTTGTTTTTCAAAACAGTCGCAAAAAATACAAGTCAGAGCATATAAAGTATTAAGTTCCCATCGAGGAACCTTGTAAATGTTATGCTTCAGGTCTTCAGCATCAGTGAAGGAGGTGAGGCAGCACATTGAATCTTCTTCATTTCCTTTATTAAATCCCTTAAGGATTTTAGCCTCCTGCCTCTCTCACTTTCTCCAGGCAACTAGAGGGTAAGATTCCCATTGAATTCAGACCTTCCCTATCTCCTGAACAGACAGTCTTACTAGATGGCTCTGAATGGGGGTGGGGAAGTAGGGGTGGTCAATTCATTGTTTTACATCCTCAAACTCACGTGTCATTTTCAAAATCTAAGGCATATCAGATGACCGGCCTTCTACAAAGAGTTGTGTTACACACAGCAGAGGAGAGAAGGTTTCCTTGTTCAAATGGTTGTGGCGGGTTATAAAGCGAGCCATTTATGTTCAAGTAAACGTGGAATTAGAACAACAACACAAACAATATAGACCTCCAAAGCTCTGTATACCCCACATGTGGCTGGGAATGAAGGAGGGCTCAGAAGCAGCAGGTTCAAGGTAAGTGGTTAAGAGTCAGGAGACTCAAAGCACTGAAAACCAATTCTTTTCTTTATGGATTGGTTGTGCCCTTACCTCCTCTTCTAGATAGAACTCAAAGAAGGAAACAAGACAAAATTATTCATAAACACAGATTTGAACATTCCCTAGGGCAATAAGGGATTTTTTTCCGAAGTATAAACTCTAGAGTTTCCAGTGACACCTCCATATCAATGACTTCAATTCTTGGAGACAGAGACACAGAGAGAAAGAGAGAGAGAGAGAGAGAGAGAGAGAGAGAGAGAGAGAGAGAGAAAGAGAATGAATCAATGAATCCTACCACATCCTGGAAGATGAGAAGGTAAGAGGTAATAAGTCTTCTGGCCTTTGGACAAAAAAAGAAGCTTAGGTTTTTATCTTCCAAGATTTAAATTTTCATTAGTTGGGAGGATGTTCTTAAGGAAAGCTCGACACTCCAGAAAATTTTCTACCTGCCCAAATTTGGGGACTGATGAAAGTAACTTCTGGCCCCATTTGGCTCTTCAAATGCCTGAATTCTCAGCAACAATTTTGCCTTGCCACTAGGGCACGACGGTTCCTAAAGGAGAATAGAATCTTCCTTTATCCAGAATCCTAGCGAGGGTGATCTTCAGGTATAAATTGATTCAATCGCACATTCATTTGTTGATTCATCCATCCATTCATTTATGCATGGGCGTTTATTCAGCAAATCTATTGGATACTCACTCTACACTAGATGAACAGTGAGCTGAGACACAGTAGTAAACAAGGAAGACGTGGTCTATGCCAATTAGGCTGGTGAGGTGGCTCTTTCTGATGCAGCAGGCTTGTCTAACATGGCTAAGGTGTGAGGTTAGGAGCACCTGGGTGGCTCAGTCGGTTAAGGGTCACACTCTTGGTTTCAGCTCAAGTCATGAACTCAGAACTTCCCCAGTCAATCTCTCTCTCTCTCTCTCAAAATAAATACACTTTTTAAAAATCTGAAAGTTAAAAGTCAAAGACAGATAAGCATAAATAAATGTGTCCTAACACTTGCCTTTTCTGGTATTAAATTCTTTCCCTCACTGTTTCCTTGTACCCCATCAGCAGCAGCTAAAGTCTAAGCATATAGCAATAATGCTTCCAGAGAATTCTAGAACTTTCTCTGTACTAAACTCCCCTGAAGTTTTGTCCATTGTATTGCTACAGCTTTATCTTTTTATTTTATTCTTTGGACCTGCACTATTGTGCTTACTGGTTAAGTGTATTTGCTAAAGTAAGATCAATATGTGGTGATATGTTTTCCTGAAAAGTATAAAAATCATAGGTTTCAAGTGTATTGTAATGAGTGTGTCCAGGGAATCCCTATGGAAATATGCCTGTCAAGGCAGTTTTACTTAAGAATTTGGAATCACCTTAGCACCACAGAAGGATGAATCATTTTCATTTGTTAAGGACAATAAAAAATATTTTTTCTCTCTTCTGTAAGAATAAGAAATACTCCTTTTGAAAATGTAACATTTCCTGCAGGCTCTGACTGAAAAAAAAAAGTTTTTATTTTTCCCACTATTGCCACCTGGTGGACACAGGCAATCCCTTTAGCTAGAACATAGGAACATGTCTTTGTATTGCCACAAGATGGCAGCACACAACCAAGATTTCAAAGTGCCAGGCTCAAACCGTGTAGGGTTTACTCTTCAAAAACGAAGGTTCTATTCCAACTGAAGAAAAATGAATAGGAAAGAATAGTACAAAATAAGCACCCTGTTCTCTTTCCCTGAAGATAAATGGAATTCCCAGTCTTAAGATCATTAGCGTCTCACGATCCAATCTATCGCAATAGGGAATGCTTCCTAAAATTTAATAGGTAAACTAGTTTGCTTTTTAAAGGCATTTCAAGCAAATGCATATTTTTATCTGAATTTTTGTGAGCTTTTCTTCATAAAGTATAATATTTGAGCAACGTTTTCAAATCCTTCTTTTAATAACTTAAAATTTTTTATTGTGTATTTATTTTTAAGAGACAGAGACAGAGTGCAAGCAGGGGAGGGGCAGAGAGAAAGGGAGACAGAATCTGAAGCAGGCTCCAGGCTCCGAGCTGTCATCACAGAGCCTGATGCGGGGCTGGAACCCACAAGCATGAGATCATGACCTGAACTGAAGTCTGACGCTTAACCGACTAAGCCACCCAGGCACCCTTTTAATAACTCTTTCTAATTAGTTAGTGGGGGAGTTTCTGTTCCCTAAGAGAAATATTTAGGGCACGCAGACTCTTATCCAGGCCTGTGTCGCTGACTGGTTAACCCAGGCACATTGCTGGGGTTCTCCGGACCGAAAAGCTGCCCCCTCGCCGCAGTGTGCAGGCGCCTCTCAGTGTTTTGTTGGTCCTTATGGTTGCAGTAGACCTTGTGTTTTTTAATTTTGTTCTTTGGATCTGCACTGACATGGCCTACCTGTTAAGATATATTCTTCTCTCTCTTTTTTTTTATTCTTCTCTTTTCAACCAAACTTGCACTAAAAGACCTCTCTAGAAGGGATTTTACCACAAATCTGATAACAAAGTATCTTACTATGTATATGGCAGCATTCCAAGTACAGTTTGATCATTAACTTATCTAACCAATAGCACAAATATTAAGGAGCATGTTAATAAAATTTCTTTTACAGATAATGAAACTGAGGCAAAGAGAGGTTTCATGGTATTTTCTAGGTTGAGCAGAGAGCTCGGTCTTCCTGCCCACCCAGGCCCCTGAACAGCTTCTTGGAATTAATCCCAGGAGGCCTGTGGGTCAGGGCTAGAGCAGGGGAAACCAAGTGTTCTTTATACAAAGATGGTCCCATTAAGGATCTAGGCCTCTTTGGGTAAGAAGCAATCACTCTGTGACCTTGCAGCATCCTTATAAATTCTAAAGAATGAGAAACCAAAAGAACCAAAGAACGTAGGGAAGTTGCACCTTGCACCAGAGCAGAGCCCAAATGTCCCCAGTCGAGAGTGAATCATGTAAATATCCCAGCGATAAACCTAGAGTTATACAGGCTATGGTTTCCTACCTTTGCCTCCATAAAGATACCAGAGGGGAGTTACAGAATAATGGGCAGGGGTCTGGCTGGAGAAGTGGGAGCCCTGGATGTGAGTCTCGGCTTTATTCTGGTGACCCTGAGTAACTAATTGGCCTCTCTGGGCCTCAATTTTCTCATGTTATGTCAAGCACATTCTCTGCCGTGCCTCTTCAACAATGTTTAAGGCAGTACATTTATTTCAAAGAAAAGTAGTCAGAGCAGGTGTTACAAAAGAAAAATAAGTGGAAGTATGTTTAATACACAATACATCAGTGGTCAGATGATCGGTGTGGTCAACAGGTAGAGACCACTGTTTTATAACTTGATGAAATCTGGCTTCTCTTCTGGAGTCCGAGTGACAGGTTTCTGGCTTCTGCTAGGAGAGGGGCAGAATTCTCTCTGCATCCTTCTGTATGGGAAGACTTCAATTACTTGTGCAATTAATATACTAACTCTTCAAAGACAGAAGGACAGGTGCCAATAGCTTTGAGCAGCTTCAGAAATGCATCTGGAGGTCCACCAGCAGTCATAGTGCAAAAGAACATTCACACTAGGACCCGTCCTCCTCACATCTGACAAGTTTAAGGAAACTGTCCTTACCCGTAGACACAGCTTGCTATTAGGAACAGCCTGGCTTATACTAATTTCACTAATGCTGAATCATAGCCAAACATTTTCAAGACCTCAGACTCTAGGAAAATTGTGCCCCCTTCTTATAGCCATCATAAGAATACCAGAAAACGGCATGCTGATTGAGGACTTCTCCTTGTGACCTCCTTTGGATTAACAAAGGAAAAATCAGTGAAGGAAATAGACTACACTGAACCCCAGAAACTGTGCAGACCTTATTCTGAAGTTCTGACCCCTTTGTGTTAAATCGGATAATAATTTAACTACTCAGACTCTCTGTTGTTTTAACAGAGCCTTGGAGCCTCTATTAGGGGACTTCTGGCATATATTTATTTTTCTCATATTTCAGGGATTCTAAATCTGTTTTGGTCCATTGTGCATTCAGAGTGCCTTCATGCAGTGGCTCTACCACAACAGGAAACAGTAGCGGAGGCAGCCTGTGCTCCACGGAACTCACAGTCCGGTAGTGAAGACATGCATCACTCAAAACCTCAGACAAATGTATTTAAAATTAAAACTGAGATGAGTGTTATGAAGGTGAAGGAGAGCAGAGCTTGTAAAAAAGGGACTTAATTTTTCTAAGGGGACTAAGGAACCTCCCCTGTGGAAGTTATAAATGAATTCTGAAGGATGAGTGGGATTTCTAGTAGTGGTAACGTTGGGCCATTGGCCCTACAACAGAAAACCATGGTGGCCTGGGAATGAAGGCAGGCGGGGGCCTAGGATGCAGAGATGGCAGACACTGGTGAGGCTGGAGAGATGAAGGGAGAGCTATGGACGCCATGCCAAGGATTCGGGTCCTCATTCTGGAAGACACAAGAAAGCATGAGCAAGTTTTAAGCTTGTAAATAGATGTCCAATTCAAATGAGGGGAATAAATGTCCAAATCAAAAGGCTCTCTTTAGCTTCAGAGTTCAGTCACTTTACTTCCTTGATGAAAGTGTGTTATCGAGGGGTGCAAGACTACATCCTGATCTTCAGGGGAGACAACCCATATACCCCAGCCCTGGTTTGGGCTCCTATATCTGATTAACCATTCAGTTGGTCCTGAGAGTCAACGTGATGTCCTATGGAAATTTTCCATATTTACTTCTTTTTTTAAAAAAATATTAACGTTTCATTATTTCTTTTTGAGAGAGAGACACAGAGAGTGAGCAAGGGAGGGTCATAGAGAGAGGGAGACACAGAATCCGAAGCAGACTCCAGGCTCTGAGCTGTTGGCACAGAACCTGACGCAGGGCTTGAACCCACAAACTGAGATCATGACCTGAGCCGAAGTCAGCCCCCCAACCGACTGAGCCGTCCAGGTGCCCTGCCATATTTACTTCTAAAGATCAAACAGTATTCTCCTTTAGTTGATTAAGATGGTCAAGAGGGAATTCAGGTACTTGACCTGTAGGAGCTCTTCCAACCCTGATATTTACACGTTCAACAAGTGTATATTGCACACACACACTGCATGTCAGACTCTAACGTAGGCACAGGATACAGTGATTGACAAGACGCACACTGTTGCTGTCCTCGTGGAACATATGTTCTAGGGGAGGAGACAAACTCCAACCAAGCAAATACGGAGGTGGATAAAATGATACCAAGTAGTGATAGGTGCTAATAGCATTAATAAACCAGGGTGAAGGAATAGAGTGACAGAGGTACCATTTTGATAAGGTGATGGGAGAAGTCCTTCCCGAGTTGGGGTCATTTCAGCAGAAATTCAGTCGCTTCTGAATGAAGTGCCTACCTGGGCCAGGCAGATATCTGGGGGAGAGACATTCCAAGCAGACGAAACAGCAGATGCACACGTTCTAAAGTTGGAATGGATTTAGTTTGTTAGAAGAAAAACATGAAAGTCAGCTGGCTTGAGAGGAACAAACCGGGGACAGAGGCCGGGATGGGAGTGGAGACCAGACCCCTCCCATCGTTCCATTAAATTGCAGGTGGGTGTACTTTTACATGCCATCCTCAGAGTTCCTGTACTTGTCTATATGCATAACCTGTAACATCAAATATTGTAGTTGGCAATGGTTTTTGCCACCTCCAAGCACACATTTATTCTAACAAAACAATCTCTTTCCATGTGCCTTTCTTTTTCTCTCTACCAGTATATGTTTCTACTAGAATGTTCTTTCCACCTTTTGTCCCATTCTCCTTTCAGTGGAGAGTACCAGATTCCCTTTGTGCTTATTTTCAGTTGACAAAAAAATTTTTTATCTGTTTTTTGTTTTGTTAAATGTTTCTTTTTTAGAAATTGGCACCACCGTGCACTTCAAGCAAAAAGGTATGGCTCTTATTTCTATATGTTAAAGAATATCTTCTATATGTTAACATTAAGATTTCTTAGCCATATATTGGGGTTTTATACACTTGAGTTTATTTCATCTCAATAATTTGTGATAATAATTTTCATAACATATTTACCACTATGTTTCCCAAATTGCAAGCTCTCTCATTCACAAAAAGCCCTGACCTATGATTTTGTTGGCTATTTATTTTTAAATCTCTGGAACTGAACGAGTTATTACCTTTCCCACTTTCCGTGTGTGGCCATGGCTAACTCTTGTAGATCTGCACTTTTGGCAGTGTTCACTGTCTCTCGTTGGCTATTAAAGTGGATGTATTACTAAAGGAAATAGAGTAACATCTCCTAAAATAAAGCTCTTGAACATTTAATATTCTCTCCTGCCTCAGTGTTCTCCCAGGTCATCACATGACCTCCACTTTGCAGTACACCCAGGCTGCTGGGGTCTCCCAGGAGCTACTCCACATGCCTCCATCAGGCACGGGGCACAAAGCTTCCCCACAAAGGCAATGCAATCTAGTTAAAGCTTCATGAAATGCAAACAATTACCAAATCTCCCTACAAAGGTCTCCCTACAAAGACAATGCAATCAAGTTAAAGCTTCATAAGATGCAAACAATTACCAATTCTGAGGCAACCTCCTTACAAATCCAACAGAAATCCTTACAGTGTCTATCCCCAGACCAAAGCCACAGAGAAAGGTGCATGGCCAGACATCACCCTTTTTAAGTTCTCATAGCCACTCACTTGGATTGGTAATTGCTTCACATGAAAATGTTTTCTTCTCTAAGTCTCAAAGGGGATGAGCAGCCAAGGTCCTTCTCAGTAGTTAAAATCTATTTTTGTGGGACTTAGACCCTACCAGTGACCAACAGCCACAGAAATTATGTACCCTTTGGGGTGTCTGGATGGCTCAGTTGACTGTCCAACTTCAGCTCATGTCATGATCTCAAGGTTTGTGAGTTTGAGCCCTGCATTGAGCTCTGTGCTGAAAGCTCAGAGCCTGGAGCCTGGTTTGGATCCTGTGTCTCTCTCTTTCTCTGCCCCTCCCCTGCTCTCTCTCTCTCTCTCTCTCTCTCTCTCTCTGTCTCTCTCAAAAATAAATAAATATTAGAAATTACGGAGGTTTTGCTGCTTACTCCAAGGAAATGTTTAGCGCCTTGTTTATGGTCAGCTCTAACAAGTCTTCACAGAGAGCAGCAGAGAAGAGGACCTCAGAAATACAGACATTATAGCAAGATCATTTGGGGCAAGAAAGTGTAAAGTCCTGTCCCCTTCAGCCCTTCTTCTCTCCCCAAAGCCATGATTATCAATTACATTTGAATTTTAAGTGGTTAGTGTTAGTGGAATGAACATATGATACACCAGGGGTTTGGTATGGATCGAGAAATTGGGCATATCGTTTTCTTTCAAAGATCATTGAGATAAATTCCTAGTGGTACCCAAAGGAATTCTAAGCATCAACCTAAAATTTCAAATTTTTGCATGCCAAATATTTGATGCTGTTGTGATGGAAAAGATGTAATGGACGTTACTGTGAAAATACTTCTAGATTATCCAAGACTCACTTGTAGGAGGAGCCCAAATTTAATTCTGAGACACATTGTTTAAATTAAACATCAATATATCTCCTCCTCTATGCGCCAGCCTGGAGATTATAGGCTTTAATCCCCAATTCATTCACCAGAGGAAGCTGTACTGACTGAATGGGGAAAGCAGGTGGCGCCAAAGTCGATCTTACCAGACTTCTCTATAAACATGGCTTCCCAGGACAGGGATGTGCCTTAGTCTGCACATCCAGATTATATCTAAGAGAGATGTAGATTATTTTTCTCCTTGCTTAACAATTGTTTTGCATTTTATTTGAGTTTTTGTTTTATTTTCAGTCACTTAGTCAGCCTTAATAATTCTAAGTAGAATTCAAGCTTAAATCCACCTGGTCTTTTTTCTTGTATGGCTAAAAACAGGAATAAAATTATTATAGACCTTGATTCCTTAGTGGCTGAAAGGAATCCCCAAGGATCACTGAGGCTGTGATTATTGATTATTACATTTTTAAGAATGACTATTTTGAACAAATCTAGTCCTAAATCCAGGAAAACGAGCCCTAAGTACTCAGGAGAAGCAACAGAAATGCATTGGCTATATTTGAATCATAAACTGTCTTCAAGTGTATGCTCTCTAAAGCAAGTGTTGGAAAATCACCTTGTACTTTCTTTGAGATTTTACTTAAATACAAATCAGTTGGCTGAATATCCTGCACCAGATTTGTAGTGTAGAGATTTGCCAAAAATTCTCATATCTTGCAATTTCAGGATGTTTAATCAACCTTGTCCTTAATCACAAATTCCTTTTTAAAAAATATTGTTGCAGAAAAGTGCAGCCCAGCATTCACACTGATGCAGAGTCTCACTTATCATCCTGTCTTGGGGTTGAGAACCTTGACCTGATGTGTTAATTCAAGATTCTCAATCTTGCTATAGCTGAATTTTGCCCCTCCGGGTCAAATTTTAAAAGCCTTGACCCAATTCACAAACCAGTGCCTTTGGTTCGGGGGTATTTCATCCTTTTCTGTAATCCAACCTTCTATATTTAATAGCAATAATGATGATATACCATTTAGTGCATGTTTGCTAGATATCACACATATAAGTGTATGCACACATACATAAACACATATAGAATGTGCCTTAATGCCAAGATATGAGTTTTGTCTGTTGTGTGAAAAACATGTAGCAATTTTTGAATTGTGGTTCTATTTGCTCATCTATTCTTAAGGCTAATTTATGTTTACAGACTTTGCTTTCATTATATCTGTCAGTATATAAAAGCACTTGCTGAGCCTGGCCATCTGGTGTGGGAAATAAGATTTATCATTTGCATTTTCACAAATAAGCAGAAATTTCATAACTATGAACTAAAATGTAATTAATGATTTTGCTGATTATTCTTCCCTGAAATAGCCATTAACTGAAGTAGTCTCCTATGCAGTCATATATATCTATAATTGCATACACACTTGTGATGATTCTCCAACTCTCATTCATTTACTCTTGCATTTTTTCAAGCTATTTATTTACTCTCAAAACCAATTATGAAAAGAGCATGTCATAGAAGCACATCAAATAGCTATATGAGAGCACTTAATAAATAATAATTGATAGAGATGAAGATATTAACAGATCCACAAAATGCATTTCAAATCTATAATAATAATTCTACTAAGGATAAAATTAAAGATTATTAACACAGTCAAACTGGGATTCCTATATACATCATAGACTGGCATGTGAAAGTAACAGTTAATTCTCAATTATGTGTGTTAAAAGACCAATAATACGTGTGTGCATTATATCACATGAGTATCCACATAACATATATACTCTCTTTGTATCTGCATATATGTGTGTGTACATGCATTAGCAAGAATGTTATATATGACCATGTTTGTTTAGGTCCATTTATGTACATACCATGTTTTTCAATGATGGAATTTTTGCTTTCTAAAATATTTACTGTCCTTCAAATAAAATGATAAGACTAGGCTTTCTAGACATCCCCAGTTAACACTCAACTCCAAGGTGTCTGAAAGATAACCTAGCCTGTCCCAACACTAAAAATGAGATTAAGGAAATAGGCAGAATTAGACTCTTCCTAAAATCCTTCTGTTTCACACTATCCCTAAGGCAAAACAAAAATCATTTTTGCTTAGTCCTGTATGGCCTCAATTTGTGTATAGTCTTTCTCTGTTTTGGAAACTGTACTAACAACACTAATCCAAACAAATGTGCCATCGAGTTCATGCCATTTAAAGCATATAGAGGAATTAAAATGATAAGTAAATGCGGGGCGCCTAGGTGGCTCAGTCGGTTGAGCGTCCGACTTCGGCTCAGGTCATGATCTCACAGTTTGTGGGTTCAAGCCCCGCATTGGGCTCTCTGCTGACAGCTCAGAGCCTAGAGCCTATTTCTGATTCTGTGTGTCCCTCTCTGTTGCCCTCCCTTGCTCGTGATCTGACTCTGTCTCTCAAAAATAAATAAATGTTTAAAAAAATTAAATGTTAAGGAAATGCATTGCCATCTGGCTAGAAGGTCTGGGGAGTGGCCATTGAGAGACCTTAAACGTCACAAAGGCCATCAAGGGTGGCTAAGGGCATGGTGGGTAGGTTAAGGAAAGGCATTGAGCTGAGACTCCGAATGTCCATATTCCAGTGCCCGAGCAACAATTACTGTCAGGTTCTTGAAACTAAATTCCTCACAAAAAAAACATGAAGGTAGCAAAAGTGGCTTTTATTAATATGATCCTATACCCATTCAGAAAAGTGAAGACTTGACTGATTAGTTTACGCTGCCTTTCCATAGCTTTCCAGATAATAAAGCTTATTTTAGACTATAACTATGCTGTCCACAGTTTGCAGATCTTCATATCTTTATATTAAGTAATATTTTTAATATTCACAAGAAGACATTCTGAAAAAAAATATTCTGTTGAAAATCATTTGTTCAAAGATAATGGATGCCTCCGTGTTGTTTTGTTTGTTCTGGCTCTTGTTTTAAATGAACCCCAAATTCATTTGCTGGATGATAGACAGGAGACTCACTGGCTCTCCTTCCCTGTGTAACCAGCATGTAGTGGCAATGGTCAAGAATGGGAGCCAGCTGCCTGGGTAAAATCCCTCGCTCCTCTGCTCACTGGCTCTGTGCATTTGCGCAAGAGATTCAACCTCTCTATGCCTCTTATTATCTCACTGTGAAAAAGGGTTCATTATAATACGTGCCTCATAGCATGGGGATGTCCTTACATTTGTAGAGTATTTCTGTGTATTAGAGCTCTATAATTGTCGGTTTCGTTCAGTTGATGTTGTTGCTATTTTTTATAGAAAACACAGATTAGGAGAACATTCTTGAATTCAGCATTTGCCCTGTTATCTTACATCCGATCTGATATGCTTATAGACAATTTTGGAACCATTTGCATACCAGAGGATGCTTCCATTGCGCTTGAAAACCATCATAAGATTTCCCATGCATGCACACACAACACACTCACATGCACACTCATTCACACACAGTGATCTGCAGATGTGCCCTCAGAACTGCAAAGTGACACATAAGTAGCCACGTTAATTTCTCTCTTGAACATCATTGTCTAAGCATAAAGCCTTAAATCTAAAAATCTGTTATGAAAAATAATAATATTTTCTTCTTGTAATAGATCTATATGAACAGAACTATACAAAAGGAGAAAATGGAACAAGCAAAGCATAGGAGACAAGCTCTTGACACCTACATTTTATGCCCCAATTCTTCTCTCTGTCTACACAAATCCCTTCTCCACTTCCCTCGCCATTCCCGTCTCCCTCTTAGATCCAAACCCACGTCCCCAAAATTGTGTCCATGTTCGGAATACTGGGGTGACAGTGGGAAACACATAGACTGCCACTCCAGGGTGAATTTTGGGAAAGTTCAAGTCTTAGTTCTGCTTCTGGTTTGGATTTGCCTCTCAACCTCTTTAGGTTTGCTGATGGTGGTGGTGGTTTTTATTGTTGCCTTTGCATTTGGTTTTTAAAGTGTCACATGAAGAGTTTGGACAGATGTCCAAACAGGGACAGACATCCCCTGCGATGTCCTAAGTCGCTATGAGGAGTTGACTATTTTCTAGTTTGTAGCTAAGGTGCCATTCGGCCATAAATGTTCCTTGGAAACAACTCCCCTCCCCATTAACAAATAAATAATTACTGCTTCCCCCTGAGAAATGAGAGTTTCAGATTGGCTCTATATTTTATTGATGGAGCTATCGTGATGAGTCAGCTGGAGGAGCCTGTGTCTGGCTGCTGAAAGACCCTCACCAGAGCTCGGAGTCTGAGTGTGTGCTGCCATTACAGGGCTCTGCAGAGCACCGCGTTGGAGAAGAGGTTGGGTGAAAGGGAGCCCATAGCACCGGCAGACACATCATTGACAGCCTTCTCCAGCAAGAGTATTTTGTATTCAAATGTGTTTCAACCAACTGATACCCCTTGAGATACTTAGAACTCAAGGAGAAGGATTTAGGAAAGATTGTGAGCCCTTCTTGGGCTGGACATCAGCACAGTGACTTTGAGGTGCTGGTACGCAGCCCCTTCTTACCTCTGACACAGTCAGCAGTCAGCTGTAACAGTGAGCTGAATGTAACTGTTCTCTTTTCTTTCTCTTTTGCGCTGCAGGGCCCGGGTCGGTGAGAGGAATAAATGGATCCATCAGCCTGGCCGTCCCACTGTGGCTGCTGGCAGCATCTCTGCTCTGCCTTCTCAGCAAATGTTAATAGAATAAAAATTTAAAAATAATTTAAAAAACACACAAAAATGCGTCACACAGGATACAGAGAGAGAGAGAAAGCGAGATGGGGGAGACTCTTTATTTCACAACTTTGTGTGTTTATAAATGGAGTGGGAAATAAGAAAACGAAGAAGAAAATACATTTAAAACCATTTTAAAGTCCATCAATAAAAATTTAAGTATAAATCAGGGTGGGAAAAGTTCTACAAGGATATGTGTATATCGAAGCAAATGTATGCTATATAAAGACTACATCAAGCTAAGGACACCCGGATGTTGTAAAACTAAGACAAGTGAAGAAGTATCAGATGGATATTAACCCCCCACATACACACACTTTATCCTTCCTTCATTCTTTTTCATCTATGGGGAAAGAAAAACTAAGGTCTTGCCTTTGGTGTTTATATTGCCATCATCTTTTTACTGTTTTTCAATTGA
The DNA here is from genome assembly GCF_006229205.1 of Suricata suricatta. Classification (NCBI taxonomy): domain Eukaryota; kingdom Metazoa; phylum Chordata; class Mammalia; order Carnivora; family Herpestidae; genus Suricata; species Suricata suricatta. The sequence goes on along the minus strand of NC_043704.1, from coordinate 62,028,372 downwards.
GCTGCTGACTTGTAGCCATTTCGGACTATCAGTGGAATCCATGCTGGAATCCCGTGTTGAGCCTTTATCTGGCTTTCCTGCCTCCACTATCTCCCCAACTTTTAAAACCGTTTCTTGCTCCTTCAGTGTGTTCTATCTCCCTCACATCCATCCCAGATACTCCGTTTTATTCCCCCACCCCACCCCCCTGGCTGCTGCTTCTCTTCACCCCCCTCCCCCCAGCACTAGTCATGCCGCAAATGCTAGGAAGTGCCATTTAATTTTCTCCACTGTGCGTGCGTGCTCAAGTCTCTCGCTCTCACGTGGGTATACAAGTATGTGAGCGTGTGTGTCTCTCTCTCTAAAGCATGCCAAGGGAATGGTCCATGTGTACATAGACTCATTGTGCTGTAGATACTGTCCCGCATTGTAATTGTGAGACGCGGCTGTGACCAGTTGCTGGGGGACACGGTGGAGAAGGAGGCATGGAGAGAGCCCCCCACCCCCACCCCATGGCTGTCACATGACATCAGTGTATATTCACACCAAGCTGTGCCCCTTTTAAGGGCAGAACCTCATATTCCTCCTAGTCTAATCATCAGAACCCAGTCGAGAGTCACTCAGAATATCACTGTAAATGAAAGTGCCTACTATTGACGGGGTGAACAAACAGTAGAAAGAACCAGTGACGTCAATGAGGTGACCTAGGAGAGAAGGTTTCTGATTTCACTCTTGTTTCATGAGTCTGAGGAATTCATATATTTCCTGGCTTTTTGCAGGCTTGTACCTGCTTTGCTGCAGGAGTGAGTAGCATGTGTTGAGTAAATCCCAAGAAGCAGGAAGGTCTCCAAGAGTTAATTCCCAATGAAAGGATGATGAGCCACGTGAAGATCCTAGGCAGCCCTGTTTTGCCCCCTCCCTGATCTTCACATAACACTGCATTTGGCCCATGGATTCCACTGAGTAGAGATTGTTTCCTATAAGGAGACTGAACAAGGCAGGAAAAGTAGACAGATGCCCAGATCCCTACTCATCTTGTAGAGATGTTGCAGAGCTCTATACAAAGTATTAGCCATAACAAGAAGGAATCCATTCCTTGCGCTCCTTTGCAGATTTTTGTCCTGATGTTGCAAGCTAATACTTTATTGGTGGTTCGCACCATCTCCCTTCTGCCCCACTGGTAATGTTTGCAGCACCAGTGTTCATACCAGCCCATCATTATCCGAGGGCAGGCCACCAGGATATATTCCACCTTCTCTGTGCACTTTTTCCTTCTAGTTCCTGAAAGATACTGTGGGGGATATGATGTCTAAGTTTACATCAGCAAGAGTCATCTGGAATGTTAGTTCCTTAATCAAAAGAGCTGGGAAACTTGTAATAATTTAGGCAAAAGTTGTATGCATACCACAAAGTTTAGAATCACTGCAACACCAAGATTTCCTTAGAAAGTTCTTGCAGAGAGAGCTGGCTGTCTGTAGATATCTTTGTCAGGACACCAACTATTCCTTAGACTATGGGATGCATTGGAAGTGGCTCAACTTGTGGAAAGACAGAAGATTATTATTGAGGTCATAACTGAATGTATTTCAGAAAAGCCAAATATGGTACCTCATCTAGTTTTGGAACCTAAAAAATAGCTGTCACATGATATAAAACAGGAAACTTCCTGACTGCAAATAGAAAAAGGAAGAAAAACAGAAAGGAAGGGAGAGAAAAAGAGAAGAGATGGGAAAGGAGGGAAGAAGGGAAGGAATGAAGGGGAAGGATTTGAAATTTGTAATAGAATTTATTAATTAAAGGCTCTTGGCAATGAGCCTTGTCTTTGAAGGTAATGATCTCTTTAAAAAGCAACATTTTAAATCTGCTCTAGGAGATTCTATTGTTTGTTTTAGAAAGCTTATTGCCAGCCTTCTTTTGTGATTTTACAGTTTAGGCATGAAACAGGGCAAACAAATTGGGCTTCGGGACAGATAAGAGTATTTGTGGCAGATCTGGCATGAGACAGAAATTCTTATCCAAGAAAGTAACTACTAAAATATAGGGAAGGTGAGCCATATTCCTACCCAGCATCAATTTATTGACAATCGGAATTTCTCTAACATTTTGGTGTTAGTACAGGAATATACATCTTTGATAAATGTTCCCCATATTGAAGAGCCAGTCACATCCTTAAGTGGAAACTTCAGAAGAACCCATGGTAATTTAAAAACATATAAGAAAATAAAAGTAGCAGGAGTTAGTTCAGTTTAGTGTCAGTTTCAGGAACAGATCCTTGTGGCATGTGACACGTTTTAATCAGACACCTAGATTTCTTATTGTCTCCACCCCATCATAAGGACAAGGTCTTGGTTTTCTGGAAGGAGATTCTCCACTGAAAGGAATGTCTGCCTTGTCAGCACCATTTGTTCCCTGAGTTTTAATATAAAGGAGCATATATTAAACATAATGAAACAGATATTGAATATTGTGGTGTTTGCATATATCTCTGGCAGGATCTGGGAATTTAAAAACATTTGTCCTGGCTCCTGTTCAGAGCAAACATTGGCCCCAGAAATCTCCTAGGTTTGAGAATGTCTCTAAGCAAGGCAAAGAATAGAGGAGAACATAGTTTGGAGGAAGGTCAGAAAAAAGGCAGGAGCCAGAGGACTGACACCAAGAAATTGAGTCTGAACATGGGACTTCTTGGAATTTAGTTCATCATATTGCTATAAATCCCTTCAAGAATCTTGTCTGTTGGTAATTAAAACTCGAAACCCTGCACTGAAAAGAACCAACTGGTTGGAAACGAAACCATGAGAGGAGAAAAATTCATCAGTTAATCTGAATGACTAATATCTTTCATGTCCTTTGTATGCAAAATGACACTCTACCATCCTTAAATAATATCCTTAGATCCAACCTTCAGTTAACAAATACAGAAATGACCTTGACCAAGGGTACTTTCTGAAGAATAAGAACTATCCTAGGTTTTACAACTGCAGAATTATATCCTCTGTGCAATCGTTCATCAGGTTTTGCCTTGTTGAAGGAAAGTTTTACTCGTTTTGAGACATCAAATCCCTCTGCCCTAAAAGAACTAAGGCTTAGGGAAAAATTGTGATTTCTGTTGGGGAAGAAATGTCCTATTGACCTTTGCCTTCTCTTTCGAGTCAGACAGAATTCTCCCATGCCATGGGCATTTTTTTACTACATATTCAGTCAACTGGGGCTATTCATAGAGACCTTGTAAAAGTACTCGTGATTTTCGTGTTCTTGGAGAGAGAAACAAAAATCTGTTTCTCCTCCAAAAATGGACTTACCTCCTTTGCACACAAAAACTAAACTCCTCAGCATGAAATTATTTCTGAGTTATTACCTACCAAGTTGTTAGATTCTTAACTACTCCAGAGTCACATTTTCCATCCCCAGGTTGGTTGTGATTTGACTGTTTCTATTGGCTTGTCTCCCAGAATCTCTCTTTTTGTTTTTTGCAGGCCTTGAATTATTTGTGGAAAAATAATATATATGTGTATGTATTTTTTTTATCTTATCTTTACAGATGCTATATTTACAATATTGTATGTATTATATGACAAATCTAGAATGACTGTTTAAACTTAAAAGGAAGAAGAGAACTGAATGTGGTAAAGAAAAAAAAAATAGAGCTACGCTTCATTTAGAAAGATAGAGAGCCCCATTTTTCCCACCTTGTAATTATTTGTTTAAAAGGCATTTGTTTGTGGACCAAGTTCCATGGAATTAACCATGGCCTTATTTTTCTCTTCATCTTCATAACTTTTTAGCCTGGATTTAGTTTGGTCACCAATAACTATCTTTTTTTATAGAAATACAAGTACAGTGCTATATCTGACCTATAAAAATTATTAATATTTTGAGGACAAATGTGAAACATACCACAAAAATAGTGAGATAGGACCCTCAGTTAAGAAACATGAACTCAGTTCAGGAAGCCTTCTTCTGACATGCTTAAAATATTTCTCTTCCAAAGACTACATTTGCCCCAGTGATGTAAATTTTCCATCATAGTTGGCATTATATCTGTAAACATCTCACTAAATGCAAAATGGAGTTTACATTTATGTGCATACTCGTGGAAGAGAAGTAAACTATTCTCATTTGCATCTAGCTGTGTTGTCAAATGTGGCCAACTGAAATTCAAGAGAGAATTTGTTTTCACCCAGCAATGTACATCACTTTCCTCTTGGCAAGGAAGCTGGTGTTAACATTAGGTTTAGGTTTAACATTTACACCAGTGCAAATGTTTATGGATATTATGGAAAACTTATTTTAAAATCTTGATTTCCTTTCAGTGCATTTACATACTGTGTGCTGATTAATAAATTAGGCACCAATCATGTGTAAATCAATGTAAATCACTAGTTTATGTACATAATATAAATGATGTAAACTTCATTTTTCATGCAGTGCCCAAGTTCAGCTAAATCTATGAATCTTAAAGAAAAAATCAAATAAAAATGAAAGCATTTCACAGGTCAGAATGGGAAGGAGGACTAATGTCCCAAACAAGAAGGTTGCTTGAGTGAAAGGAAGTAGACCCACAGCAACTATTGAAGGTTCACATCCTGCTCAAGTGACAGGAGGCCACTCCTTGTTCCTACAGGAACTAAGTGGGGTTTCTCCCAACTGCTGCCACATTTGTCTCATCTGACCCCAAAGCAAGGGAAATGAGGAAATAGGGAGGAAGGAGTTTTAAGGACTCATGTGTCTGTTGCATCGATTCCCAGTGTCTTCTTGTTACTTCTTACCTACCGTCTAAGATGGCTTCTTTAAATAGGTCCAAGTCACCTACAGCATGGTGAGCAAAATATTATGGTTTTTATTTCCCATCGGACAAAGACACTGAGAAATCATCTTTGTCTTCTTGATTCTAAGAAATTGTGGGATATAAGAAATACGTTCCATCCTTGAGAAACATCTTGCCAAGTTACCCTAGAAAATAACTATTATACTTAATCTAATAGACCTACATATCTATCCTAAATATTGCAAATGAGGGAAGAATTATTTTAATTAAGAGTGTCTCTCTGAGGCACATTCTCTTGGAGTCTTTCTGAAGGGTCTGGTGTGTTTAAGAGAGAGACACAAATATATTTTCTACAATCTGAACAACCACAAAATGTCATGAAAGAGATGACTTTGGGGCTCACATGAACTTTCTGCATGGACTGTTATAGAAAGAACTTTAGGTCAAATTAACATTACCCTTAAAGATTACATTCCTCTACCCAAGATAAATAGCAACTTTAACTAAGGTCAAGCAGAAAGTGAAAAGAATTGGAATTTAGCATTGGGTCTGGCCACAAACAAGCTAGGTGACCTCAAGCACACCATTCAGCCTTCTTGAGACTTAGTGTTCTCACCCTGAAAGTAATAATTTTGGATGACAGCTCTAAGACCTCTGTCAGCTCTAAATTCTGATCCTGAATAAGAATTTAATAATCATCTAGGATGTGTCCAGCTGATCATGCCAAGCAGCTGTTTGTTACTCCACGTTGGCCTCTACACCACCTTTCTTTCTCAGAACCATCATTCCATCATCTCCATTTCCAAAGCCAAAACTTCTAGAATACAGGGTCCCTGGACTAGTTCTAAAATTCTCTTCTGATCAAAACTTCTTAGCCATGGAGAGAAGGGACACTTCCAGATTATACTGAAGGCATCGAAATAGCTGGAGTTGTTTCCTCAGAATATGAAATCTAACTGTTGAATTCTCTTCTAATAACCCTTCAGAGGAAGTAAAACAACCAAATTGAGTATTATGCATGTATCAAGTTGAGGATGTTGTGCATATGAAAGGAAAAGTCAGGTTTTTTTTTCTCTTCCTGGGCCAAGTGCCTCATTCCAGTTAATGTGTGTCCTTGAAAACTCTGCTTGTGCTGATGGTAGTAAGCATGTGGTCCCAGGCAGGTTTAAAAAGCTGTTCTGTGAGAAACAGGCAAGACAATACATTTTGTTCTGGAAGGAATTTCTTATGGCATAAGTTTTCCTTAAACTTGACTTATAGCCTGTGAAGTCAAGCAAGTGGATAGAGAGAAAATAAGCCTCATTTTCAAAAAATTACAAGTTGATACCATTTAAAGATGACAAGTTGAAAATAGGACAAAAATAAACACATCTGAGGAGGTTACAGAGTTGAATATAGTAAGAGTTGTTGTGAAGACCAGAATCAAATGTGCACGTTCTCTGCTAAGTTCTCTAAGAGGGCAGGCAGATGTGATGTTTCTCAAGCGGTTAATGAGGAATTGCTTTCTTGTGCCATGTTCTGGATGGATTGAGGACAAGCCCACTTGTTCTAACCCATCAAAGTGTAGCCCCGCACTATCTTGGAGGCTCAACCTAGCATCCGTCCAATGGTAGCTTTTCATTCATTGCCTGAGAGAACAGAAAGACTCAGTCTCATATGTACTGAAGACCAGGGATTATTTATAATTTCCCAGAATTAGTATCACTTGATGTAGATAAGAGTATGTGATGTGCTTACAAAACTTAGGAAGCTCTCTTTAAGTGGGAGAATGGCCTGCCCATAGGACAACTCCCCATTTCCATGGCTATTTCAGAGGTGTCTCTTTGAGTGGTGCAGCTACGGGATCTACTCCTACAGCTACGTTCTTCTCTGCACATGCCTTCTCTATGTAAAGCCAGGCACAGAGTAAAAATCTGCTTCTTGCAAAATGAAGAAAATATATGAAACTACTAGCTTCATGGCACGCGGCAGTAATTCTAAGCTATCTATAGCCTTTCCTGGACCCACTTCCCTAAGTCTTTGCTCTTCACCAGAGAATGTAAATGGTTCTTCCTGGTGAATATGGCCAAGTCCTGCTCCCTAAGTATTCGCTGGGATTGGGGGAAGGTTAAAGGGAAAAAAATTGCAGGGGGAGAGAAGCACAGGAAAAAACCTCCACCTTCTCTCCCCCCACACTGCTCCGCCCCTTCCTTCTCACTGCTCTACTGAAGGGTGTATAAATCCTGCTCTTGGTTAGAATTCTCCTTATTAACAGTGTTATATACATATAAATATATATATATAAATATATTCCTTTTTTCAGCCCTGTAGACATAAAAAGAAATTTTCCTTGATGATACAAACACATGGCCATTTTTTATTTGAGCTTTTTGTTGTTCAAAGTTTATTTTTGTTTATTGGATGGATTTTTTTCCCTGGATACTAGCTCTGTGAAGGAAAATAAAAAGCGCAGTGTGTGTAAAAAAAAATTAAAATTAAAAAAAAGCTTTTTTTCCCCGTTCTTTTAAAATGTATTTAAATTCTGTTTCTCTCTTCTGTTACTTTACACGTATGAATGCTCTGCTCTTCTGTGATCTTAAAACAAAATGAAATAAACGTGAAAAGGAGATGTGTCTTCATTGAACTGAGTCAGTGATCTTGTAGTTGACTGCACTGCCCCTTGGAGGTTTTCATGAATAAGATAGGAAATGAAGCCAATGATGGTGAAAGTCATGTGAGGAAGGGGTGGACAAAATACTGAAGAACCACTTGAAGGCTCTCTATCAAATCTCTTCTATCACAGATGGGAATGTGGTATTTACAAAAACTGTCCTCATCTAAACAAAGAGATTCTCTGCAGGTTTCTTTTTCTCCCTTAAGGGATCATAGGAAAGAATATAAATTACCATTGGGAAGCTACAGACAAAGCATTAAGAAGTTCCAGATTGTTAGATTTGAGCAAGATCCTTGGATATGATCCCCCAAAAACATTAGGGAGTATATACCTTTTCTTTAAAGTCTCCATAATAGGTGTATCTTTAAGGATTAGTTTTAATAAGATCCTACCTGATAGCAGTAGAAGGAACAAAATTACTTAAAGCCACCTACCTTTCTCTCTTTTTTTTTAATTTTTTAAAATATTTATTTATTTTTGAGCGAGAGAGAGACAGAGTGTGAGTGGGGGAGAGGCAGAGAGAGAATGGGAGACACAATCAAAAGCAAGCTCCAGGCTCTAAGCTGTCAGCACAGACCCAGATGCGGGGCTTAAACTCATCAACCGTGAGATCATGACCTGAGCCAAAATGGGACACCTAACCGACTGAGCCACCTAGGTGCCCCTCTTTTTCTACTCATGAAAAAAAAAGTTTGTTTTCTATTCTTACTGAGAGCTATTACCTTCACCAAATGCTTCCAAATCTCTATAGAATTCCACAAGACAAACAGGAGATGGCAAGAGAAAATGAGAAATAAGCAATCCACAATCCAAAGAGGTGAGATTGGCTAATTGTATACATCAGAAGTGATTGAGAGGGTCTGAAGTTTGACTCTTGGTAGGCAAAATAGGTCAGGAGAGAATCAGAGTGGGTGGCTGGGGGAGAGGGTGAGGAAGTAAGCACTTGTGATCAGCTTCACTAATCAGCAGAAGGTCTCAGACAGAAGCAAAACCCCTCGGCCCCTTCTGGCTTAAAGAGACAGGTTAAGGGCCTAATCTCCCCAGATTTGAATTTTATGTAAAATTATTTTTTTAATAAATTAAAAAATGTTTTTAATGCTTATTTATTTATTGAGAGAGACAGACAGTGCATGAGTGGGGGAGGGGCAGAGAGAAAGAGAGGGAGACACAGAATCTGAAACAAGCTCCAGGCTCTAAGCTGTCAGCACAGAGCCTGATGCAGGGCTCAAACCCACAGATCACAAGATCATGACCTGAGCCGAAGTTGGACATATAACCAACTGACCCACCCAGGCACCACTAAATTTTATATAAAATTCTAAAAATGCTCTTCTTCAATGAGTTTGTCAAATTCAAATTTAAAGACACAGTTCTCAATCAAAATAGCCCTCACATCAGACATGAGCCACAAATTCAGGATCTCAAACCACCTTCATTTCTGATCAGCTCACCTCAAATTCAGTTCCCACTATTCCCTTGGATTTAATAATTTCTAGAATGACACAGAACTCAAGGAAGTATTATCTTTATGATTACAGTTTTATTATAGCAAAAGGAGGCAAACCAGAACCAGCCAAAGGGAGAGACACGTTAGGCCAAGTGTGAGAGAATCACAGACGTGAAGTTCCCTTTGTCCTCTTTCGTCTGGAATCAGTACACTTTGCCCTCCCAGCACACGGATGTGTGACAATGCTCAGAGTGTGGCCAACCAGGGAAGCTCATCCGAGCTTTGGTGCACAGAGATTTTATTAGAGCTTCATTACTTAGGCATGACTGATTGGATCATGGGCTGAACAGTCGAACTCCATCTCCAGGACCCCTCTACGGCCAGGAGGTCAGACTGATGTTGCTACTGCCAAGACTCGAAACCCCAGTACTCTAACTGCAGGGCTGGTCTTTCAGGCATGGGCAGCCCCTATCCTGAGTCATCTCATTGGCATAAACTGTCTAGGGGCCCATCAGAAGCTACCCCATTAGCATGAAATATCAGGTATGGGCCAAGGGGCCCAAGAGGAATAACAAAGAAACTCTCCTACACTTGGAAAATTTCAAGGATCTAAAGAGCACCTCGCAGGAACCTGTGGCAAAGGATAGCCAGTCTTTATTATATGCCTCCCATTTCCTATCTTATAAAAAACCACTTGGAGTCTCTAATAGCATTGTCCCTAGGTGGCTTGAGATTTTATTTCCTTTTAGCCACAAAAGTTACAGGGTTAGAAAGTTAATACCACCTGAGACTTTGCCTTCTGAATGCTTCAGAAGAAATTCCTTGTTGTATGCCCCATTTTCTACTCTCTTTATATCCATCTATTTAAAAGCATGTTCAAAGCAACACCTGAAAGCTGGGAAGAAGGTGAGTCTGTGAATCTAAACTCTTTTTTTTTTAAGGGTGGGAGAAAGAGAGAGGTGCCAGCAGGGGAAAGAAGTGGAGGGAGAGAGGAAAGAGAATCTTAAGCAGGCTTCACACTCAGCATGGAGCCCTACACAGAACTTGATCCCATGATCCTGGACTCATAACCTGAGCCAAAATCAAGAGTGAGATGCTCAACCAACTGAGCCACCCAGGCCAACTCCTTAATGAAACAGCCATGTCTTTTTCAGCCTTATGATCCTTTCAGACCTAGCATGGTGCAAGGCTAATAATTAAGCAAACATTTGTCAAAAATAGAATAGAATTGTGTTCAATGCAACCATCAAATACATGACATGTGGGATTCTTTTCTACCAATCACTATAATATCACCACAGTGGTAGAAGATTTCTAAATTCAACTCTATGGAACAAAAGGCAGAACCCTCCCTCACACACACACACAATTGTTACACAAACATGGAGCACTTGGCTGCCTGTAAGCCCAAGAGTGGAGAATTAAGGGTCTTCAGTATGAAGAGGAAAAGACCTTTTCTCCACTCTCCCTGCTAAGTTATTCTCTTCTACTCCCTGGACTGACCCAATGGGGTAGAATTTCATCACTCAATGCTACTTCTTGGCCCCAAAATTTCAAACTGTTGAGGATCTTTAGCAAACCCTGGGAATTGTGTTTGTAAACACTGGAGAAGGGAAGTATTCTAACTTAATCACTTCTTATAGACCCAACCATTCTCAATGAGAAGGTGGTGGGTATCTTCTCATGGGCTTTTTAAAAAGACAATGTTTAGTACATAAGGTAGTGTGAAGTTGGGACTGGCCATGTTATCTTTCCTTTGTGTCATTCTACCGGCTCACCCTGCCCCTGTCTGGCCTCCCAGAACAAATTAGAGATCTACTGGTCCAAAGAACTTCTACCTCCAGTCTGTCTGCATGGAGAGGATGCTCCTACCCGTGCAAGCAAACATCAGAGGTGGACCTGTAAGCAGAAAGAGTCAGGATCCCTGGAAAAAGAAAGACTAGACAAAACTTTCAGGACAACAGAGAAGTCATTTTAGGCCCTCAGCTATTTTTGTGATCTAGGCCCTCCTAGGCCTTCTTGACCAAGCACACTTCTCACAGAATTTCCTAGCAAGTGTTAGAATTACAAAGAAATCCAAACACCTCAATAGTTAAGGATTTAAAGGAACAAATGAAATGCAAGAACCAAGCAGTCTTTCCAATCCAGGAAATAGCTAACCATATCACAGATAATAAATTAATGGTAAAACTCCTAGTGCTGTTTTCAGAAGTAAAGGCTGACCCAACATACATTCTTGAATTGTTTTTGTAGGATTGAAATCGTGACCCATAGAGCTACTGAAGTTAAAACTATCAAAAAATTTAACCCTTATATACTTTTCAGAGAACAGTTTCTCCCTAATAGCTCAAGACACTACTAACGAATATACACTAGCATGGATTCAAGGTCAACAGAAATGATTCCAGCCTATGAACAAGCCAAATCCTGTATTTCTTACTGAAGATAATAAGCCCAAGACCCCTTCCCGTTTATAAGGCTCTTGGAGCATGCCCATAGCCCCTTCTTATCTGCCAGTTACCTCTGTTTCATTATAATGTCCATGTCTCCTCTGGAGGAGCAGCACGAGCTTCATTAACACAACATAGGATGCCCACATAAGCATGCTTTCCAAATATGCCAGCACAATCTCAAGCCTGCCTTTACATGAAGCTCCCCTTTCTGAGTACCACATCCAAAACCCTAAATAAAAAAGAACCCAATCACCTCTGCTCAGAAAGTCACCACTTTGGAAGTTCTTCTCCACGCTCTCCTTATTAGTTATAAATAAAGATTACTCTGTATAATAACTCCTTCGGTGTAGTCTCTACCTGTAATCAACAAGGAGCGAACTCTGGTTACAGACCCTGGTCAGAACCTCAGGAATGGGGAAGGACCTTGGTCAGGTCAAGAGAAATGGTGTGGCTATGACCCCAAGCAGCTCCAGCTGAAGAATCTTTAGAAGCTCCCAGGCCATTGTCAATGAAAAAGGACCTGCTGCAGTCTCCACTACTGTGGCAGCAGGCTCCAGCCGCAGGCCTCTACTGTATTAACATTTTGACTCCAAATCTCTGGACTTTAAACAAACCTCTCTGTCCTTTTATTTTTTCCTAAGTCCTAGATAATTAGTATAACTTGCATTGCTGAGTTTTTGCCTTATTCTTAGTATGTAAACTCCCAGGCTCTATACCAGCAAGTCTTGAGATGGAATAACCTTCAATTACCAGCAGTTCATCCAGATACATTAACTTGTCGGTAAATTCTGAAAGAAAAAAGAAAATAAAACCTCCCAGAACCAAGAGGACTCACCAAGGAAAGGATTGGGAACACCTGAATGGAGACACCTCCTACACACAAGACAGTTGGGTTGTGTGTTTGAAAAAGCTCCTAATAAACATGGTTCCCGGGTCTGGCTGACCCTTTTCTACTTTGCCTCTTACCAGCCTGGCTTATCTACACTGCCCTGAACCAATTTAGCCAGGCCTGGAGGGTTATGTAGCCCAGCCAGAAATGAATGAGCCAAGAGGAGGCCTGGGTCATGCCCATTAAATACACATGGGTGTACACATACACATTTCTCTATTCTACGCTCACATTTCATGCAGACACATTCTAGGACCTGGACAATCTGTCTTGGCATGCATGACCAGAGGTAAAATGTGGAAAGATGCACACCTCTCCTTCTGCATCATTAAACCTTTGTTTTATAAACCCTGTCTTTTAATGAGAACCGCCTGGAAGTATCATATCCTTATTCCTAAGTAGTGACATTTTGGTATTTTCCCTTCTTTAATCCTAATTTGTGATAAAATGATGGTACTTTCAGGAAGACAAGATATTTGGATATTAACTAGTGGGACTAACAAGGACCCCAATTACCTAATTCTGCCTCACATTCTAAATTAATACTGAGAAGAAACAAGAGAGGAAAACAAAGGAGGGCAGTTTCCCATTGTGGTTAGTGTCAGAGACACAGGCCTGCAGCCCCAGCCATTGGAAAGGGTCACATTAGATCTTAATTGGAATGAACTGAGCTTCTCTCTCTCTCTCTCTCTCTCTCTTTCTCTCTCTTTCCTTGTGTTAAGCACCATAAAGAGGCAATAGGGTCTTCATCTTCCCGAAGTCCTTTTGAAAATAAGAAGTAATAGAGCAGAGGTTAAAACAAAAATTCCTGGTGGATACAGTCACGGTTTTCATTAACATTTTAAATGGTTATTTTTAATGGTACATTTAACTAAAGCTAACTTATCCATGGAAAGAGAATGCAGCCATTAAGATCAGCATCTGTTGAACAAACTGAGGCCCATGTTCGGTGATGCATGATTATAACACCAAGAATATTACATGCTAACAGCAGACTCATTAGCATTAATTGCTGCATTTTGTCTCACTTAAAACCTCCTGTATATATAGCATTTGCTAAATACTTTATTCTTTTTGAAATAAATTTGCCCTGAAATATTACCATATAAATAACAAGGAAGCTAATTCAAAATCAGCATCAGTGAGGTAATGATGGGAAGAAAGAAGAGCTAATGATACCTCTGTGGCCTGACACTGATGACATGGCCTGACAATGTCACCCTGACAAAGGTTTCTATAGAGGGATACAGCAACTGCAAATATAAGGTCACTACTCACTATTTCAAAAATTGTTCCATGGGAGTGGTGGAAAAATCCTCTGAAGGCGTGTGAATACACAGACGCTAAGGACCGTGTATTCATTCATTCACTTGTTTGTTCATTCACAAATCTCCATGAAGAGACGAGTGTGGGCCAGGCACCATGCATAATTATTCACCTGTTCCCTCAGGGCAAGCTCTTGTCTTCTGAAGTTTATGTCTAGCTGAGAAGACAGACTTTGTTCTTCGGGTTTTTTTTTTTAAGATCTTATTTTTAAGTAATTTCTACATGCAGCGTGAGGCTCGAACCCACAACCCCAAGATCAAAAGTTGCATGCTCTATCAACTAAGACAGCCAGGTTCTCCTGGGGAGACAGACATTGAACAAAGATTTATAAGTCAATCCTTTCATGATGCAAATAAAGTATTTTAACAACGCTTTCATTCTCCTGCCATTTGGTCAAACAAACTAGGTATGCCTAGATGTATGTCTAGGTGAAATTGCGATCACTAGAAATGGGGCTGTGAACACTCTTTATGAATGGAAGAGGTGAATTTTCAGAACTCCCGACCGCATGCAGTGTCCTAATTCCTCCTTTTGCTTTTTAAGCTATTTGATTCTGAACTTACTTCTCTCAGAATATGTCACACACACACACACACACACACACACACACACCTGCCTCCATGCCAATGGTTCTTCAACTTTAAACTTCACATCTGTCCTGTGCCATTATTCCCTCTGGACTTGCCCCCCTTTATGATCTATCATTGGTAAACAAGTTTAGTGTTTTGGCTACACTCTTGTCAACACACAATTCATTTATTCATCCATTATCCAGTATTTGTGGGTCCTGACTATTTGCCAGGCCCTGTGCGAGGGGCTGGGACGCCCTTGTCAGTGAAGGTGAAGGCTGCTTTTTGATCCTCTACCTGTTTACTCAAGCTTCAGGTTGAGAAGAATATTTTGAGTGCACTTAAATTGTGGCAGCACATCTGCGTTGCACATTGAAAGTAACAGCTGTGGCACTCGTGTGTGTGATTGTCAAGGGCTTGCTCTCACAGACGGGAGATAACGGGAATACATCAATGCCATACGGAGGTGCACACCACTGAAAGCTGGTGTGGGGGAAGAAGGAAGAGAAGAGAGAACATCCTGAAGAATAAATAGTCATTAGCATAAAAGAATATCACAAAGCTTATTCAGAGAGTCCAGATCGGGGGTCATGTCATGTGGAAAAGGGCAAAGGAAAGTCTTTACAGAAGTAAACTACTGATGATGAGGATAAACTATTTTTAAGTCCTCACATTTTATATGTATTATTTTTGTTAGCCTTCACATGAATTTGTGTGGTTGTTGATATTATGAGTCCCGCTTTATATAGGAAGACACTGAATCTTTCAAAGTTAAAGGAAGTAAAGAGACTGGAATCCAAATTCAGATCTCTATGTTTCTGCAGGCATTGCTCTTAACCACTGTGCTACCTTCAAGCACAAAGAATTACCAGTCCAGAGATGTGCCATCAAAATATTACATTTAAAGCACCGCATAATAATGCATGCAGTAATAATGGTGGAGAACTAACCGTACGTGTTAAGGTAACTGCCCTCAAAAAATTAACTGCCTGTCTCAGGGTCACACATCCAGCTGAAGGGTGGGGCCCCGGGACCCCATCCCTGGGCCTTCTGGGTCTAAGGTTAGGGTGGTTCCACCACAGATCTTTCCCTGTGGAACCCACAGGAGAACACTCAGTTGTCAGTGTCAATAGCCCATGGGCATATGCGGAGAGAGGGTCATGGGCTGAATCATGTCCCCTCAAAATTCGCAACTGAGGCTCTCAGGCCCTAGTGCCTTAGAATGTGACCGAATTGGGAGATGGGGCCAATAAAGACGTAATTAAGGTTAAATGAGGTCATAAAGGTGGGGCCCTGATCCAGTATGATGGGTGTCCTTATAAGGGGAAAAGACACCAGGAAGCGTCTTGCATGGAGAAAAGACCATGTGAGGATACAGCAAGAAGGCGCTGTAATACTGTGATTTATTAGAGTATGTATTTGCTCACACAGAGGACTAAAATATGTACCTCTCATACATACATATTTGGTCTTTGTTCATGGTTCTTGGCTCACAGCTCTCAAAGCCCTTGGAATTCACGGAGTGATAAGAGAACCAGGAATATCTTTTGTCATAACATTTGGTTTCTTGTCCTCCTTTCCTAAAATGGCTTCAGGGCCTTAAAGGTGAAATGGGTGTCTCGTTATTCATAACAAGTCTCTTCACACCACAAGTGGGTTTATTTTAATAAGGTAACTTGGAAGGTGCCTCAGGAGAGAGCTGGGTGCCAAAGTGGGGATCAACCGTGATAAGAGGGTTAGAACTTTAGGTCCCATCCCCTGATTTCTGGATACAGGAGAGGGGCTGGGGTTGAATTGGTCACCAATGGCCAATGATTTAATCAAGTGGGTCTATGTAATGAGGCCTCTGCAAACCCCCTAAAGGGCTGGGTTCAGAGAGCTTTTGGGCTGGTGAGCATATGGAGATTTGTGCTCTCCGAAAGAGCTCAGAAGCTCTGTGCCTTTTCTCCACACCTTGCCCCGTGCACCCCCTATCTGGCTACTCTTGAGTTAAGTCCTTTGACAATAAACTGGTGATCTAGTGGGTAAAAAGTTTCTTGGGGTCCTGCGAGCTGCTCTAGCAAATTAACTGAACCCAAGGAGGAGTCATAGGAACTTCCAATCTGTCGCTTGTTGATCAGAA
The DNA here is from genome assembly GCF_006229205.1 of Suricata suricatta. Taxonomy (NCBI): domain Eukaryota; kingdom Metazoa; phylum Chordata; class Mammalia; order Carnivora; family Herpestidae; genus Suricata; species Suricata suricatta. The sequence goes on along the minus strand of NC_043704.1, from coordinate 62,012,169 downwards.
GCACCAGTAAAAACCTGGGCTCGTGACTGGCACCCAAAAAGGAGAGGCAGTCTGTGGACCTGTGCCTTTAACCTGTGGGATCTTGACACTATCTCCCGGTAGATCATGTCAGAATGGAATGGAATTGAGTGACTCCCACTGGTGCCCAAGAATTGCTTGTTGGTATGGGAATGTCCCCCGTCCCCCACATACATACTCACAGACACACACACAGACAAACACACACACACACACACATTGGAAATTGGGCACTAGAATCCCATTTAGAGGTCATTTGCGAGACAAAAAGAGGAAGCTCAGGAGAAACCAACTTTGCTGACAACTTGATCTTGCACCTCCAGCCCCTAGAACTGTGAGAAAATTAATTTCTGTCAACGGAGCCACCAGTGTGTGCTGCCTCATGGTAGTCCCAACAATGTAACACAGAGCAAATTCACTGGTTGGTGTCAAGTTTTAACTTTGCAAACTTAGGGTAATGTTACTATGTAGGGACATGTATTTCTACTCTCACTCCACATCTAAAGGCAAACCACTGAGTCCCATAAAGTAGTAAATCTTGTGGGTAAGGGTGAAAATAATGGTTAGATGCGTGTATGTGTGTGGAGGGGAGGGTAATATATATAAAATGTTAAGCTTTTAGAGAGAGAGAGAGAAAGAGAGAGGCATTTCAACTGATTTCTATCAATAGAAAATACGTGTGGAGAGGCTCTCCCCACACTCTGCAGGATAGATTCAGAGATTCATCTGAAATCTTTGCCATGAGCTCTCTTTATGTCACAAGTGGGGAGTGTGAACTTGAGCCGCCCTCACTGACCACTATAGGAAACTAATCTTGCCACAGGAAAACAAGGGTTTCCTGGGCTGAAACCCTCCCCTCATGGAGGATCTTAAGAAAGTACACTAAACAGATCCAAGCAGAAAGAGATAATCAGAGTGAAAAGGAAAACAGGAAATAAAACGTAAGTGCTTGAATGTTAGGGGATTAATTAAACAATTATTTAATGATTTGGAGATACAGTGTTAATTGGCTTTGAAAACCTGTGGCAAACATGCTTTTCCCCCAAGCATTGTTCCTCCCTGGCTCTGGGGAACATCCTCGGACTTTGCAAAACATGTCCACATACATTCTTTTTAACCTCCAAACAACGTACTGAGACACGAATAATGTAACTCTCCCTATTTGATAATAACCATGTTACAGAAAGATTTTGCATTTTGAGGACCAATGCATTTTTCTCTTCCTATTACTTAAATCTGCACAGTCCATTAACCACAATGAGAAATGGTTTCTTTCCAAATGGCATTCTTTGAACATCCCTGGCAACTACCAGAATAGAAGTCAGACACCAAGGATGTCCACTAACCCGAGAGCACCCTCTGAGCGACCCACCAGAGGCTCCTCCCCTCCATCCAGTCATACAGATAGGCAACGACTCCTCATATGGCAAAATAAACTATATTGGCCAAAACATTTTCATAAAACCATTTGTTGCGGTAAGTGAGTTTGGGCATTACTGCCCACGCCCATATGCATTGATTTATCTCCTGCCAAAACAGTTTTTATCATCTTGTCCAGGCTTTCTAAATGTGACCCCCCTCCTTCAAATTTGGAACAAAATTGGGTAGTGTTGGCAAAATAGTAACTGAGACGGAGATATGGAAAATCCCTTTCAACCTTTTTACCACTTGTACCCGGCTGTAGCTAACACAGACGTTGCAAAATCTCCCTGGCCTTTGTTCTTGGGGAAATGAAATAGTTTATTAGGTCAGGAGTTACAAATGTGATTCAAAACAACCCAATTTTTGAGGCTATGTGTTGGCTTTAAGCTTTGCTTTGTTTGTTGATGAGTCAGTGGCAGAAGCCTTTGTGAGTGTGTTTGTCACATGCATTGGGATTCTGAGCAGCTCCTGGTCTGGTTCCCAAAGGACAAGCTGGCTCACAGAGGTCAGTGGAGAGAGAGCCTGTGTAAAACCTGGATCAGATAAGGAAAGCAGATTCAGCTGATGGCGTCGGGCCGGGTGAGGAAAAGGGAATCAGCCAGGCTTCTGTCAGACACTCGGAATGTATGGCATAATTGTTTCTGCCTCTAATGATCTAGTGATGTGGGAGACATGCGAATATTAAAACAAGACAGAAGAATGGAAACTCATTTCTAGCAGCTGCCAAACAAAATGGGATGCAAAATAGGAGAGAGGTATATTGAAATGTTCACAAGGTTCACTTCACCAAAATGAAACTTTACCTCTCGTGGATATCAAATCCAACCCCCTCCTTCATAAATCTCCCCCCATTTCCCATCAAACTGTTGCTCCCTGCGTTCTTTCTGCATCCTTTGCTGTCTTTTCTCTCATCACTGTCATTTTGCCTCTCTTGCTTCTTAATTTCCTTCATTTCTTCTACTCCTTTCTCTCCTCTTCATTATCCTGTCACAAACGTGCTCTTATAACTGTTCTCCCCCTCCTCTTTCTGTCTGTCTCTCTCGGTCTCTCAGTCTCTCTCTCTCTCTCTCTCTCTCACACACACACACACACACACACACACACACACACACACACACACACACACACACCTCATTCATTAGTAATTAACCTGGGAACCACATCTACCCCCCAGTAGTTGAACGGAGCTGTAAAAATGCTCCCTTTGAGAAACACTCAGAAGTGATGCTGCGGGGGCAGCGGGTGGGCGGTGGCTTGGGCGCCGCTGTGATGCCCGCACTGACCGCGAGGGGGCAGAGGTGCGCGCTGGCGGGCGGGCGCCTTTGCAAAGCCCATCCCCAGGGCTCGGAAGGCGGGATCGCGAGGTTGCTGGTTGGCTGTCACCCATCGCAGCCACTGACAGCCCGTTAAGGATTCTGCCCGCGTCCTGGGCGGGAGCGGAGGGGCGCGGCGAATAAGCAAGCGATTCCTGAGGAGTGCGGGAGGGTGAATTCCGCCTCGGGCTACTACAGATATATCTTTTCCAGAAACAAAAGAGTGAGTCAAGCTGCCTCTGATTAGGGAAGGAAAAGAGGCAAAGCTGGGCGAGCCCGCTGGGTCCCCTGCAGCCTTGCGTTCTCCCGACGCTCCGGCTTACTGCCCCCAGTCTTGGCCCCCGTGGTCTGCAAAGCCTGACGCAGCACTGGCTCCCGCGACCGCTCGAGATCGTCCTAGCCTCCCTCCCCGGGGAGCTGGACCCCTGTCGCCAGATCAAGAGAAATCTAAAAGGCAGCGTCGTTTGGCCACGTGGGGGACCGGCCGTGATGGAGCCGGCCCGCAGAGTGTGTGCTAGTCGGGGGGAGAAGGTTGATTTGCAACTCAGAAGGGGGCGCCCGACCAGCAGCCCTCCCCTGCGGGTGCGACTGTGCGAAGTGACAGTTTGGCGGACCGGGCGGCAGATGGCGGTAACGCTACCTGTCAGCCAGCAACCTCCTCGTAGCTGGAATGGAGCTCTGCGAATGTTTGTCATAGGCCAGCTCCCTGGAGGTCTCAAGGAACACGCCAACACCCCCTCCCCCGCGCGCGCACGGTCAGGGTCCTGGTGTCCCCTAGAGTCCACTCTTTCTAACATATTCCAGAATAGGGTGGAGAGGGGTAATAACACTAATAAATGTTTATTGAATGCTAACCATGGGCCAGACGTGTACTGTTTTTACAGGATCAGTAGTAAAATAATAATAATAATAGCGATATGCCAAAGTAATGTTGCTTGAGAAATTAACTGTCTATTTCCTTGGTTTCAGGTCGAGAGCATGAGAGGTATTTTTTTCCCTTGCAAGAAGGTAGCTAGATTCAGGGCCGGGGGATGGGGGTGTCTCTCTAACTTCAGATGGGCAAGAGGACTTATTATTTAGTTTTAGAAAAGGTAGGGTTATTTGGCTACCTTCAGGCAGGACTCAGTCCCCAGATTGCTTCCCCCGCCCATGTATTTTTTATGGAAATGTTCCTGTAACTGTCCAGATTTATAGCTTCCCTTGAACAAGCAGAGCACCTGGAGACACTGGACCTAGGGCAACCATTGATAGGAGCTGAGGAGCTGTTACTACCGTTAAAAAGGGAGGAGTTTGCCACAGTTCCCACTTGGCCCTATTGTCTTACTCTCAGTTTTTTACTGCATGCCCTTGTGAGCATGAGATTCCTGTGTACTAGAGGCTTGAGGAGATGGAGGAGCGACCTATCAGGGAAGAAGGTTCTCCGTGGGTTGAAGAGGAAGGGACTGGCTGATCTGAGGAAAGAGTTGAATTCAGGAGCCTGGGGAGAATAGCCTGGTAAGGGTGTCACCCATAGACCTGTACCTACTTCCACACAGTACCCCAGAGAGGAGAGGAGTGTTGTGACGCATGAGGCCCCACGTATGGGAGCTGGGGTGAGGGTCCCCTGGCCTCCTGTGATGGCAGCGAGGGAGGACCACCAGCAGAGCCTTGGGACAAGCTATGCAGGCTTGATCAAGGAGACAATCAGGGATCACCTGTAAGAAACTTCTTTAGGGGTGCTCCTGAACCCCTAGGATGGTTGTATGATCCCGAGGGAGGTGGGAGGGACCCCCTCCTCCCCAGCTGTGACAGAGCTGGACCATCATTTATTTTGTCTGAGACAAATAAGAAATGCAAATTTTTAGCACCCAAATATTTGTCACACTAACATTTATAGAAAGCTTCTTAAGCTAAAAGGTGGGCACTGTTGTTATCTCCACTCTGAGGAAAATAAGTCTTAGATACAATGCTCACAATCCTCTAAGTAGCAAATGGTGGTGCCAAGGCTCAAAAACAAGTATATGTGTGACTCCCATTCAGAGGTCAGCAAACTTTTTCTGGAAAGAACCAAATAGTAAATCTACTTTAGGCTGTGTTGGCCACATAGTCTCTGTTGCACCTACTCAACTCTGTATTATTGTATAAAACAGTACATAAATAATTTTATGTGTCCAAATAAACCTTTTTTTGAACAGCAAAAGGTGACATTTTTGTTACTTGTCACAAAATATTCTTTACATTTTTTCAACAAATTAAAAAATGTAAAAGCCATTCTTAGCTCACAGGCTGTATAGAAACAGGCAGGAAAAAAAGAAGAACACCCAACCTACATGTGGAGGACCAGATTTCACTTGTAGGCTATAGTTTGTCAACTCCTGCTCTAGTGTCTGCACTAATCTGTATACTTTGTAGGTATTGCCTGCCTCTGGACCTAAACTAGCCAGCCCTAGTAGAAGAAAATCAAAGGCATTTTGCCTACTCATGTTTCAAGAAGCTTAAAAAAACTGTGTACTTCCTAGCTCTTCAACACCAAGTCATGATTCCATCAAGGTTATATTCCATGAGGGAGTATGATATATTGGAAAGGGCAGTGGGCTTGACCTTAAAAAAATTGGCTTCAAACTCCAAACTGTGTGATTTTAAGCATGTGACTGAGCTGTCAGTGGTTCAGGGTCTTCATTTGTCAATCACGATGCTTACCTCAAAGGTTAACATGCCATTAGATCAAATAAAGTGTGTAAAATAAATAGTATAGGCAGGCAAATTCAGAATTGGGGATGCCTAAACTTTATTCAGTTTAGGGGACTCTATCCAAGAAAAAGAATATAAAATTTCTATTGAAAAAACTAACTGCTGAAAGTAAGCATTTGTGTAGAATGAGAAAAAAAATCCCAACAAATAGTGGAGCCTTAGAAATTCAGATAATTTTCTTATAACATTTCTCCAGGAAGTGTACCAAAAATGCATGCAAGCAAAATCATCGTGTTTATGACCTGGCTTTCCTTCCTCATCAAGGACATGCTAGAACCCCCAGCAACTCAGAGCACCCACAGGGGTCCATGCAAGTCAGGGGCCCTGGAGCTTAGTGGCACCGTGTGGCAGCAGCAGTGGCAAGGAGCTAATACAGAGAGGAACTGATCAAATAAGTACACATACTAAAGAAAATTGGAGCTGAGTTTCTTATTGTCAGAAAAGGGAGGGGGAAATGTATATAATATAGTGTGGGGTAAAATAATAGGTATTAGTGTGAACCCATAAGTTTCAATACAGACAAATACAAAGAGATGATAGATAAATGATAGTAGATAAATGTAGATGTCAGTGTATGCACATATATGTGTGTGCACACATACAAAATCCTAGCACTATCCACTATGAACAGCAACAAACCAAAAGTAATGAGCTCACTTAGTTCCCAGATTTTTTTTAAAAAATATCTAACTTTTGGCTTATTTCATCCAAAAAAGGGGAACCAGGGTCCTTGGAGAAATGGTTGATTCCAGGGCTGGGGAAAAGAAAGTATAAATAAACCTGGAACATTTTATTGTGTCAAAAGTTTAAAAAAAATAAAAAGCTCAAAGAGAGAGACATGTGGAAAGGACACAGAAGCCACCTTAAAAGGGTTTCAGTGGCCAAATCTGGGATAATTTAAACATTAAACTAAATCATGATAGCAATATTGGGTGCCTGGGTGACTCAGTCAGTTAAGCATCTAACTCTTGATTTCGGCTCAGGTCATGATCTTGCAGTTGGTAAGACTGAGCCCCACATGAGACTGCGCGGTCAACACGGAGCCTATTTGGGATTCTTTCTCAACCTCCTCACTTTCTTGCTCTCTCTCTCTCTCTCTCTCTCCAAAATGAATAAATAAACATGTTTAAAAAAGATTTTTATATGTTTTTTATTTATTTTTGAGAGACAGAGAGAGACAGCATGAGCAGGGGAGGGTCAGAGAGAGAGAGGGAGATACAGAATCTGAAGCAAGCTCCAGGCTCTGAGCTAGCTGTCAGCACAGAGCCCAATGCAGGGCTCAAACCCACGAACTGTGAGGTCATGACCTGAGCTGAAGTCGGACACTTAACCGACGGAACCACCCAGGTGCCCCAATAAACATTTTTTAAATTAAAAAATAAATAAATCATAATAGCAATAGATTACAAATTGTTGAATAGGTGACTCCATATTGATATAAATAAGTGAATGAATGAATGGAAAGTTTAATGAAGAAGAAGATATTTATATAGTTTCAGAATATCCCCCCCATTCTCCCCCTCCCCGCACATGCTCACGCAGTGAATACTCATTAGAGGGATATGCAGTGGAGAAGTTTGGAAGACACTACTTTAATCAAGGGATCAAAGTGAACATCGTAAGTAATGGGGAAAATCCAAATCATGGGTACCTGAGAGGATGCAGTGAGGAAAGCACAGCATCACTTCTGAAATGAACTTTTCCAGATTGAAGGAAACTTGAAGGGGCATGACCATGAAATGCAACTCATGTTCTGAACTAAATCCTTTTGCTACAAAAACCATCATTGGGATAATTGGTGAAATGATGGGAATCTGCAAATAGAATAGGAGTAAATGATCAATGTGAATTCCTAACTTGGATGATTGTTGTGACTTTTTGAGGGGAGTGGAGAATCCAGCACACAATAAAGCACTCAGGGATGATAAAGCATTGTTCTCGAGTGGCTCAGGGGAAAAATATATCTCTGTAATAAACTCTCACACTTTTTGGAAACTTGATATTGCTTAAAAACTGAATATGCATGGTAAACCTTAAAGGAAAATTAATAGATTATAAATTTTGTAAGAGCAGGAATCATGCCTTATACTTCTCTTGAATCCCTCATGGAAATTCACAAATCCAAATATATGTAGTTATCCAATAAATACGGTCAAATGGAAACTTATTGAGTGAAATGGGCAATGGGATATTATTTCAAGTGTCAGACTACCACAAAGATGGTCTTTATTATTTTTCAAGGTCTAAGAAAACAATACAAGGCATACCATCTCTACTATGCAGGCATGCAGGGATAGAATCTGATGGTAAAAGCTAGTAAAACATACAACAAGATTAATGCATGTGTGCTTAATTATAAAAATAAACATTTTGTTCCTTGGTTATCAGACATAGTAATAATCTGAGAAATACCCCTTTTATAATTATTTCAATCTATAGAAAAATTTGGGCCTAACTGTAGAGTTTTTAAAACTGAGATCTGATATATGAATCAAAATTGTAGTGTAAAAAATAATATTCTTTTATACTATATAGAAACCCCTGGGCTGCCTGGTGACTCAGTCAGTTAAGCATCTGACTCTTGATTTCGGCTCAAGTCATGATCTCACAGTTCGTGAAATTGAGCCCTGCATCGGGCTCTGAGTTGATAGTGAGAAGCCTGGTAGGGATTCTCTTTTTTCCTCTCTTTCTGCCCCTTCTCTGCTTGGTCTCTCTCTCTTTCTCAAATTAAATAAATAAACTTAAAAAAATAAAAAAGGAAACCCTAGCTATGTACTCCTGCATTGCATATTTGTAAGTTATCAGAGGAGCAGAACCACTGTGAATGATACAGAATCACTTGGGAGTTATTTTAGGAGTCATTGTTATTACTCCCATATATGCAATTATGTGCAGGGGTTAAGTAGTCTACATAAGGCCACTGCCTCTGTGTGTGCTCTTGGATTTGAGTCAACAGGATCAGTAGTTAAGAAAGGATGAGGGGCACCTGGGTATTTCGGTCAGGTTAAGCATCGGACTTCGGCTCAGGTCATAATCTCCACTTTGTGAGTTCAAGCCCCTCCGGCGACGGGCTCTGTGCTGATAGCTCAGAGCCTGAAGCCTGTTTCAGATTCTGTGTCTCCCCCTGTCTCTGCCCCTCCCATGCTCATGCTCTGTCTCTGTCTCTCAATAATAAATTAAAAATTTTTTAAAAACAGACAATGGATGGGAAATGGATGGACAAGGACAAACTGGGACCCATGATTGTTTCTTATGGTCTACATGGAAATGACTTGCAAGATAAGCTGATCCGTTCAGCCCAGAGATGCCCACACTTAGCTCAGGTTTTCAGATAAGCTGGCAGGAACTGATGGACCCCGAGGATAACAAGGTGAGCCAGAAGATCAGCAACAACCTGAATGCACTCCAGACACATAGGGTTCCACACCCACCTTCAAAGCATAAAGATGGCTGGTGCTTCTCTTCTGCTTTCCAAATCTCATACACATTTTTCTGGTGGCCAGCCCTAGTCTGGAAACAAAAGGAAGTCTTAGAAATGTGGTTTCAGTTTATCCAAGTAGATGAAGCACAAAATCACCACATGTGTACAGGAATCTTTACAAAAATGTATTATGTAAGAGAACACAGTGTTTTGAATATTAAAAAATAAATTATAGATCTATAGAACCCAATAATATCTTTTTGGATACTTACTGGATTACTTTCCCAACTTTGGGGCCATGGGAATTCAATGGGATCATGATCAGGAAGGAGAAAAGTGCTGTAGGTGATTCTAGAGCACAGATTCCAGAGAATATGATAGGCCACCTTGGACAGAGCCACATAGTCCAGGCTTTTTTACAAAAATTAAGATAGAGGGATTTAGCAAGCTTCTAAAAGACCCCCAAAAAAGCGGCTTCAGGAATTAAATAAAAAATAATAAGACATGAATACAAAATACCTATTCCCATCTGTTTGGCGTAAGTGGGAATACAGAAAAGGCCAGCCACCAACCGTGATGCTGGATGATACTCCTCATGTTGAAAATTGTACTTTCGATTCTGACCTTCACAGCTTGCCCCTCCTCTGGATGTCTCTATTTTTTTTTATATTTAAATTTTTTTCATTTTACTTATTTGAGAGAGAGAAAGAGAGGAACAGAAGAAGAGAGAGAGAGTGAGAGAGAAAGAGAGATTAAAAGAGAATCTGAAGCAGGCTCCATACTTTGTGAAGAGCCTGACGTGGGGCTCAGTCTCACAACCCTGGGATCATGACCTGAGCTGAAATCAAGAGTTGGACACTCAACCAACTGAGCCACCCATGTACCTCCAGACTTCTCCATCTCTAAAACTGACCCACCATCTACCCAATTTGTTAAGGCAAAAACCTAGGTGTCAACACTGACTCCTTTATTTTCATCAACACATCAACTACCTTTGTCAACTCTATCACCAAAATACATTGTGAATATTTTCAACTCTACTGCCACCATCATAACACAAGCCTAATCTACCGTTATAACTTTCTAGTTGGGTTTCTTGCTTCCATTTTTCCTTTTCTAATCCATTCTCCATACAATACCAGAATGCTAATAAAAATGCATTATACTACATATTAAGTTTATAATACCTAAATTTATTACTATTATCCTGGATGTCAATATGACATTTCTGGGGCAGAGCCAAATTATCAGAGAAGAAAGGTGCCATAGTGGAAAATTCATGGGCTTTGGAATCAGAGTCATGAGTTCGAATCCTAAATCTACCCCTTACTTGCAGTGTGACCTGACAGAGACAAGAAGTCTGAAGCTCTTAGAGAAGGGCAACTTGTCTAATGTGGACAATAACACCAATCTTCTAGAATCTTTGTAAGAATATAATGCAAAGTGCTTACCTAAAGACTAGTGCCCTTTTCTTCTTCTTCTCAGATCCATCTCTCTCCACCTTCCGTTCCCTCACTAACCAGGGGAAGAGTCCATCCTTGAGTCCTCCTTGATCTTCAGCCCCATGCAGTTCAACAATCCTTGATTTTCTACATATTCTAGAAATTTTGATACACATGGAGAACCGATATGCGATAATTCCAGTTCATGGAACACATATTATTTAATAAAACTGCCCCAAAGAACAGATGCCTGCATTTCTGGTTCCCTGGTCAAAACTTCACTGTTTTGATGAGGATCCCAGAGAACTCTACATAGATATAAGCTGATGCTCACTCTGTGGGGATCATGGACTTATTTCAAACTTGCTGATTCAAAATTAAACATATAAATAAAATACCATAGTCCAATCTGTCTCCTAGGCTTCATGCTGAATAAATAATTAAATAAAGAATGAGTGGTTTGAAAGCATAACATGCTGAATAATGTAATGTGTTAGGGGACGAGGTTCTCATGAGGAAGAGTCAGAACTGGCCACAGGCCCAAAATGGGAACTGTTAATCTCTCTGTAGATATAAAAACTATTATTCCCATTCACCGAGATGTCAAAACCAGTGGGCACCAAACTTTAGATCACATACCCAATCTTGAAAAAATCATTTGAGCATGGACCCTCAAACATGTAGATTTATTTTTAAAGTATATAGTTCCATTTCTATATGAATGAGTAATATATACTTTAAAACACATACAAATAATAAACATTTTAAAGGGTGAAATAAAAACATATAAATAAAAATTCTAATATTTTCCTTTTGCACTCTGTTGAATCAGCTTACATATGGCCTACTTTAGAGACCACTGATTAAATGAACAGAACTTTTTAGTTTTTAATATTTTGATAGGCAGAAAGATTAATCCTAAATGTCACAAAATATGCAATTAAGCAAGTAAATTGTCTTGGACTCTGGTGTGACCAAGGAGAAAGAGCGGGAAAGGAACAAAGGATGTGTGACCTTTCACCCCGCCCCTGCTCCAATGACCCACTCCGGTTAATATGGGGGCGGGGAGGGCTGGAGAGTCCTGCAGAAAGATAAGATTATATATCCTCATATGATTACAAATGATAAAAATTTTGATGACAAGGAATACAATCCAAAGCTGACCCATAAATCAGTTGGGGTACCTGGGTGGCTCAGTCTGACTTCAGCTCAGGTCATGATCTTGATTTGGGAGTTGGAGCCCACTGTGATCCTCTATCCCCTTCTTTCTGCCCCTCTCCCACTGTATTCTCCCCCCCTCTGCACTCCACCCAAAAAAACACTGCAAGACTGTACACAGATTCCCTTTGGATGTAAGGCACTTCCTTTTTACATAACTACACAATGAAAAGGGATTCCAAGTTTGGAAAAATGGGCTAAGGACTGAGTCATGATAAAAAGGTGTATCCGTGAGGACTGTGGCTTGCTTTTGGGCTGAGGTGAAGCTGCAGAGCATGGGGTCGGCTTCCAGCAGCTGCACCAAACACCTGAGTAACATGAATTGGATGTGTGGGGTAACTAATACTCTATGGGCCTAATTTTGACTAAGGACAGTCAGAAAATGGAAAGGTGCCAGCAGATAAATCTCACTTCTTCCCACCAAGAGACTATTTGGCATTAGTCTGGGCCAATCTGACCCGTCTAGAAGACATCCTACACAACCAAGCAAGAGGCTGTTTTCTTTTTTTTTTTTTCTTTTTTTAGGAGGAGAGACTGAGAAGCATTTTAGTAGAAATAGAATTCAGCACTAGTGAAACCATTAAAATGTAAGTTGTACAAAAACCTGCAAGGACCTTTCTTTATAAGAAGTTTTATTTTATTAATTTTTAAAAATAATTTATTGTCAATTTAGCTAACATACAGTGTATTCAGTATGCTCTTGGCTTTGGGAGTAGATTTCTATGATTCATCGCTTACATACAACACCCAGTGCTCATCCCAACAAGTGCCCTCCTCCCATTATGCCCATCATCCATTATGCCCACCTCCTGCCCCTCCCCCATCAATCCTCAGTTTATTCTCTGTGTTTAAGTGTTTCTTATGGTTTCCCTCCCTCTCTATTTGAAACTATATTTTCTCTTTCCCTTCCCGCATGGTCCTCTGTTACGTTTCTCAAATTCCACATATTAGTGAAAGCATATGATATCTGTCTTTCTCTGGCTGACTTATTTCACTTAGCATAATGCCTTCCAAATGGCAAGATTTCATTCTTTCTCATTGCCAAGTAGTATTCCATTGTATACATAAACCACATCTTCTTTATTCCTTCATCAGTTGGTGGACATTTAGGCTCTTTCCATGATTTGGCTATTGTTGATAGCACTGCTATAAACATTGGGGACATGTGCTCCTAGGAATCAGCACTCCTGTATCCTTTGGATAAGTTCCTAGTAGTGCTATTGCTAAATTATAGGGTAATTCTGTTTTTAATTTTTTTAGAAACCTCCACACTGTTTTTCAGAGCAGCTGTACCAGTTTTCATTCTCACTAACAGTGCAAGAGGGTTCCTATTTCTCCATATCCTTGCCAGCATCTATAGTCTCCTGAGCTGTTGATTTTAGCCACTCTGACCAGTGTGAGGTGGTATCTCAATGTGGTTTTTATTTGTATTTTCATGATGATTAGCAGTGTTGAGCATCCTTTCATGTGTCTGTTGGCCATCTAAATGTCTTCTTTGGAAAAGTGTCTATTCTTAAGATGTGTGACTAGCTCTGTAACATGCCAACTTGGAGTGATGATCTGGTCACATTTGGAACTTCCCCTCACTTACGGCTCTTATGCTGAAGCATCCTACCTAAGATCTGTATCAAGTGTCCCCACACCTCTAGCCATACTCTCTGGACCAAAGGGCACTTTTGATTCAAAGGCTGTTTCTCCAGCACTGACTGGATAGCTGCCTAAGGCAGGTCAAAAAGAAAAGTGAGTCAGGTTCCCTTCCTGGAAATTTGGGTTTGGGCAATTCAAGTGAATGATGTTTATCGTATGTGAGTGCTGAGTTGTTAATCCTGAGGGCTAAAGTGGATGCCGTGGTGGCAAAGCCTCTTGAGAAAGAAGAAAATTACAGACACAAAGTGAGAAAGGTGTAGAGACACCAGGGTAAGCCTGGTGAATCAGATGAATCAGCTGCCTTTGCTTCTTTGCAGTTTCCAGGCACGTTTCCCCCAAATCCCAGCTGTTCTTTATCTCTCATATTTTAATCATGGGAGTCCTCTCCATATCCCTACATCCTTTTCATATACCAATATATATAGTGGTCTGCTCTCTCCAGTGAACAATGTCCCTGACGAACGCGTCGTTGCTACCTAGTATCTGTCATAAGCTTGGTTCAGAGAGCAAGTGAACCCTGATAGGTTTGTAGTTTCCATTTCTCCATCTCCAGATACTATAAAAATCTGCCTCTGGATTAAGTCAAGCCAGCAGAATGCTTCTAACTGGACAGACTTTGCATCGCCAAACCCTTTCCAAGCCCCATAGAACAGTGTTTTCTGAAACGTGTCTAGTGTGATACCACTGGCCATTTTTCTGAGGGATTCTTCAAGAAGCACCCATAAGAAATGTATTACTTCAAACATATGATGTTGTTGAGGAATTTGTTCATAACTCTATTTTTTATAAAAACCCTCAGGAAAAATGTCTTTATCGTCTAAGAAAAAGATCTATTCCTTGCTGAGAAAAACTTGTTTGCTAAGACCTTATAGTCTTAGAATTTATATAAATTGATGCTGGAAAGCTTAGAATAGGAATCTATTTTTGCATTAGTTTCATTTCTAATTCTAATTTATGTCTTGACCCATTGCTTAACTTTTTTCTTTCTCATTTGATTCTAATTTATGTTATCTTGATATATGGCATGTATCCATGAAGCCATCTTAAATCTTTTTTGGAGTAATGCAGATATAAAATAAAATATCCCCAGTACTAATAACCCAGAAAGTAAAACCAGTGATATTATTTATGACAATGCACTTGAAAAAATTAGAATGGTTAACGTCACAAACTATTAAATAATTCTTAAAATGAGGTGAGCATTCTGGCTAGTTTTCAAAATTTTATATTTCTACATCAGAGAGCTATCAAAGGCACTGTCCAGGACACAGAGAGTCATTACAGAATAAGCTCAGAGAGAACGTCAAGAACCCAGAACCCAGTGACGATGCATCATAGTTTGTGCCTCATTGACCTGCAATTTTAGCACTGGTCTGGGACTCTCTTAAAAAGCTGGGTGGCATTCAATAATATAAGGAAGACAATGTAAAATTATCTTTATCAATATGATCTGCTACAAAGTCATGTTTTCTAATAGAATTGAGTGAATTTAGGAAGCCTTGTTAAATGCTAGTGTGAGCACTCATATTTTTCTTTCCAATGCCTAAGGGACAGGTCAAGGTGACCTTTCTGAAGGCTCTCTAAATTTATGGCAGAACCAATACGTTTTATGTTTCCTATCAATTTATTAACATCCTCCTATGCTTTTCCAATTTTTCTCTCTGAATTTTTCTCATTTTTTCCTGTCTACAACTATCTTTGGATTATTTCAATTCATGGGACAAGGAAAAAGAAGGTGTTCCTGGCCTCTAGCTTTATTGTCATCTGCCCACGGGAGATGTAAGGTGATGGATCCTGACTAATCCTTTCTTGTGCATCTGATTAAAGAACAAATTCTGTCATCCCTTCAATGCAACTATGTCCAAATTTGAACCCATGATCTTCCCTGTATTACCAACTCCCTTCTTTCTCTCTCCCTATTTTTGATCAAATACAATGAGGCAGGGGGGAAGGGGATTCTGGGCAGTAAGTTCCTGCATCTCCTTCAGCAGAGGCAGCTCAGATTATGAGTATGATTTCCTGAGAGGAAAAGAGAAATGGGCCTCATGGGATAGATTTTTAAAAACCACTAAGCTATGAATGTTGGAGTCTTCTGTACATAGGGCATGGGGAGAATCTATATATTACCAATGCACGGAATCATAAAGTTTTCTGAAGGAGAGGAACATTAGAGATTACTTATGTCCCTTTACAGATTCAGACACGGACTCTAAGACATGTAGTAGCCCCTCTCCCATACTCACAATTTGTTGGAGGAATATGAGCCACAGGGGAAAAGGCCCAAGCACTCGAGCACAGGATTCGAGGCATGGATGATCTATGCCCCTGTATCTTCTAAGCTTTAGTTCTCACTTTCTCCACACACAGTCTCACTGAATGCAGTATGGGTTTTTGGACTTCTGAGACTTTGCTGATTCTGTTCCTTAATCAGGGAACATTCTTGTCCCTCATTTCTGCCTGTTAGAATCTAGCTTTTGATCCAGAAGAAATGCCTTTTTCCCCCTATAGACGTGTCCTTGATTTCCCAATAAGATAAATCAGAGTAGGGAAAATACAGAATGGTAGGTAAGATCAGATCCTTTGTTGAGAGGAAATGGGATATTTGCATAGCCTCAAAATGCATGTCCTACAGTATTAATTAGTTAGTTAATTATAAAGGAGAAGCATAGTGATTCTAAGACACCACCTTACCCAAGTGTTCGAGGTGCCAGTGAGTGTTCACCAGTAATAACGCAGACTGGCATTGCAAACCCCTTGAAGTGAAGCACGGAGAAGGACACGCCATCACTTATGTGATATTCGTGTCAAAAATGATCACTTCCATTGTGAGGAAATGTCAGATAGACCAAAATTGAGAGGCATCTTACCAAATAACTGACTAGTACTCTTCAAAAGTGTCAAGTTCCTGAAAGGAAAGAATGAGGATCTCTCACAAACCTGGAGGAGACTAAGGAAACAAAAAATTAAAAGGTTCAATCCTGGACCAGGAAAAGAACATTGGGTTAAAACTGGAGAAATTCTAATGAAGTCTGTAGTTTATTTAGTTAATAATACTGCACCAACATTCACGTCCTGGTTTCCCACAGGAACACTGTGGTTATGCAAGATGTTAACATCAGAATAAGCGGAGTGAGGTGAACATGGGTACTCTTTGTACTATTTTTGCATCTTTTCTGTAAGTCTAAAATTATTTATAAATGAAAAGGGTTTTAAAATTTTTTAAGAAAAAAAAAGAAGAAAGCACATCTCCTGGAGTCAGTAGGCTTGGATCTAAATCCTGGTTTGCCACTTATTAATTGTATGACTTTGGGCACGTTATACTTCTATGTCTCATTTTTTCTCACACTTAAACCACAGGTAATAATAGTACTTACCTTACTGAATGTTTATGAAGATTAAATGAGTTAAAACATATTAGTGCCTTAAGACAGTACCCAGCACTTAGTAAACTCAATAAGTACTGGTTATTTTTATCATTTTTCCTCTATTATATCTGCTTGCCTCCATACTTCCATATGGCGTCTTGTCATTATCAGATCTGGCCTTACATTGCTGGCCTTACCTTGGCGATTATTCTTAGTTTTTAGAAACAAGCTTACCTGAGTTCAGATTTATGCTGGAATATGAGTTTAGGCAAGTTGCGTATAAAAATGGATACTAATATAAGGTCCATATGGCTTTGTGAGATTGTGATATAATGCATGTGAAGCGTCTACCAAAGCCCACTTACTCATAGAATGCATTTAACACATGCTAGCTATGTTTCTACTTTCCCTCCTTCTGTTAAACTATTAATATATTTTATTTGTCTTGACAAGCTTCATTCACCCCAGAACCTTCACTTCTGATACACAAATACACAGACATACTATGCACACACATATAGATAACACACACATACATTGACTAGCACAACAGTATATAGAGAATAAATGTTAAATTCATGCTTTTTAAAATAAGTATACCGAAAAATGTATTTGCTCCCTAAACCTATGCTTCTTTTCCCCCTGGGAACGTGGCCCACATTTCATCCCAAATGTTTCAGTCCTACTGACAATATGGTTCCCACCCCCCCTCCAAGCTATGGTTATATTAACAGAAGGGAAGGCAATGCCAAGACTAAGATGGAGCCTTCAGACAAGCTTTTGCAATAATTTACAATATGGAAATAGAGAGATCGGGTCAATTAACTCTAGAAGCTGGATCTGGAGTACAGTGTTACTCAGACTGAGCCCCTTTCTGGAACAGTGATTATAAATCACAAGTAGAGCAGAGAAGAGCCAGTCCACAGGAACAGAAGTGAGAGACTGAGTCCCCAGCAAGGACAAGAGAGAAAAAGAAAGCATGCTTTTCTGGTTCCTGAGAGTTTGCAGTTCTGGCTTTGCATCCTGCCCTGTTAGGACATCAGGAAATATAAGGAAATCCAATGCATTCTCTCCTTTTGCGTAAGCCAGTGTGAGTGAGCTTCAATTCTATCTAACCTAATAACCCAGACTAAGATAAAAGTAAAAGTAATAGCTTTCCCTAAATATCTAACTTTTGGTGTAGTATAAAAATGCATTTTTTTTCTGGACCTGTTTCACCTTTAGTCCACGGCAGGAAGATCATAAACCACTTCTATAAAAGTCATATAAAGATTGACAAATTCCAATTTTAAAATGTCACAGTAAGTGCTTTTATCATCCACATATGAATCAGGGCTCCAAATCGTCCAGCCTTATGTGGAGTGGTATTCAAAGGAACCATAAATCTAACTCTACAAGTCTTGAAAAATGATGCAGATTTTTACAGTGGGTTTTCATATAGGGCTCAGTGAAGGGGTTTTATATAATACCATGACCACGTAAACTACTGTCCAAACTGGGATGCTTTTGAAAGAGAGAAATTTCTCTTAAAAATCAGGCTGGGTCAACAGACATAAAGCAAGACCAACTCAAGCAAATCCAGATAGATGGTCATCCTAGCTTTATGCCACCTAACAAAGAGACCCCCTCCTCAAATATTCCATTTGGTCATGTTTTCCTTTCCCCAAGTCTGCAAGCTCACATGAACACTGGGCGGTTCACATAGCAGATGAATCACTGTAATCTATTCCTGAAATCATTACTGCACTACATGCTAAGTAACTCGGATGTAAATTTAAATAAACAAACAAACAAACAAACAAACAAATAAATAGATATCTGTCCTGGCAAAGCTAGGGCCAAAACCTTTAAGCACATAATTCAGTAGGCTTCTCTAACATTCAAGATAAATGATACAAAGAAAAATACAAAGAAATTGTTCTACAGTATGAAACAAGATCCATGAAAGCAGGAAAAAAATGAGTTTCAGTTTGAATCAATGCTAACTAAGTCATCTGGGGGAAACATCCAAAGCACCGTATATATGATGCACATGTAACAATGACGATAACGAAAGAAACCTTGAGGTAAGAGTGGACAGCAGATTCACTGTGAGGTGACAGAAGTAGCCAGTTTGGGCCACATAACTGGAGAGGTGAGGGACAGTGTGGCCCCTTCCAGTCAACCCTGGGAAGCTGTTTGGAAAAGTGTACTCTCTCCAGACCTTTAGCACCGTTGAAATGAGATCATGGAATTACATCATTAAAATAAGTGGGAAATTTTGTTTTGGTCTAGAGGCAAGGCATCAGCAATCAAGGACTGAAGACAGAAGATTTTGTTCAATTTCTGCAGTCTCTTAAGTTTGTCCCTCATTGTAAATGAGAGATGATTCTTCTTTTTCTAAAACAAAATAGAGGATTGTCCTCATTTTTTTCTCCTGAGCAATGTATGAAAAGATCTGATAGATCAGAAGTCAATTCCTGAAATTCTGTTGGCACTTTCAGATTGCAGAATTGCTGGAAACTGTTTTATCTTTGAGAAAAGGGTGATTATGGAAGTGTAGATAAAAGAAATGGCATTGAAGTGAATGCTGAAGCATGTTGAGAAAATCAAAGTCGAGGGCCTTTCTGACAGATGGTGTGAGAAATGGCAGGATGTATTTCAGTCCCGGCAAGAAGGCTGATCCGGCTGTCCCTAAAGCATATTTATTAGTCAGGGGCTGCTTAGTTGCAAGAAACCAAAATTCACTCAAAGTAGCTTAAGTTAACTTGGATTTGTTTTAAGAACTAGAGTACCTCATGGAACACAAGGACAGGAAGACCAGGTTAGTTACATATTTGTGTTCAACTAAGACAAGAACTATGGATAAAGAACGAAGCCATCTACTTTTCATCTCTCTCTCTCTCTCTCTCTCTCTCTCTCTCTCTCTCTCTCTCTCTCTTTCTTTCTGGGTGGACCTCTCATTTCTGCATGTTGGTTCCATTTCCCTGCTTCTCTCTGTGGATGCTCCGCTTGTCCAATGCTCAGCAGGCATCCGTCCTGTGGACCCGAGGTGGAATGATAGCCACAGAGCCTGCACTGACATTACCATCCAGCCCCAGAAATATGAGATAACCAGCTGAGCTTTTGTTACCAAATCCAAATTCCTTGAACAGAAGATGTGATTGGCCCAGCCGAATCAGTGGTCCACCCCTTGTCCAATCATCTGTGGTCAGATGGGTGGGACCACGGGGCTAATCAGGAAGATCTGACACAGTAATCTCTTCAAAGATCTTTTACAGAAAGGAGTTCAGAAGCAGGTAGGAAAAGGTGAACTGAATCCTTAAATGCTAGGCTGAAGGGTTTTTATTTTTATATGGCAAATAATTTAATCCACTTATTTAAGCCCATCATTTAAGCCGTTTAAGCAAAGAGAATTAAACAAAGGATTGATATTGTACAATTACTCCAGCAGCAGGAGAAACTGAAGAAGGGAATGACTGAAGACACAAAGACCAGAGTAAAGATGGCAATAACCCTAGACTGGCATAATAAGATTTTAAGCTGGCTGATGGCAATGAGAATAGAAACAGAAAGAAGGATTTGAGAGAATCCTGACAGAATTTGTTATACCCTCATTGTGGGAACCAAGATAATGTATATGGATGCTTGTTCAGAACAGGAAGGAACTGTATAAATGTAGCAACAAACATGTCTGAATATAAGGAATGAGAAGCATGATGATGCTATTTTGATACTAGACTTGCCTTTGCAGGAAATCCATGTGATAGAGTCTGACAAACTAGTGGAAAAGCAAGTCAGGAGCTCAGCGGGGAGTACAGGCCAATGACAGGGACAAGGGTAGTCCTCCCGGACTGGATCATAATAAAAGGGAAGGAGGGTGAGTTTCCTTTAAAAACGCTGGTAGGGAACACAGGAGTGTCTAAGGTGGGCAAATTTATTTTCACATATTAATTTAAAACTTAAAATTATAAGACTCTTTCTTCTTACTTTCTCTTCCAAAGGAGTATAGGGTACCTTTCCTGGCCTGATCATGAGAATTCAGCTAGTGCTGGGAAAAAGAACTCTGTCTCACTGGCCTTAAAAATGATTTCTCTCCTCTGCACAAAAGAGAAAGGAATGGGCATGACCTCACATAGCTGCCTTTCATGGTCCCTCGCTAAATTTTTGATTGTGTAATTTCCCTATTGCCAGATGATTATGCATGGCAGGCTGATTCAGAGGCTATTGTCTGTTTTTGAAATGAACCCCTAGAGTGCACTAATGGGATTTTACGCCATTAATGCTGAATAGAGTGGGATGAGAAATCACTTTTCTGATCTGTCTGCTTCTCGCTCTTGGGACTCAGTGAGAACACAAGTGGCTACCATGAGAAAAGGAATTCACTGAGACTTTGGCCCCTTCCATCCTCTCCCTAAGCCCCTGCAGTGAATTAACAGTGGCCTCACCTTTTCCCACCTTTTTATCTTTTCTGGTTTTCTTCAGGATATCTTCAGCTCCAATTTGTCAGCGTGGGTGCGTCATCCATCATCTTCTCTAGAGCCCACTTTATCAGAATAAAAACCTTGTTCCACGAGGATAGTTTAAACCAGGGACAATCAGCTTTGTACAGCCCAGTTCCTATATCAAATCCTTTTTGAAGACTTTCCTTTGCAGATTTTTCTTGTCTGGTCCTTCTCACTCTTTGAAGAATCTACTGTCTTTGTGCCCTGTGGGCAAGGAGGCGAGATGAGCAGAGGCATAAGCTGAGCTCTTTACACTTCTTTCATTTTGCTTCCGTGTAAATCACCCTCCAACTCTACCTGACAAGAGCAAAGCCTGAGGTGACTTCTGGTCCCCCGGTTCTTGTTATAGTCTAAGAGTATGTTTGCTTCCAATGGGTCCACATTAACAAAACTCTTTTGTAAGAAAACAACCCCACTGCTTTGAAGAGTTTCTTACCAAGTGGGTTTCTCTGCATCATCACATCCTCCTGGTGTGGAGGACGGAGAAAAGCCATCCAGAGCCATTCATAAAAATTAGTCATGTACCATGATGAAGGGGTCAGCTCACATGAAAGCTTCGGAGATTAGCAAAGGAGAGATTCTGAGTGCTGCTAGGACGTGAAGAATCGAGGATGAAGCAAATGGTTATTACTGTTACTGGCAGAGGTCGTGCTGCCTTGGCACAAAAGCCATCTCTGTCCCTCAGCTGTCTTGCCTGCTTCTAACGTCTATTTGAGCCATGCACACCACGGTGAGGATTCCCTTTACCCGTGCTCCTATGTCCTGGGGAAGCTGAACTAACCTTAGGCTCTGAACTAACCTCTAAAAGGCGTTTAATGTAATCTCAGAAACAACCTGAGCTGTAGGCATTACTCTCACCAATTTACAAACAGGAATAAAACTAAAAGATGGAAAGTAACTTGGCCAAGGTCACACAGTGCCTGAATGGGAAAGAAGCTTAATATCCAAGTAGTGCATGGCTCCTACCCTTTCTACTACACCACACTGACTCCAAGCTTTTAAAATCAATGTAAAATTTTATATGTAAAAATTGGAAACCTGATGAAGAGATGTTTTAATTATATACATATAACAAATGCTAATTCATGGAGATCTTTAATTATAGAATTTATACATGCGGTTTTCTGAATTTTATGAAATAATAGTGCTAATTAAGCACTCATTTGTATAGGCAATGATCCATATTCAGGAGGAATTTGAAATAATACTAATATTAAGACAATTCTATTTTAGAGTGGGATAGTTGGTTGATAAATTGAGGTGGGAAGTAGAAATAAAACATGTCTCCCTTCTCTGTGCGTGTTTCCTTACCCAGAGTATGGCAAAACAAAGGTAATGTATTTTATGCCTATGGGAAATTAGATTTAGGAACATGTATCACCACAGAGTAAAAAGGAAAACCTAACTGAGAACTCCTACCCTTATAAGATATGCACTAGATGCCACCTGCAAGTGGCCGTTTCCGTCTCTGTGAACTAAGGCACTATGGCAATGGGTGGGAGTTTACACTGACCTTCACCAGGAAAGGGCATCCTCCTGCCTGCTTTCTGTTTCCCTGGATAACTGCTCATGTGACGTGGTTTCTGGATGGCTCTGTGTCTGTGGAAGGCAAGCGGACAGAAACAATATGTCTAAGTCAATGACATGCCCCTGTAGGAAGATCTGTGGGAAGCATATGAATACCTGGTAATTGGGACAATTCTGGGCACATTAGTATGATTTCATGGCAGCATGGTACAATCTGTGAACGTTTTGATAAACATTTCTCTCCTGGAGAGTGTGTAGGCGGTCCAATGAATATTTTCATGATACAAATAAATTGTGTGAGTGCTAGGTTCTCATCTCCCTCCCACCCCACTAACTTTCAACCATACTATGAGAAAAGGAGGGGGAAATATATAGGTTTGTATATATGTATTTATACACGCTTGTGTATGCATATAAATGTCTATGTGTGTATATAGATAGGCATGTTAATACACACACACTTCCACATATATATAAATATATAGTTGTGCCTAGGAAAAAATGAAAGAAGAAAAAAAGACTTTTACATCCTAATAGGGAGGCTTTGAGATAAATCTTTGAAATGGTGGGTTCTGGATGCAACCTGCAAGCAGGGCAGCCCTACCCAGTAGACATCACTACAGATTTGAATTAGTCTGCGTTTGCTAATAAATGTCACGGAGAGCAGGTGATCCATTTCAGACAACTGGATGGGAACTTTAGTTGTCCTGAACAAGTATCTGTCACCACCTCAAATATTCGGTGTTAAGTCATATTGTCCCTAGTCATTAGCAAAAATGACACCTAGGTATATAATAGGCAGTTATCTAACCTCAAGGTACAGTTTTTGAACTCATTGGCACACCGGAAATAGATGAAGCAATAGTAAAAGAGGAGGATTCCTAGGGAGAATGTACAGACCAGGCAGGCGAGATCACTGAGATGATCTTTTTGGAGGTGAAACAGTCAGGAGAAGCCAAAAATAGATAGGGTTTTAAGAGGGTGCATGGTAGAGATCAAATATATTTTTCATTCTTCTTAATAGTTAACAGAGAAAGCATATCAATTAAAATGCCAAAGGAGATACTAACATTTTTTGAGTACCCCTGTGTACAAGGTACTGAGATAATCATTTCGCATATGTGTTAGAACATGAAAACATTTTCTGAATTTGGGTTTTATGGATAATAATTCAAGGTTTGAGCTCTTTTTGGAAATGTGGAGCTATATGTATGTTTCCTGAAGAATTGTGGCTCTTAATCTTATTGCTGCCAGAAACTTGTATAATGACCTGGAACAAAACACTTCATCTTCCTGGGGATTTTATTTTGTCATCCATAAAATAAAACAGAGGGCTTGGAAGTATCTCTAGGTTTCTACCCAACTCTATGTACATCGATTCAGGTAAGCGTCCCTATAGAACATTGCATGCTACACATATAAATATAGTCTAGTGGTTAATGAATTCATCAGCCAAAGATCCAACCCAGACTCCAGTGCATTTATTGACTTATTTGTTGAAGGACCTTATGGAGATTATTAAACTTTTCTGTGCTTTTCGTTCCTTCATGAATAAAATGTGGATGATAACAATAATAGCTACAGCCTTATAAGGCAATTGGAAGAATTAAATTAAATTAGTTGATGCTCATCAAGACCTTAGCATAGTTTTTAGAACATAGCAAGTGCTCAATAATTGTTTTATATTTGTTGAAGTTGGTATTATAATCACCACAGATAAGGCAATTATGAGCATTGATATCTTTAGATTCCAATTTCACAATCAGGACTCAGCAGGAAAGAGCTGGTCCAGTAGAAGAGCTGCTTCAGACTGTGCTCGATTGAGTAATTAAAATCATAGCTTTAAAAGTGCTTCGTTAACATCCAATGAATAGGCAAAAATTTTAAGCATCAACTTTTGTGCCATCTTCCTTCTTTCCCCATCTTTGCTTTTGTTGAGGAATTAGTCTGGATTTCAAGTAATAAGGAAAGAGGGTAGTAAAGGCCTGCACTTTACATCAACATGCTGTATCAGTGATACTTAAATCAAGGCTTGTTGATACTTAAATCAAGTCTTCTACTCATGATGATGTTTGTAAACTTGAGCCGTTGTCAACCCTGGCTAAAATTATTTAAGGCTATGGAAAGGTTGCTCTTTGTTCAATCAAAGATTTGTCATCAAATATGCGCTCCAGTTACTGACAGTAAGCTTAATGTGAAGCACCTGTTCTATGAAAAATACTTCCAGGATAAGTGCCTATTTTTAAAAAATATGTGTAGAGTATCGAAGTGCCAAATCATCCAACCTGGTGGGAGAATTTAATGCGTTTGCAATGTAAGAAGGATATTCCCAGATTTCTATGTCCCATGATCCCTTCTAATCTAAATCTTTATTAGGATAAAGGCAGGCTGCTGATAAATGTTGCCAACTGAGCTACAGGCTTCCTGAAGTGTAGGTCATTTGGACCATCCCAGGGAATCTTAATGATCACATTATATACACCTATTTTGCTTGATTTATTTTTATTTTTTTCATTTAACTGGAAATTGTACTGTACAGCCAAATTATGAGTTGTGGTTCTCAAACTTGGCTGCACATTAAAAGCATCTGGGGATGTTTTTAGAATACGATGTGTCCAAACCATGCCATATGCCAATTACATGCGAATTTCTGAAGTTTGGACTCAAGCTCAATAGTTTTTAAGGCCACTCAAATGATGTAATGTGTAGCCTTCCAACATTGCCACTCAATCTTGCTAAATGGGATTCATCAATTTCTACATGTAAAGGCATAGGTTTGGAAACTATTGCATAGTTTAAGCCATCAAGTTTTTTCTTCCAAACTCAATTGAAAGGGACCATATTTTTAAGTTTGAAATTCCAAGTTTTATGACCCTACCTAAATAAAGATGAGTTCACTCAAAGTGTGGTATGTACTCCAAGATTGAAAGGGCTGCCTTAGAGCATTGGCTACCAGTAATTAAGAATCATTTGATGAGCTTGTTAAACAGGCCAATTCCAGGTCCCTTTATCTCTAATTTCTGATTCTTGCCTGAGATAGCTTTTAGGAATGTGCATTTTTTAACCAACATGACAGGTTTGGGGTTGGGATATTATAAATCCGGGGCACCTAGGTGGCTCAGTGGGTTAAGCATCTGGCTTCAGCTCAGGTCATGATCTCATGGTTCGTGGGTTTGAGCCCTCTGTCGGGCTCTGTGCTGACAGCTGGCTCAGAGCCTAGAGCCTGCCTCCGATTCTGTGTCTCCCTCTCTCTCTGACCCTCCCCTGCTCACACAGTCTCTCTCTGTCTCTCAAAAATAAATAAAAGATAAAAAAACAAAATTAAATCCACCCCTGGGTCTTCTGATCCAGAGAATCAAGGTAAAGCTTAATATATTGTTAAGCTCTTGCTTCGTAACAAATCACCTTAAAACGTAATAGCTTGAAACAGCAGCCATTTATTATTGCTCACAAGTGTATGGATGCTTCCTCTGGTCCCAACTGCCTTCACTCACCCGTCTGTGGTCATCTGAGTACTGGCTTTGCTGAGGTCGGCTGGAGTCTCTCAAGTGTGGGGAGGCTGTTGTTGTTTCTTTTTCTTACTCGGTTTGGGACAGCCTTGATGCTTCTCCATGTTGCCCCTACACCTCTCCATGAGGCTGGCCCAGGCTTTTTCATGGCAAAGAAGACAGCAATAGAGAAAGAAGAAGCCTACAAGACATACCACCGTCTCTTCTGTGATATTCTATTGGCCAAAGCAAGTACAAAGCCAGTCCAGATGCCCAGATTAGAAAATAGACTCTCTCTTATGGGAAGCAGTTCTAAAGTCATTTTACAAAGAACAGGGACATAAAGGGAGGTCAAGAATGGAGCCATTTTTACAATAGATAGACCAACTCCAGGCATCTATTTCTTTATCGTTATTACATATGTTATTTCATAAAATTGTCATAATAATCTGATGAAGCATGTAGTATTAGGCAAGTTTTACGGAGAACAAGAGATCATAGGGATCCCAGAGGATGGTAAGACAATTGCTAATGATGTGTAGGGACAGGTTTCAGGTACAATTTGCAGATAAATATTTTAACTTAAATGAGCAACAGAAGATGAGGTCATTAGCAGTTTGGCAGGCAGACTGGATTGAAGTGTAAATGTGCTGGTTTTGTGAGACGGAGGTATTTTATGAAAGAAGTGGTGGCATTCAAGATTCTGTCTCATTTAGATCTCACCGCCCTCTTTTGAGCCTAATCCTGATTTATTTCATCGGATTCTGACACAGTGGGACGTATGCCGCTGATGCAGCAGCGACGGCTGGCGTGCACATTCAGCTCCATCTCAGGCCTCAGCAATGGGAAACGAGAGGATTATTTTCATCTGACCTTTGGAGAGAAACTGCCTGGTGATCTAGTTAATTGAGGTTGCAAGGAACAGTATCAAACCTCTATCCCAGCTGGGATGATTATGTAATATCATTTTGTGTTTTAAAGCCTCTGCAAGAAAAGTTAACTTGTAAAAAGGGAAAGAAATACATAGTAATGAGGGACGAGAACTATGCTTCTGGCCCCCACCAGCCCCATTTAACCTGCTGTGCTATTTCTCATCTCTGTCTCTCTTATCTCAGTGGTTAAAGCAGGAGCCCTACCTCCTCCGTGCAGGACAGAGGGGGGAAAGCTCTATTTTTATGTGGCCAAGTAGAACTGCCTTTTCAGCATATCAGGGCAAGCAAGCAAAATGGTTTATCAGATAAAATCACAGCTCATTTTTAGACCTAATGTCAATTTTTACTTTTCTACCTTGAGAGATATGTCATAGCAGAATGGAATAAAATAATTGAATGTTCTTTTGTACTTATTTGAGATCTCTTACACAATTAACTTAGTAGCAACTCCATGTTAGCTTCTTATTGGGGAGAGAACTTATTTTTTTTTTCTGGGCTTCTGGGCCTGCTTTCACTGAGGTATCAACAGAGCACTGGATATTTAGGGGGCTTGGGTCAGAGGTCATGGGTGAAAGGCCTGGTCCCAGGATTTATCACCTATGAGAGTGGGAGAGACTTAAAAGAGAGCTGTGTGTCCCTTCATCATCCCATGGCCTAGTTCAGTGCCTGACGCTTAAGCGAGAAGCGAAGGACGGAGATCAGAGACTGGGATGTGGACCTGGACTTCCTGTTTGGTTTCCGTGTCTGCCAAATGCCGAGGACTTCAGGCAAGTTACATAACACCTGTGTGCCTCTGTGTATTCATCTCTAACTGGTGATACGAGTAATGTCTATTTCACATCATTATATTATTATGAAGATTCAATTTGGCAATAGACTTAAAAGGCTGAGTGCCAAAGATACTTAACAAATATTGGTTACCATTGCTCAATAAATATACATTCAGTAAATAGAAAAAATATGTTATATTAGTACATATAATCTGACTATAGATTATATTAAATGGAAGAATTCTTAGAGAAAGGGAGTGCGATTGTTAGGACCTAAAGAAACAGTATTAATAAATAATTCAGGGGCGCCTGGGTGGCTCAGTCGGTTGAGCATCTAGCTCTTGGTTTCAGCTCAGGTCATGATCTCACAGTTCGTGGGTTCAAGCC
Organism: Suricata suricatta; assembly: GCF_006229205.1. Lineage (NCBI taxonomy): Eukaryota > Metazoa > Chordata > Mammalia > Carnivora > Herpestidae > Suricata > Suricata suricatta. The sequence goes on along the minus strand of NC_043704.1, from coordinate 61,984,005 downwards.
CTGTGTCGGGCTCTGTGCAAAGCCTGCTTGGGATTCTCTCTGTCCCTCTCCAGCACACACGTGTGCATGTGTGCATGCACTCTCTCTCTCTTTGAAAAGAAACTAAAAAAAAATTTAAAAAACAAATAATTTTTTTTACCAGATATTGTTTCTGCTATCTTGCCTACTACTGCAACTTTATGTTTTATGTAGTTTTTCCTTTGTGCACATAAATCCAGTTTCAGTTCCTTTTCTTCCCACAGGGATTCTCTTATATCGCATGATTTATAGTCTGATTCCATGGTATTTATATAAGCTTACAGTGAGCAATTGTTTTAGTTTTTACTTAATTTATGCTCTTTATTTATTTTTAATGTATTCATGTAATTGAGTCTATTCGTGGCTTCTCCAAGCTTAATATTAGAGTATCTATATTCTGCTTGCAATATGCTGTTTTTGGTTTATTATTTTTTTTAATGGAATTAAGAGTTGGAATTGTGAAACTACCTATAACAAGAGAACAGAAAAATAAAAAGAGCTTGGGCTTTGGAATGAGAGTAGGGCTCAAACCTCAGCTAGTCCAGGACAGGCTTAAAGTTATTTGATTTCTCTTTTTCATTTCCTTCTCTCTAAATGGGATTGTATTTACTTGACATCTCAAGACTGTCACAGTACGTGGCACATATTAGATACTCTGTAAAGGATAACTATTAAAGGGGGCTAGCCTTTGGTCTAGAAAGGGATTCAGGTTTGGTATATGGGCAGTAGTTGTTAAATAAAAGCACAATAAGTCAATCAACCTATGTATCAATACAGACTTATCTTTTTTTCTGTTTCCACTTTTATAAAGCAGGATTAAAACTATTGAGGTACCAGGGCTCAGTTGGTTAGGTGCCAACTCTTGATTTTGGCTCAGATCATGATCTCACCATTGGTGAGTTTGAGCCCCGAATCAGGTCTATGCTGACAGCGCAGAGTCTACTTGGGATTCTTTTTCTTTCTTTCTCTCTCTCTCTCTCTCTCTCTCTCTCTCTCTCTCTCTCTCTCTCTCTCTCTCTCTCTCTCTCTCTCTCTCTCTCTCTCTCTCTCTCTCTCTCTCTCTCTCTCTCTCTCTCTCTCTCTCTCTCTCTTTGCTCCTCTCCTGATCATGCGCTTTTTCTCTTAAAATAAATAAATAAACTTTTAAAAAAAATCATTGGGTGGCCCTGATATGCTTCTATGTGACTGTTATGTCACTCCTGTGATTGAGGGGGCAGATGGCAGTAGTAGGAAGGGAAATGGGTGAGTGGGTGTGAAGGTAGAGCAGGCGCCCGGAGGCCACACATAAAGGTGCTAGTGTGAGAAGTGTGAGGTCAATTCATGCTGCCTTCTTGTTCGCTACCCTTCACCAAGCCCTTCCACTGAGACAATTTCTCAATGTTCTTTTGAGCTTGGAAAAATCTTATCTAGTGGAGAGAGCAGACACAGGCCGAGAAATGACAGGCAGATCCTGTGTCCCAGAATGCGTTGTTTCCACACTCCTCTTTCACCCCTGGGGAGAGCAGCTGCTTTCTGGGAGTTGAGCGCCTCCTCTCCTGAAGCTGGGAGAAAGCGCCCGCCGTGCGCACCGCACCCGCTCAGTCTCTGGACTCCCGTCCTCTCCTTGTTTCCTCAGCGCCTCTTCCCTAATTGAGGAGAAGGTGAGCATGGAAGAAACTGCTAAAGGCCCATGAATATTTCAAAGGGAAAAGCCAAGTGATTCCATTAAACCTCGTACATTCTTCTGTAAATGGGGGATGAGACTGAATAATGAAATGCTCAGAGCTGCTAAGGTGATGTCAGAGCAAAACAGGCAGATATAAAATAAAATGCTCCTCACCATGAGAAAAACTCCATTTCCTCTCCAGCTTTCTCCCTCAGCCAGCTCTTTTCAGACCTCCAACATGTTTGTGCCTGTCCCCACAAAATGGCATGGGAGGCCAAATAGCAAGTCTTTCCAGCCCAAGAGTCCCGGCTGGAATCTGGTTTCTCATACCGACTGGCTGCATTACCTTGGAAGGTACTTTACCTGCGTGTCAAGATGAAGAAATTCAGGATCCGGGAGCTAGCGCTACAGTGCCCACATCAGAATCGTGTGATGAGAATTAAGTGCGGCAAAACATAAATCTCAGAGCACAGAGTACTCGCCGAGGAAATGTTTCTTCTTTTTATTATGTCTTCCTCCTCCACATTCTTTTCTTACATGCGTGGAAACTATCTCCTTCCTCCACCGTCTTACTAGACCACAGCTGCGCAAGGCCTCTCCCCATCGGTTGGTCAGCAGCTGGTTCTGGCATTTCCAGGGGCAAGCAGCCCATCTGCCTGACAGACGCAGCAGACACAGTCCTCTGTCTAATGGCCTCGGGGGAACGGGGCTTTTAAGCCCACACAGGCGCGCAACAGGCTAGAGCCTTCGTTAATGGCCCCCGTGCTGTCAGGACCAGTTAAGTCAGTAAGGCGATACCTTCTGCTTTCTAGTCTGGCAGGAAAATATGCCTCTTTCCATTCCCTTTCTTTAGTTACCTCCACACAATATAAAAATTACTTTTGAGATGACCAACCATGCATGTTTGTCATTAGCAACTTGCAGCCCAAGTGGGTCTCTCTTTTGAACTCTGGCATTGCTAGCGTAGGAGGAATGGGAACTATTTTCCCAGTGAGGAGCTCTGTGTAAACTCCCTGAGGGCAGAGATGGCCCAGATACTGACCAAGATGTTTTGGAATCAGTTAATCAGTAAAGCATCCTCCAGATTACAGAATTTTCTCTGGGTCGTTGAAAAATACTGCAGTTTCTGCTCACAAAATGTCTTTGTTCAGTTTGCTATACCAGAATACCATAGGCTGGGTGGCTTATGAACAACAGAAATTTATTTTCCACAGTTTTGGAGCCTGAAAATCCAAGGTCAAGGCACCAGCAGTGTGAGATCCTGGAGAAGATGCTCTTCCCATTGCAGACTATTGACTCCTCGCTGTGTTCTCATGTGGCGGAGGCAAGCTCTTTGGGCCTCTTTTGTAATTGCACTGATCTCATTCATAAGGGCTCTACCACCATAACCTAAGCAGCTCCCAAAGGCCCCACCTCCTAATTCCATAATGTAAGGGGTTAGGATTTCAATATGTGAAGTTTTTGTTGGGGAGAGAAGGGGACATAAAGGCATCCACAGTCTAGTCTCAGTACTAGAAGCTGGCAATGCAAAGAACATTTTAGTGGTCCCTGCCCTTCGTGTCAGAGAGTCTAATAGGCAACTGAATTTGTATTTAATGGGCAACTAATTGGGTAGACAACTAAATGGGTGATTATAATGCAGTGGAAGTCTAGCACAGAAGTTAAACTCCATGGCCAGACACTTGTGGGAGGACCCCTAAAAGCAGATGCGGAGAGTCAGGAAAGACCTCTTGGAGGTGGTGGTGGGTGAACTGAGTCCTGGAATGTAAGTTAGAGTTAACCAACTGCTTGCTACAAGACATAGTTTTTAGTATTAAACTAGAAAAATTCTTTTTTTAATTAAAAAAAATTTTTTTAATGATTTTTATTTATTTTTGAGAGACAACACGAGCAGAGGAGGGTCAGAGAGAGAGGGAGACACAGAATCCAAAGCAGCTCCAGGCTCTGAACTAACTGTCAGCACAGAGCCCAATGCGGGCTCAAACCACAAGCTGTGAGATCATGACCTGAGCTGAAGCTGCACGCCCAACCGACTGAGCCACCCAGGCGCCCCGTGAAAATCCTTTCAAATAAAATGCTACATACTTGATCTCATATCTCATCTTTTTTATGATGACTCCCCCCCAGCTATTCTACTGAAAATTAATTTCACCTGTTTTTGATCTTCTATAACTGACTCACTTATATCTGTAATTGAGAATTTAAACTGGTTTACAACTCGGGGTGCCTGGGTGGCTCAGTCAGTTAATTGGCCGACTTCGGCTCGGGTCATGATCTCACAGTTTGTGTGTTGGAGCCCCACTTCGGGCTCTGTGCTGCCTGCTCACAGACTGGAGCCTGCTTTGGATTCTGTGTCTCATTCTCTTTCTGCCCCTCCCCTACTTGTGCTCTGTCTCTCAAAAATAAATAAGTGTAAAAAAATGTTTTAACTGTTTTACAACTATTTCAGTCTTTTCACTCCCAGCATAACTGTAGGCTTCTTAAGAGTAGAGGTTTTAGCAATGTGAATTTTACATTTCCAATATTTCATGTGAGGTTTTGTCAAAGGTCATTATCTGGAAAACAAAAACCATGGATTCTACTCCTGACTCTGAGAGTGTTTGCCTGACTTGCTAAAGTTTTCATGAATAACAATTGCTAATTTCAGTTGCTCGATCCTTAAAGTAGGGATAATATCCCTTTTTCAGTCATTACGTGGGATTGTGTAATGTTAATGATAGAATATGTCTAAAATGCTTCTTAAATAGTAAAATACTCTAAAATTAGTTTACTGCACATACCCCCTGACAATTGCCTTCTACTAAATATAATGCTAGACATTCTGTGCTTTGCTGTTTGCATCAGTCAGAATAGGCAAGATTAGGTAGTAGTAATGAACATCCCCAAAATCACATTGACTGAAGTCAACTAAAGTATATCCTTAGTTATTTAGCGGTCCCTCCCCCTAGTGTGTGGAGGACGGGAGATCTGCTCCGATAGTCACTCAGGGACACAAGCAACTGGCCAAATACCTTCGTGAGTACTCCCAGTTGCAGAGACAGAAAGAAAGAATTTGAGACTCTCACATGGGCGTGCACTTGCTTCTTCCAGGAAGCCACTACTATTTACAACTCAAAAGAGATAGTCATATGATACACATACAGCCACAAGAAGTACAGTCCTAACTTGTAGCCAGAAGCCAGAGAGCCCTAGGGAGTTGATGAACAGCAGGGGTGTCCTGGTAGTACTGGATATTAATAGTCTGCTGCCTTCGAGTAGCTCACAGTGGAGTAATGAAGACGGACATATAGAAACTGCAGACTGACTGTAAGAAAAGGTGGCCTCCTGAAGATAAGGGACATAGATAGTGGACCAATTCATTCGTTCAAGGAACATTTATTGAACACCTGTACTATGCTAGGAAGCAGGGATTCCCAGAACCCAGTCCCTGCTTTCAAGGATCCCATGGTCTTCACAAGATAAAGAAACAGACAAGAAGAGCACGAATTAAGTGCCACCCTTGTGCCAAGCTCAGGGGCATATTTAATCCTCACTACAACAGAATTGCCCGCGTCCCCATGTTACGTGAAACCCGGTCATCTCCAAGGTCCCCATGTTGCGGTGACAGAGCTCGAAGTGGATCCCGATATGTCTATTCCAAAAGCGGAGCTCTTTTACCATGGCGTGCAGACTCATTGTCCAGAGACAGAAAATGTATAAGCAGCAAATTACAGCACGGGAAATACAGCAGCCTGAATAGTGTGTTCACTGTGTACTCGGTGCTCCCTGGAGAGGCAACTAAATGCCTGGGGAGTATCTGAAAGGCTTCTCCATGGAGGTGACATTTTAGCTGGGGCTTTTGAAAGATGAGTCAATATTTGCCATGCAGAAATCAATTCAGTCTAAGTAGTAATAAATGGGGCTTAAAGAGGCAAACAGCCAAGTTGTTTATCTAACGTCAGATGTCCCCACGATCACACAATCCCATCTGTCTTCCTTGCCACCAGCATCCTTCTAAATTATCAGATTCATAACCCTACAGCCACCCTCCATTTCTCTCTCTTTTTCACCTTTTCCATCCCATTGGCAATCTATCACCAACTTCTGACAAATTCCTCCCTGTGTTTTTTCTCGAGTGCACTAAATAACTAAATCTCCAAGAGGGCGGTTGTCTGGAGGACGTGATGTTTCCTGGTGTGATGACCGATCTCCTATCTGCTTAAGTTGCTGAAATAGGCATGTTTCCCCATTGTCAGCGGAACTAAAGTCAATGTCGTGGGAACAGAGCAAAGCCGTTTTTCTCACCCAGCTTCAGCTAGTTTAGCTCTGCCTGGTGCTGGTGAAGGAAGAAGGAAAAGTGAGATGTGATTGTTCTGAAGGTGTAAGAAAAGTAAAGGGAACCCTGCTTGAGCAATCCCCTGCGGATGCTTCCCTCTTTTAGCTCCTTGCAAAAATATAAGAGAAGATTTTTCGGTTTTTTAAGAAAATTCCATTTTCATTTGCTAAATGAGCCAAGTTAATATAGAAGGGATGGGGAAAGAATAAGTAAAGAGTATTAATATATATTTTGAAGACTCTGGACTTATGTTCTACTCAGTCTCTTTTTAAATGTTTTTTAAATTTATTTTTGAGAGAGTGCAAGCCGGGTGGGGAAGGGGCAGAGAGAGAGACACACCCACGCAGAATCCAAAGCAGGCTCCAGGCTCTGAGCTGTCAGCCCAGAGCCTGATGGGGGCTTGAACTCACAATCTGTGAGATCATGACCTGAGCCGAAGTCCGACGTGTAACCAAATGAGCCACCCAGGTGCCCCTGCTCTACTCATTCTCTTAACTATTCTGCCTGATTGTACCAAATCAGAACATGTTCTTTTCTTTTCCCCGGTGGTCAGTGTTATAAATTTTATCATCAGCAGAAAATCCAGCTATTCTTTCTTTTACTTTTGATGAAATATGGGCTAAAGACCAAACAATTAGAAATGACCTGGAAATTTTGTCAATGATGCATTGTTTAGTTTGCTAGGACTTTGTATGACTAGAAAATCTCTTCAGAAAGGGCTTACTATGTTAAGATTTAGCCAGCAGGAGGCCAAAAATGTGGAGGGAAGTGACATTCTGCAGGTAGCATTATACTTATTTAAATTTTCTAAGCATTCATTTTCACTGAGTATAAAGTAGTTATAATAAAACTGAAAGATGGCTTCTAAACTGTGTTGGAGATGTTTGAGAAGATTTTCCAACATGAGATTTGGAAGAGTGTTAAGTAAGGGGAGGAATATTATTGGTTCTAAATCTATATATCTGATGAGGAAAAAAGGTTCTCTCTTATTTTTAAAAGATTTATGGAGAAACTGAGGATTAGGGATCCTTGAGTAGTAAGACAGTAATAGTCTGGAGGTACAGAATTTGGCAAGAATATAGTATAAGTTTCCTGAGTCTTAAAATGTGGAATTTTCATATGTTAATATTTTTAAAATGAGATTCATCTTCAATGAATATATATTTATATATTTTTTTACTGTTGAGTTGTAAGAATTTTTTTCATACATTCTGGATACAAATCTTTATCAGATTATATTTGTGTATATCCAGAATATATCAAAGAATTCTTACAAGTTAATAGTAAGTGTATAAACATGAGCTATATAAAAATATATATCATATGTAAAAAACTTTCTCACACTCTGTAGCTTGTGTATTCATTTTCTTTATACTGTCTTTCAAAGATCAGATGTTTCTTTGGCATTCATTTATCAATTTTTTTCTCTTATAAATCATGCTTTTGTATCCTATACAAGAAATCTTTACCTATCCTATGATTACAAAGATTTTCTCCTATATTTTTAGGCATATTATAGTTTTACTTTTTACATTTAAGTCTACGATGCAGTTTGAATTAAATTTTGTGTATAATTGGATGTAAGACTTGAGGTTATTTTATTCTATACAGATATCATTTGGTCTAGTGCCCTTTTTTGAAACAACTATCCTTTCCCCACTGAATGATCTTGGCTTTTTGTCAAAGCTCAATTGAATATATAACCGTGGATCTATTTCTGAGCTCTCTATTCTTTTCCTTTGAGATGTGGCAACACCATACTGCCTTTATTGCTGTAGCTTTATAGTAAATTTTAAAATCAGATACTACAAGCTAGTTCTTTTTCAAAATTACATTGCCTATTTTAGGTCCTTTGCTTTCCAAATAAATTTTAAAATCAGCTTGCCAATTTTTTTCTAAAAAAAAAGCTTGTGGGATTTTGATCATTAATCATCTGTGAAAGGCAAATTAAAAGCACAATAAGATACCGCTACACATCCACTAACATGGCTAAAATTATAAAGACTGACAATATCTGGTGCTGGTGAGGGAGGACTTGGGGCAAATGGAAATCTGCTGTGTTGCTGGTTAGAATGAAAAATGGTATAACAGCTCATCGGCTTCTTAAGAAATGAAATATCCACTTGTTATGTGACCCAGTCACTTTACTCTAAGGTATTTGCTCAAGAGAAATAAAAACATATTTTAACACAAAGATCTGTACATAAATGTTAATAGCAATTTAATTTAATGTTAATAGTCTCAAATGGGAAACAACCCAAATATCCAACAACAGGTGAGTGGGTAAACAAATTATACTGTATCCATACAGTAGAATCATATTTAGCAACAGAAAAGCCTGAACTACTGGTACGTCTGGCACATTAAACAATGTAGATGAATTTTTAGGATGCTGCTTGAAAGAAGCCAGACACCAGGTAATTCCGTTTATATGATTATCTAGAAAAGATCATTCAAATATATAGTGATAGAAGAAAAATCCATTGGTGGTGGGGGGTAGGGGTAAGTTGGAAACAGACTGGGAAAATACAAAAAAAGGAACCTTTGGGGGGGAAATGGAAATGTTTTATATGAAGATAAGATATGTGTATGCATTTTTAAAGCCTATTGAAGAGCACAGTTATAATATGTGCATTTAATTATATGTATATTATACATCAACATAATTGATTATGGGGGCGCCTACGTGGCTCAGTCAGTTAAGCATCTGATTCTCAATTTCGGCTCAGGAGCCCTGAGTAGGGCTCCATGCTGGGCATAGAGTCTGCTTAAGATTTTCTCTCTCTCTCTCTCTCAAAATAAATAAATAAATACATAATATTAAATCTATAGTTAATAAAGTTAATTCATGTTTCCTTCTTGAAACACTCTTCTTTCTCAAGAATTTTACACTTTTATGGTCTTTCACCTGCCTTTCTTGTTGCTGCCTCTAAGTTTCCTTTATTGGTTCCCATCTGTGAGTGCCTTGGGGCTTGATCCTCAGCCTTTCTCTCTCTTCTTTCTCGCAAAAATTCTCTCTATAATATTCAACTTCACTAGCTCCAGCTTAGCTCTTTTGTCTATGCTAGAGACCCATCAATGGATCTTCCTATTTGACATCTCCAATTAAATGTGTTGTAAGCATCTCAAAATTAACATATACAAACTACACTCATTTACCTTCAAACTTTTTTCTCCCTCACACTTTGCTTTCCCAGAAAATGAATTAAATGGTACCATTGTATGCCCAGTTGTTTGTGACAAAAGTTTGAGAAAAATCTTTTATACCTTCCTTTTCCTTACTCTCCAGATAGTCTGTCAGCACGTTTTGTTGAATCAATACTTCACCATATTATATATATATTAGTCACTGTTCTCTAGAGCAACAGAACGAGTATGGCACATTGGGAGAAAGAGATGGATTATAAAAAATTGGCTCAGATGACAGTGGAAGCTGACCAGTCCAAAATCTGCAGGGTGGGCTGGCAGCCTGGAGACTCCAAATGGCCAATATTCTAGTTTGAGTCTGAAAGCTATCAGGCTGGAAAATCAGAAACAGTCAACTTGCCAGTTTGAGTCCAGTCTGTCTACTGGAGAATTGTCTCTTACGTGGGGACGGTTCATACTTTTAGACCTTCAACTGATTGGATGAGGCCCAACCAGTTCACAGAAACTGTAGAATAATATTTGATCAATTATCCAGACACCATGGCCCAGCCAAGCTGACACATTAAATTAACCACCATACCATATTAAACCTTTCTCCTCCCGCGCCACCATTTCCCCTGTCCCAGACACGATTATCTCTCACTGGTCTGCCACCTCCATCCTTTTTTGCCCTCAAGTCTGACTTTACAGAAAATCAGAGTTTCCTTTTTATAAGATATATCAAATCACATTGACTCCCTTGCTTAAAGATCTTAAATGACTTCCCATTCTACATATGGTACAATCTTTTTATCAAGACTACAGTGACTTAGTGCCATGGCCATTCTACCTGACAGTCTCAAGCTGCCCCACTTTCCCCTTACTTGCCACCTCCCAGCCACTCTACTCATTCATTTGTTGGAACACAGCCAACTCCTACCCACTGAGCTTGAACCTGCTGTTTTGCTGCCTCATCTTTTCCTCCCTTCTTCCCACAGCTCCCTTCTCCTCAACCCTTTTTCCAGTGTTTCTGCTTATCCCCCATCACCTCCCATTGAAATAGTAACTTTAGCCTCCTGACCAGTCTTCATCTTTACAACTTCTTTGTACTCGGCAGTATTGCCAGCTTTCTTTTTATTTTTTGTCTTTTAATGCTTTTTATTTATTTTTGAGACAGAGAGAGACAGTGTGAGCAGGGGAGGGTCAGAGAGAGGGAGACACAGAATCTGAAGCAGACTCCAGGCTCTGAGCTAGCTGTCAACACAGACCCAGACACGGGGCTCGAACCCACAAACTGTGAGATCATGACCCAAGCTGAAGCCAGATGCTTAACTGACTGAGCCACCCAGGCGCCCTGCCAGCTTTCTTTTTAAACCACAAATCCAGCCTCTAAAATATTTGTAATATAAGATTCTTAACTGTTTTTGTGCCCTAGATCCTTTGGCAGCTGACTAATCATAGGCACCCATTATCCTTCTCAGAATGTTGTCTGAAAATAATAATGTAATGTTTTGCTATCTACATTCATAATTGAAGATATTACAACTGAATGCTGGTTTCCTCCCCCAAATGCTCATCCTGAAGCCCTAACCCTCAAGGTTATGGTATTAGGAGATGTGCAGGGATGAGAAGCAAGTAAATTTCCGTGCAGACATGAAGGTAGACCTCATGATAGGATCCATGCCCTCATAAGAAGAGGAAGAGACAGCAGAGCTCCTTCTCTCATTGCCATGTGAGAACAGCAAGAAGGTGGCCATCTATAAGCAAGGAAGAGAGCCCTCACTAAGAATCAATCTGCTCTCATCCTGGACTTCTCAACCTCTGGATCAAAGAGAAATAAATGTTGTTTCTGAAGCCACAAAGTCTATGGTATTTTGTTATAGCAGTCCAAGCAGATTAAGACAGAAGGAGACACTATGTTTTACTAATAATCAGTCAAAATAAAAATTTATTTTATTTTTCATCTAAGCTTACAAACCCATTCAGTTCTATCCCAGATGGATTCTAGTGGTTGAGTCCTTATACATAGTTTATACAATAGAGTCCAAACTCCTGAGTTAGTTTCCTAAACTCTTTACAACTATCTTCAACACATTCCACAGCCTGTTATGTGTACAGAAACCATGCATCCCTTTGTGCTCTAATATATAGATGTGCAGACTTCTTGCCATTTTGAATCATTTCAAGCTCTCTTGTATGTTTAGGTCTGTAAAAGTGGTCTCTCTGTGTGGGATTTCTTTCTCCTACTTCTTCACTCAACAAACTTCCACATTACTGATGATTAAATGTCTCTAATTTCTCCCCTTCCTTCAGGAAGCCTTCCCCATTCTCTGCACAGTTTAGGTACACCTCTACCTGATTCTCACAGAACTATACCTCTACGGCAGTCATCACAACAATCCACTGGTCTTGTTTTATGTTAGCACCCTTTAATTTTATGGATGGCATTTGTTTCTTCTGTTATCTCCTGTGCTTAGGGCAGTACAAGTGTTTACTACATTTCTGTGGAATCAACTGTTGATGACTTGAACCTGAGGTAGCTTCTAGGCTCCTGTGCAATAGCCAGCAAACAAAGACTGAGCATGGATAAATAGAAGAAATGACCCCATGAGATTTGCCCTGGTAATAGCTTTAAAGTAGCAGATGAGGACTTGCTTAATAATACACAACATGATGTAGTAGCTCCAACTTGAGCCTCACAAAGACTATTTGAAGAAAAGGTAAGCCAAAGGGAAAAAAAAGAAACCTGACTTTGTCTGTTCAAAAATACAATAGGGGCATCTGTGTGGCTCTGTCAGTTAAGCATCCAGCTCTTGGTTTCAGCTAAGGTCATGATCTTACAGTTCATGGTTCAAGTCCTGCATCGGGTTCTGCACTGACAGTGTGGTGGACCCTAGTGACAATTGATTCTATGATATAGCTGTTAATGTGAGTTTCCTGGTTTTTTTTTTATTTTTGTTTTCCATTTTTTATTTCTTGTTCCACTTTCTGCATCTTATCACGTTATCATATACATATGTATATATATGTATATATATACACATACAATAATTATACATTATTATATATACATACATACTAACACATATGCAGCATTTTCTACTCTAGGCAACAAACTATACTAATTTTTATTTTATTCAACACCCACTCTATTGTAGCATAACAGAAAAATACCCAGAGTAAATATTTTTAAATATTTGTTCAACATCGTTTGCCAATAGCAAAGGATTCATATTCATTAAGATGTATAATTACTTGCATACCATATGCTGTTCTGATATAAATTAAAGTTTGACATTTGAGAGAGACACCTATGATTCCAAGATTAGATCACACTCAATATCTTCTTCTAAGCATACAACATGCTTTATGACGTTCACTCAGAGTTTGGGGATAGGAAAAGTGTCATTGACATTACAACCCACAACCCCACTTCCAACCTTCCAACCTCATGTTTTCCTCCTCGGTAGATATAAAGGTGTTATATCTCAGTATTTAGTATACATTAAATCTTGAAGATATGTGATCAACACTTGAGGAAACAAAGTGAATATATTATATACATTGGATAACAAATCACGGTGCTTATGTCACCAATATGAAAATGTCCAGGGGCCAAGAAACCAGGACCAGCAGGGTGGAAGCATTACCCAGGGGCTTACTTGTGTGTAGGACATTACTGGGACCGGGGCAGGCATGGAGGGACGGACACCTCAGAACTCTTTTAAGTTGTACATGGCAGAGATACAATTCAAACTTGCTTAAGCAACAAAAGGTATTGACGAAAGAGAATTGAAAAGTCCAAGAATAGTACTTGTTTCAAGCTTTGTTGGAACTAGGTGACCGGATAATGTTGCCAGAACTCTGTCTCCATTTCTTGGGCAGGCTCTTTCCACATGGTGAGCAAACAGCCATTACTGAAGAAAATTCTGAGGAATGACCTGGTTAAGTCACTTGCTGGTGCCTAAGCTAATTGCCAAAACCAGGACATGTATTGGGCTGACTGGCCAGGCCTGGTTCTTACATCTAGTCTCTGTTGAGAAGAAGAGGAAAAGATTCAGAGTCAGTGGTATTCAAATTAAGTGGCATAGATTCAACATAAGGAAGAGGTAGTCTTTTACCTGTGGACTGAAAAGATGCAGTGAACAGATGTTCACTGCTAAGTAACATTGTGAGAAAGTAGTTCATGGATGAATGCTATAGTTAGGAGAAACCTCTTTTGAAAGTGAGAAGGCCAAAAAGTATGTGCTAAATTCAAGGAGCAAATAAAAGACAAGTAAAATTTGAGGTTGCAGTTTTCAGAGGGATTCACTCACTTGCTGCTATGATAGAAAATACTGAATCAGCTGATCATGCAAGGCATTGGTGAGAAGATGCTGTTTGAGAAAAGACCTGAAACAGCCATGGAGGTATCTAGGAGAGGAGCATTCCAGGCAGAGGGAACAGCATGTGCAAAGGCAACAATGAAGTAACAGAGGGCCAAGATGCAGTCAGGTGTGGAACAAGCAGGGAAAATGAGGAAGGAAGTCATTGCTGGAATCTCTCAGTGACTGAATCACAACTTGTGAGGTTCACAAGGCCACTGGTGCCCCAAGTTTATCACCAGGTGTGATATGTCAGACTGCTGAATTATCCCTCTTCTTGGACAGGAGCCCGAGTTGTAACTTGGAGCTCCTGTGCATAGTTTACAAAGCCAAAGGAAGGGAAAAGGAGGTAGAGACTGATAAGCAAGAATCAAATTCCATTCATTCATTTATTCCTTCATCCATTCATGCATTCTTGAAGCATTTACTTGATAGCCACTTGCTATTTTCAGACACTCAGATAACCAGAGCACAACACTGAGTAGGAACTCCCACACCTACCTGGTTTATGGTCTGGCAGGAGTCATCTACCAAGACAGGGTGGGCTACACTGGCAGGCTGAGTGGGGAGGAGGACAGGACTCATAGGCCTAGGCTAGTAGGAGTTCAGAAAGTTAGCAAGGACAACACTGTCGGTGACTTCCCATGTGAAGGCAGAGGCTGGCTACCCCCCGGGGGTGGGGGAGATGACTCTTACTGCCGTGGAGGCCAGCACACAGGCACTGCCTCCCTCTGGCTGCCGCTTGGCATTCTCCCTTGTTTATGAAACACCCCAAGGTCTCCAGGCTCTTTCCTGCCTCCACTTACTAAAGGTGAAGGAGGAGGGCTATGGAGGGTAGAAAAAGAAAGACAGTTGGACACCAAATGTCTCCTTTTGTTCCTACCCTACATCTTCTTTTCCCAACATGATGGGAAAAAAATTTTAGAAAGCATAATTCTACCTCTTATGCTTAAAAAATTCCAAGCAAGAGATACCTCCTTTTTCATTCCTAAGTATAAAATGATATATTCATCTACTTATCTATAGTTTAAACATTTTGCACTCATGATGAATTAAATGAGTGCTTGGTTCTCATAACGCTTAGTAACTATTAGCTCCAGGTTATAAGAGGCCCTGGGTGATCAGCTTTTTCACCAATACGAGTATTGAAGTGACCAAAGTAGTTTCATGACCGCAGGCTTCCCAGGCAAATATGGCCATGAAGGGTAGTGAAAGCCCAGGAGGCATCTCAAATCGGTGGTTTGATTTGGCAGGCCAGTGTTATCCTTCTTTACTCTTTATTTTCAGAGTGTTTGGGTGGGGCCTGAATTTTTCCATTTACCATATCACCGACCATGTGGGAGCCACTGCCTATTGTCTGTATCCACGTGTTTCGCCATCTCTACCTTCTCTTGAAAGCAAGAAAACTCTTAAAGTAATTCTATTAACATCCTAGGAATATTAGACACTTAGTTCTGAAGTTATCATGGGCCCACATGCTCTCAAGTCTTACAGTCCCTGGGTATCACTAAGAGCCCACACAGTGACAGCTGCCAGTCATCAGAAAATGTGTGTTCTAGAAAACAACAATTGTAGCATTCCCTTCAGGAACCTCAAGGGCAGGATTAGGGTGCCAGTGAGGTGCTTGGCTCAAGGGTGAAATTTAAGAAGGTCACATAAAAAAATCAGTAATTGAGACAAATCAATGATATATATTTTTTAAAGTTTGTTTATTTATTTTTGAGAGAACGAGACAAAGCACAAGTGGGGGAGGGGCAGAGAGACAGAGAGAGAGAGAGAGAGAGAGAGAGAGAGAGAAAGAGAATCCCAAGCAGGCTCCAAGCTGTCAGTGCAGAGCCCAATGTGCAGCTCCATTTCACAAACTGTGAAATCATGACCTGAGCCAAAATCAAGAGTCAGATGCTTAACTGACTCAGCCACCCAGGTGCCCCAAGATAAAAATAATGCAATATCTGCAAAATCAAAATTAATGCAAAAATATCTCTGATAAACAAAATATCAAAATTGCAAATAAAGACAAGTTCCTGTTTGTATTTTTGCAACCCGGTATTACTGCACAATAACATCAGTCCTTTTCAATCAGCCTCTGTTCCCTGGCCCAACAAGCTAAGCAGCCCATGGCCACCAGCAGGCAGGTTTATGTTGGGTGACAAGGGTCTGCCAACAGGTTGGGCAATCAATGTGGATTTTCTATAGACTCATGTCTTTGATCGTAGACCTTTCATGAAGGTCTTGGTTCATGATATAGGATAATGTTTTAATAAGTGTATATGCATAAAATTGTACACTTTCCCCTCTACCTCAGGCTTCAATAAGACACAGGGAAGTAATTTTATTTTTTCTTTATGTTTGTTTATTTATTTTGAGAGAGAGTGTGCAGAAGAGGCAGAGAGAGAGGGAAGAGAGGGAAGCAAATTTAAAGTCTTCTGTCTATAATTTAGCAATCTGTATGAAAATGTTCATCTTGTGTGGAGCAGTTTACAAAATATATACAGCAAGAGCCCATTTTAAATACCTACCGATATATTGATAGAGATGTAAATAACTAGATAAGTTGATGGCCTACAGGAAGAGAAGAAAGCAGATAAACAGGCAAACTATATAAAGTTATATCTCTAACTGTTTAAATGCTTAATTGTGGGTGGCAAACAGTGGATTATTTTTATCTTCTTTTTCTTATTTATATTTTCTACCTCTCTACAATGAGCCTGTATTATTTGGGTAATTAAACAATAAAATTATTTTAAGATTCTTTTGACAACCCCATGGGCTTTTATAGCCTGATCAGATGTGATAACGATCTTAACCAGAGATGTTTTTCTTGGTATGGAAGCATCTGCCTTCATCAAAAATGTACTTAGTAAGGTGCCATCTGCAACACTAAATATGCTGTAATTACCAACAATAACACATACCTGTAAAAAAACAAATCAAGTAGCCAGTCTACTGGAAAATGTACATTCAAAATGTGTTTGCCACTTTAATAGAATTCTCCAAGAGCATTTACTAACTCATTGTTCTCATCACTATAACCTTGCCCTCATTCCTGATGACTACAAATTTGTTTCCAGGAAAACAGGATGAAACTGCAATTACACATGAGTCAATACGTGACTGAAAGAGGGAGGTGGGGGAAGTGGGACACCAGCCTTCCATACATGATAGGCAGGCATGAGTTTTAATCCTCCAGGAAAAATGTTAGGTGAGCTGCTGTTGTTGTTTTTAAATAAAGAAAGTCCACAATTTCTAATGCTTATTAGCTAACATTTAACTAGAAGGGTCACCAATCATTAAATTATTTTTATAGGCAGCTTAGCAGAAGCTGTGTTTCCATGGCAACAGACAATGTATGCAAAGGTTAAAAAAAAAGTTAATGGGATTTGTGGTGATCTCAGTAACATTCTATGGAAATCACTCATTAATTTGATTTTCCTATTTCTCAGGCTTCCATGCCAACTGCAGAACTGGATTTTCTGGGGCTGACTGATACTGGAAATAATGCATTTCTGAGAGCTCTACTGTGCCTTTTTTCCTGAGAAGTTGAGAAAGAGCTTAATAATCCCTCCCAGCTCTCTATGAGCTGAATATAGGCAGGACTTCTGTGAAAGACCCCGACAAGACTTCCCAGTGACCAAGGGAAGTGAAGGTTTGGTCAGAGCAGCAAGCACAAGTTTATCTTTATTTTCTTCTGGAATCCACATTATCATGTTTGCTCATAATAAAATGTTTTCTGAAGAAAAGAGAAATCAGCCTACTTTCCAGGTTTCTGAACTGAGTCACTGGATGGATGATGGGGGAAAAGACTGAAGGATGAGCAAAGTGTAAGCAGAATGATAAGAATTTTATCACATCAGGACTGAACATTTTAGACCCGAATAATACATCTCAGTCAAAAGACTGTCTCATGCAGATATGGCAATAGTTTTGCTATCAATAGAATGTCAGGAATAGTGCCCAGAATATAATTTTATTACCATTTGAAAGATCCACCTGTTGATGTTGAGGCCTTTTTCACTTGTCCTCAATGTAGTTTTAATTATTTTTTAAACAAAAATATAAGAGAACAAATCTACACCTTTATTTATTTCCTTTTCAATACATGTGAATCCTTGAGGGGGAAAGCATCCCACGAGTTCTGTGGCCAATGGCTTTAGCAGGAAGGTTGCTTTGGAATTTGGCATAAACCATGCCACTGTTTCCATGAGCATGAGTTACTTTTCCCTAGATTACTCTGGTTTTGCTCAGTTTGCCACCAGGAGTCACTGTGTTGTTCTTTGCTTCATACACATAAGCACATCTCCTGCCTAGATAGAATTCAGTTTCATCTACAGCATAAACACCTTCAATTTTAAGAAGAGCTGTGTGCACTCCCTCTGGTTCCAGACACCTAGCTTATGGACAATAAAAATGGCCTTAGACCACAGCCTTCCAAACATATTTGTCATCATAAGAGTCCTGTTCCCAGCAGATGTCCACAGGGTCCAAGATGGTGGAAAGAGAAAGACCAACCTAGTTTTAATTTTTATTAAAGTACTCCAAATGTAGATGTTTTAAGAATTTCTGCTCTTTTTTAAATACTTATTTATTTTTGGAGCATATATTTGAGAGAGAGTCAGAGAAGGGCAGAGAGATGGAGAGGTAGAGAATACCAAGTTGGCTCCACACTCTCAGCAAGGAGCCCATCATGGGACTTGAACTTGTGAACCATGAGATCATGACCTGAGCTGAAATCAATAGTTGTCTGCTTCACTGACTGAGCCACCAGGCAACTACAGATGTAGACATTTTAGAATCAACAAATTATATTGCTTTCTGAACAGAATTTAGAATCTATTATTTCTGTATCTTAAATGGTCTATATTTCCTATAGAAAGTCTATATTGAGTTTGCATGTGTTATGAATAAGTTAGAGTCACATTGTTTTGTATCAATGTGAGGCTGCAATTGTCCTTAGTATATCTTTTAGGATTATTATAACCTTCTCTGATGTGTCCTTCCCCACTTTAAAAATTCTATTAAGGAGCCAAGAGTTTATAAAGCATATAAAAACAGATATTCACATGTAAAAAAACTGGAATCCCAACTTTGACACAATCAGGAAGACCACTAAATGGTGTATATGAATGCAGACTTACAATTCTATTGTTTTCAGTGTGACCATGAATTCAATGGAAGAAATTTAGAATTATAACTTGAAAAAGAAGTGATTTTTAAAACTTTAAATCCAACTTAGATAACATATAGTATAAGAATGGTTTCAGGAGTAGAATTTAGTGATTCATCACTTACATATAACACCCAGTGCTCATCCCAACAAGTGTCCTCCTTAATGCCCATTCCCCATTTAGCCCATCCCCCCACCCAACACTCCTCCAGCAACCCTCAGTTTGTTCTCTGTATTTAGGAGTTTCCTATGGTTTGCTTCTGTGCTAAGTTACAAGGATGTTACTTTGAGGTATAAATTTGGGAGATAAGTAAAAGCATTTATCCTACAAAAAAAAAACAAAAAAACAAAAAACCCAAAACTTTAGGTAAAAGATTGCCTAAACAAGATAGTGCCAGTATGGCTCCAACCTATGAATGACTTTTTCCAACATCTTATCCCACATGAGTTGAGAACCTAATCAGATTATGGTTAAGTCCCAGATACTTGCTCCAAAGTCTTCTGTGGAAATCTCATCAACTCAGAATGAAGTAAAAAACTTTTAAATTGTTTGGCTATATTAATAATGGTTCCTGACCTTTTTCTGTGTGGCTGCTTCTCCCAATGAAAATTCCACTCAGTAACAGTGACGAGGAAAAACACTGATTCCGTAAGGACTCATCACTGTATGACATCAGCTTTCTTCAGCATATTAAATAGGCACCAGCTCCACACTGAGCTGAGTAGTTACTGAGGTAAAAGTTGTTCCTCCTCAGATCACTTATCTCCACGATCTTCATTATCATGGAGGCTTTGCACTATTTTCTTTTCCTTGCTAGGGAATTCTATGTGCAGATGAGTGTTGGAAGCTGAAGGGGGTCCACCGGCCATGTGTGTCTATGGTGGGGACTCGGGGTCAGGGCAAAGGATGACTTGTGAGGAGTTTGCGCCAGGACTGATTTAGGAAATATTGAGGGAAAAAGAACAGAATCAGATACTTCAAGATTTAGGAACGCTGCTGTTTCTCATGGGATCTGTTTATCCTCTGATAGAGTGTACGTAGAAAAAGGGAACTAGAAGGAGATTTGAAAAGGATGGATGTGCTAAATATACAACTTTTTAAAATATAGTATCATCATCCCAGGAACAATGATTATCTATAATCAAGAATCTGATAGCTGACTTGTGTGGGGATATGTCCAGTAGAAGTATTAACTTATTAAAGCTGAAAAAGATGGAATGTACTGTGTCAATACTTGGATTAAAATAAGTCATCTAAACAAAAGCCAGGGACTTCTAGGAATTATGTATTTCTCTATAATATTTAACTTAGCAAAACCTAGAATAATCTTCCTTTGGATACTTTTCTCCAGAGTCATGAAAATATTCTGAGCTGATCTGAGTAAAGGAAAGTCTTTGTGCCTGTTATGAGTCGAACTGTGCCCCTCCTCCCCAAATGCATCTGTGACCTTATTTGGAGATAGGCTCTTGACAGAGTTAATGAAGTTAAGATGAGGTCATTATGGGGTGGAATTCAGTAAGACTGGAATCTTTACAAAAAAGGGAAATTGAGGGGTGCCTCGGTGGCTCAGTCAGTTAAGCGTCTAAGGCTCAGGTCACGATCTCTCAGTCTGTGAGGTTGAGCCCCGCATTGCGCTCTGCGCTGACAGCAAGGAAACTGCATAGGATCCTCTCTCCCTCTCCCTCGGACTCGCCCCGACTCGAGCTTTCTCTCTCAAAATAAACTGTTTTAAAAAGGCAGGGGAGGGAATTTGGACATAGATATATCCACAGGTGATGCAAAGACACACAAGGAGAAGATAGTCCTTTATACATTGAGGAGAGAGGCTTGCAACAGATCCTTCCCTCCCAGCCCTCAGAAGGGACCCACTCTGCCAACACCTTGACTTGGGACTTCTAGACTCCAAAATGGTGAGAAAATTAATGTATGTTGGTTAAGCTACCCACACTGTGGCACTTTGCTGTAATGCTTTAGCAAATGGATACAGTGCCCAACAATCCCATCAAGGACCAAAGCAATTGGTCCTGACTGGAAACTTAGGCTTCATCCTTCTTTTCCTTATCAGGGTCACTGATGTCAGACTGGGAAGCCAGAAAGATGAAACATGAGACAGCAAGATGTCAAATCAACTAATGAGCTGGTGGAAAAGAAACACAGAGCCACTGGAGTTTGATTACTCTCATGATTTATTAATATTCAGATTGAAAAAGGAGCCTTAGAGCCGCAAGTTACGCTAATTGGCACATTTGCTTTATTTATTTATTTATTTATTTTATTTATTTATTTATTTTCAAAACAAACTGAGTTTTTTATTTTTTTTCCTTTTTGTTCATTCCATCACATTAAAAGGAGGAAAAGAAAAATGGTTTTGAATTCACTCAATATTTTGGACTCCTCAGATGAACGGAACATTGCACACACACTTGGAACAGAGAGAGATAGAGAGGAAAGTGGACTCCCACAGGGCCACACGCACCAGATCAAAAAACTTGGATACAGTGCAAGAATTTCCCGAAATGATTGGATCATCATTACCAAAAACTCGCCATAACAACACCAAGAAACAAAAAAAGTTTAAGCCACACTGTTTGACTTGGGATCTTTCCTGCTTTTTTTTTTTTTAAATGTTTGCCACACAGAGAGAAAGAGGGCTATTGGGTAGGAGAGGACAGACTCACGGCCGTGAGCAGGACAGGAAGGGGACTTCAGAGTGGAGCTGAGAAGAGGGGTGGGGAGAGACAGGGGTCAGGATAGGGGAGAGTGGGGACGTGGAAAGCCATTTCTTAAAGTTCAGGCATGTTCTTGGTCCGCCTCACGTTCTTCTCCTTTACCCTCATCCTGCCGGGCACTTTCCTTAGGTTTGGTTTCATCTACAGCTTCTGAGGAAGAAAACAAGGGTTGGGGGTTGGGGGAGAGAGGGGTTAGTATTTTGTCTCATCTGTTCGTATGATAGTGCAATGCATTTCTCCTTTTCACACCATTTCATAAGAGATTTAAGATACAAAGATTATTGTTTATCTCCGTAATATAACTTCCAAGTTCAGAAGAGTTTACCTCCAGGAGGCTGTTCAGTGACACATATGGACGAGCTCAGGAACAAAGCTACGATATTGGGGGAAGGAGCCACTAAACAGAAATCACCATGGTCTTTAATCTCTCAGCCTCGCAGTGGAGATATCCATACACAGGCTCTTCAAAATAAGGAGTTGACCACAAGCCTGTATCTTTTTTCCATCCACATCACACTGACTGTAACAGATACTTTCTGTGGATCACTGAACAGCCATTCCAACTCTCTCACCTCTTTTTAGTGGTGTTGTAAACACTGGAAAGTAAAATAACTGAATTCCCATATCCCCTTGAAGTTCGAGGGATCCACTGAACACAGTGATGGCCCATTAGATAGAGACAGAATTCCCTGGGGAGGACCCGGAGGAGGTCTTTGCCCTTTACTTTCTGTTATCCCTGGTAACTGGGACATCAAACAATACTCGGTCGGATAGCAGCTATCTTGTGACCACGAAGACAAAAACTCTCCACTAAGGGTGGTGGAGCAGAAAGACGGGGAAAAACTGTCATTGAGTGACCCACCAGTCCCAGACAACTTTAGCTCAGACTTTTTCTTATTATGTGAGACAAATAACTAAACTTCAAACTAAACTATTGTAATTTTTACTTTCTTGTAGTCAAAAACATTCCAACTGAATATGCTTATCCAGAAGGCAATATGCTTTATTTAACATGTAAAACTGCGTCTTTTTATTTTTATGTGGGTTTTTTTTATTATTTTATTTTTGACAGATAGAGAGAAACAGCACAAGCAGGGGAGGGTCAGAGAGACAGGGAGACACAGAAAAGGAAATAGGCTCCAGGCTCTGATCTCTCAGCACAGAGCCCGACACGGGCCTTGAGCCCACAAACTGTGAGATCATTAGCTGAGCTGAAGCCAAATGCTTAACCAACTGAGCCACCCAGGCGCCCCAGACTGAGTCTTTTTAAAGGATAGTTTCTTCCTCAGGAAGTAGGAAATTTTCTAACTCTTCTGTCTTGTTTCCTGATAGAACTCAGTCAATTGATTTCATGTGACAGATGGTTCACTAATATGCCAGCTAGTGGAAAGAGAATTCTTTTGCCCTGAAATCACCCATATTGCTAACCTAAACTTCTTGTGTTGGGTGTTCCCCAGGCTACCCCCAGGTTCAATAATTTGCTAGAAGGACTCACAGGACTCAGTATATAGTCCTATTCATGGCTATAAATTGCTACAGTGAAAAGATACAAAATCATCAAAGGGAAAAGTTGTTTGAGGTGAAGTTTGGAGGAAACCATGCACAACCTTCCAAGGGTCCTTTCCCTACAGAGTCATACAGAATGTGCTTAGTTCTTCCAGCAATAAACTGCAATATGTATGAGATGTCAGCCACTAGGAAAGCTCTCTGAGCTCACAAGTCCAGAGTTCTTACTGGGGGCTGGTCATGTAGGCAGCCTCTACCTAGCACGTACCAAATCCAGACTCCCAGAAGGAAAATGGATGTCTGGCATAAACCACATTGTTTGCAATGGGTGGTTAGGCACAGTGAGGACTCTTAGTTAGGAAATGGTGAGACCCTTCTCAAAATCCAAGTTCCTAGATGCCATCCAAGGATCAACTTTATAAGCATCCTTTCTAAGAAGTGAGAGATGTTGAGACTAAAGACATCGAGGTCTTTTAGGAAACCATTAGAAGAGTTCACATAAATGTATGCTTCTTTCAAATCAGTCAGCTCTATATTTATATTCAGATGAAGTTCAGCATCTACACCCAAATAAGACAACCGCTGGAAATATATTTTTGGAATTCTTTTTTTGGAACAACCATCTGATAATATTCTTTTAAATCTGTCAGTAGCAGAAAATGTTTATCTTCTTGCAAATAGATTTGTGTTTTGAATCAAATGAGCCTGGAATGGTAAATAAAATAGCAGCTATGACGGTTAATTTTAATATTACAATGACTAATTTTTGACCAAAATGTTTAAGTCTGATTTATTTTGGGGATTTGTAGCTGACTACCAGTTATTTCCAAAGCTTAATTATTATAGTAAGGCTATCTACTATTACTGATAAAGACATTTTAAGACTCTAGCCTTCTAAAGTAACCATTATACCAATAATATTTTTCAGGAAAAATTTTTGTATAAAACTAACTCAATCTGATCATTATAATACTCTATGTACCAGCATTGTTCCTCATGGATTATATAGAACTCTGGTGCATGAATGAATTAGCTAATTTTCTTTCTTTAAAACTTTTTTTTAACTTTATTTTTTTGAGAGACAGAGACAGAACATGAGCAGGGGAGGGACAGAGAGAAAGGAAGTCACAGAATTGGAAGCAGGTTCCAGGCTCTGAGCTGTCAGCACAGAGCCTGATGCAGGGCTTGAAGCCATGAACCACGAGATGATGACCTGAGCTGAAGTTGTAGGCTTAACCAACTGAGCCACCCAGGACCTGCCCCAGAATCAGCTGATTTTCTGCCAGAAGAAAGCTTTCAGGTTTATTTCAGTGAAATTTGTTTGTTTGTTTATAGCAATGTGGAATACTCCCAGAGAATTTACTTAGTTCCCTAGCCCTACTCAAACCTTTGGATACTACAGGTATCCCCACGGTGGTTTACTATCCCTATCACCCAGGAAACAATGAATTTAGTGCCCTCTTCAAACTGCAAAAGAAACTGAACATTGATTTATATAGAAGGCTCAGTTGTAGGAGCAAGACAAGACTTTCAGCCTTTCTTCCTAAAATAGACTTGGGAGCTATGAGGTAGATTTGAGGGAGACTGGGGAACTTGAGAGAAAAGATGGAGGCAGAATGTCTGTTTATGGAAAGAGGAAAGAACATCCCAAAAGGGAAGACAAAAGAATAAAGATTCAAGTAATTCTGAGAAGCAGTCACACTTTCTGTCTTCGGTCAGAGTAGAATCAAGTTAAATCCTCCCAAAGTCCTGTACTTTATCTTGTCGCCCTTTGCCTGGGCCTGGGGGGAAAATGGCTTAAATGGCACACATCTGTTGTGGCAGGAAGTGCTGCTGTCCACTTCTTATTAAGAGAGCTTCAATATCTACATATTATTTCCTTTAAAAGCTTCAAAGTATTTGAAATATAATTATTTATTTGCTTGTTTAATAAGTTGTTACTGAACACTTGTAATGTGCCAGACATTTTTCTAGATATTGAGAAGAGGTGAAAAAAACTGCAAGTATTCTTGCTCTCATTTAAGCCTTTCACAATATACCTTTAACAGACAATGAAATCCATAATCATAGAATATCAGTAGGGAGAGGGGCCTCAAAGAACATCCAGTCACTGGACACAACTCTTCAAGGGTTAACAACAATATCATTTTTGCTTGACTTTGAACCCCCTGCATCTGGCACAGAACCTAGTGCAGGGAAGGCCCTCAATAAACATTGTTGAATGAAAGAATGGATGGACATCCTCACTTTAGATGAAGAAACAAAAGTCCAGATATTTCCCTAAATCTTACGGTTTTCTCATGACCTATCCAGGACTAAAACCTCAAACTTCTCCTACTCTCAATTTTCCCATTATAGCAGGTGGTCAAACTTGACCAGAGGAGGTCAAGACCAAATCAGTTTTATTCAGCACTAGAAACAAGTAGCTAGGGTTCACAGCTTTTAGTGACCTAAAAGCCTTCTGAGATTAAAAACAAATTGTTGGCTCCAAAATTTAAAATAAAATGCCATAAAATTAAAACTGATGAAGTTCAATGAGTTGGCTACAAAAGGGAACATGTCAGTCAACCAGCTGGAACTCAAATTAACTGAATACATACAGTTATATATACATTATAGTTTATATGAGATGAGAGTATTTTTTTATTTTATTTACTCGATATTACTGAATACTGAACAAAGGGTCCATCTGTGTTAGATGCAGGGAGGACTAGCTGGTAGAAATAATATGGGTTGTCAGTGGATTCCGTGACATTTTTTATAAGAAAAAATATGAAGGAAGGAAACAATGTAAAGTAAGCATTTTCCACAACCACAAAAGAAGAACAAGAACTCATAAGGATATATTGTTTAAAGCACACACAAAAACAGAAACAAGTAAACAAAAATAAACCTTCACGCAAGTGAAGGAAACAGTGTCAGATGTGAGGCACATGCCTGCTCTAGCCAGATCCACTTGGGAGGGAGACTGTATGAGTTTGTGAAAAGTTTTAACCTTAGACAAAGGGGAAGTTATTGGAAACAGAATCCAAGTTATGTATAAATGGGTCCATCTGAGCATGAACGCCAGAGAGAACTTCCAAATATTGCTAACTTGTTCCTTCTCCCTCCAATGCCAACTCTGGACAAGTCACTGTAGTTAGTAAGTGATGGTGACCATATACTTATATATCTACAATTTCTTACCTGTTCTCTCAGCAGTCTCACTGCCTGGAAAGAATCACAAATGACAACTTTCCTGACCCTCTGTACATAGTGTTTAGTGATAGCTAACGTGGTTGAGCCCTTACTATATGCTCACAACAGCTCTGCATGTACTTGTGTCATTTCCCTTAATCCTTACGGCTCTTTAGGCTCTTTAATCAGTCCATTGTACAGTTAGGGAAGCTGAGGTACAGTGAGATGGAGCAACTTACCTAGGCTGTACTGTTTGTAAATGGCAGCAGTGAATTTCGACCTAGGACAGAGACATCTAGGCAGCTTCTATTTTAGATTGCTCTCCTTGCCCTTATCTTTGCCCAAGAAGGATGGGTGGGCTCAGAGTGGGAACCAGAGCAGGGAGTCCATCGGTACCTAGGCCTGCAGCCTACACAGTCCAAAAACCGGTCTTAGTACAAGCAGCTCAGAATGGAGGGAAGAATCTTGATTAGTCTTGAACAATATGAAATCTTGGCACTCTCTGGCACTAATTACATAATTAGAAATGCTAGAGATGAGTTAATATGTAATCTTTAGTATTTTGTGCAAAAACTTTGATCACCATGGCGAGTGTCAGAGATAAATGAATGGTTGAAGCCAGCTGGTCACTCCAATTATCATGATCCAATTAGGGTAAATAATCACATTCCCCATCTAGAGGACCAACCTCCCTCTGAGACAGTTACTGCTTACTAAGAGGAGGAGAGGCGGTGGGAGCTAGAGACTGAATGAGATTTTCAGTACCAAGTGACACAGAACAAGTGAGTGGAAGTCATTGGGCCCAGAACTCGAAAATGAGGAAAGCCTGGAGTTGTTGATGGGATTGTTGAAAGCCAGCAAGTTAGAGTTGGAAATGCTTTTTCTTTTCCAGTTTAGCTCTCAATAGCATTTTTTTGCTCATATTAAATATGGAAACCTAATATTATGGTTAAGACATTACAGGAAAGGCAAGATTAAGTGAATCACAGGTTACACATATATCAGGTGACCAGTGAACTTATTCTCATTAACAGTCATTACTATTCAATACATAGTAATGGTTTCTCCCCCCAAATCAGCCTTCATCAAGGGAAAGCAACCCCATGAATCCAGTTTTATTATGAGGCACAATGTATCCTCCCAAACAAATTAAAAAAAACCCAAATGCAAAAACTGATGATGCATTTTAGTAGTTTTGTCTAAAGGGGGGGGTTAAAAAATGAAGTTGGGCAGTGTTTTATAATTATACATATTAAATCTATTAAATATTTAAATTCTCAAAAACGGTATTTAGTCCCTGTGAACAGGTGACATTAGCTTCTGGTAAAGACCTGTAAAATTCTCTGGCACTAGCATTTTAGCCTTGATGAAAACATTACTTCTTTCAGACCCAAAGACCTCTTAGAAATGACCATGTTCATTAGGAGTCTCCATGAATTTTATCATTTCTGTTAACTGATAGTTAACATCACAGACAGTAAAGTCATGTGATCTTAATGTTCTAGAGTTAAAGATACTAAAAAAGGGAAGAAAAACTGCGCTGCTCATTTATTCATTTTCTTATTCAGTGAAAGGTCCTGAGCCTCACTACGTGTTTCTACATGTTTCAGATACAGCAGTGGTGCCATACCAGTGAAAACACCAAGTAAGAGAAGGATCTCTGCTTGCAGGAAATTACACACCAGTTAATCGCCAGCACATTTATATGGCAGTGTCCTGGCGAAGCAGTGGCAAAGGAAAAAGTGGCAGCTGGACAAGAAGAACTCAACCCGAAGGGGCATGGTTTCCTCTGGATTTGCAAAGTTGAGTAATTTTAATAAGTTTCAAAATACGAAAACCCTGATCGTTTTCACATTCTCGATCCACAGCCATCATTCGTAACAATCAAGACCACATTAAAACAGCAATGGAGGGGCCCCTGGGTGGCTTAGGTGGTTGAATATCTGACTTCGGCTCAGGTCATGATCTCATGGTTCATGAGTTTGACCTCTGCATCAGGCTCTCTGCTCTTAGTGCAGAGCCTGCTTCAGACTCTCTGTCTCCCTCTCTCTCTCTCTCTCTCTCTCTGCTCCTCCTCCCACTTCTCTCTCTCTCTCTCTCTCTCATAAATAAACATTTTTTAAAAATCAGCAATAAAAATAGAAGTCTTTTCGTTACATATTTGAAATAGTGTGGTGGTAGCCTTAGAAGAGTGAGGGGACCCAGGCGGATGATCTCACAGTGGCCCCTGAAAGATGCATGCAAACTGGCTCTCTGGTCCTTACAGAAACAGAGTCTAGAAGCAGCTCTTGACTTTATGTATCCGGTTCCTTTCCTCGAGAGGCTGAGAAGAGCACGTCTGCACATCCTGTCGGGAGCGGACACGGGGAGCATATGCGGCAGCGGCCGCTGCGTGCTCAGTCAGGCAGCACGGCTGCAGTGCTGCTGGAGGGATGGCGAGCTTCCCAGTGCTCTCGCCTACCCTGAGCTCTAATGGCCCTGTTTACTGGCTCCAGTCCAGGCCCCTCCACAGCCCTACATTACTGAAATTAGGTTGAGTGGATTTCCGAGTAAAACATTATCTCTTGGGACCTGCCCAGCTCTCCCCAGCCTTGTCAACATTGATTAAATAGAAGCTGCTATCATCCTGGGGCCATGCCCACAATTACTCTACCAATCACTCCCGGCTGGGGTGTTTGCTTTCTTTTTATTTTCACTTTTCTTGAATATTAAACATTATCACCTCAAAGGCTCAAAGGAAAGTAATAAAAAAAAAAAAACATTCTGAAGCTAACTCACACTTATCCCTTTGTCATTTACATGGTCTTCCGCTTGAGCTCTGTGCCAGCTGTCAATCTGGAGCCTGGATCCTGGCTTTTGGTGGTCACTGGGATACACATTTTTTACCTCCACCCTTTTTAAATCTTGTTTTACATTTTAAATTCCTTTCAAAGCACTGAGCCAGTATATACCATTTTCATGTCAGCAGAATGATGCAAATATTACCTCTGCCCCCACCTCTTGCTTTCTGAGCCTTCGAAAGAGAAGATAGTTCTAATGCTTATAACACTATTCACTTGAGGATTTCAAAGAGTAACAAGCAAAATTTAACCAAGAAAACTCAAAGGCAGCATCATGGTGGGGTCCCAATGATACATGAAACATACATACACGTGTTTATTTTTTTTTTAAGTTTAGGACCGGGACCAAGCTGATTTGTACTCCTGCCTTGAATATTCCACCAATTAGTCATATGATCTCAGAGAAGTTACTTTTTCTATAAAATCTATAAAGATATGAATAATAGTGACTATTCTGCCTTATTGCAGGTTGTTTGGAGGGTGAAAGAAGAAATCTGAAAGGACTATAAAATTTAAAGTGCAGAATGAAGTACATTGAGACTTTTTAATCCAACCTGTGAGATTTGGCTAAAAAACACCCATTGAGTTTAACATTCTTAACCCAGGAAGATAAAAACCATTTCCCAAAGGGAAAAAAAAAAATAAAAAAGCAAAAAGCAAAAAAAAACCACAAAACTTCTTTCCCAGGTAAGTGATTAAAAGGACTTCTCCACTCAAATATTCTGCTCAGAAAATAAGGATATAAGGGACTTACTAATTAAATAGCTCTTCAGTCAGAATTTGGGAAAGAATCTAGGATCTCTAACATTTATAATGAAAGTCAGTGTTTTTCTGTCTCCCTTCTTTCCCTCCTTCCTTTCTTTCCTTCTTTCTTTTCTGAAAAAGAAATGACCCAGATATTTTTGTTTTGAAAAAATTAAAAGTCAAAGAATGTACAAGTTGACCAGCCTTGAAAACTTCTTAAACAATCTCAGTAGAAAATGTCTGCCAAACCATCAAAAATTAGTGTTCTATCTTCTGCCCCCATTAGAAACACGCAGAATGATTTTGAAAATTGCAATTTATGTGTCTAGCATAGTGGCCCTAAGTCATTTTTGGAACACTAAGGTATAAATAAAATTAAACAGTGTTAACATTGGTTAGTATTCTCACTATGAATAAGTCACCTTTGAAGGTTAAAAATGGAAACAAAAATTGGAGGATTTTTACTTTAGCATAATGGTCAAGTAGATTCACCTCCTTACTCTTCCTCCTCAGCTGAACTACGTGCTGACCTGGCAGTGCAATCTGGAGACCTACTGAGACTCTGCTTTCTGTTAGGCGGTGGGAGGAATGGAAGATGGGGAGTCAGCACAAAGAATCATGGCTCCTAGGACACTGAGAAATATGGAGAAAGGCCATGTTAGTGATAGAAAAGGGATGTTGTGATATTGGATGTGGCTAGTAGTGATGATCAGAAACAGGTCAGCCTAGAAATTGAGTTTTTCTCCTTTTTTGTGGAAACATATATTTTTTAAATTGTTCAAAATTACATCTGATAGGAGTTCAACTCTGCAATGCTGTTTTCACTTGACAGAATCCCAGGTGAGGAGAATCCTAGCTAGGAGAAAGGCTAGCTGCATGTCTCTAGCCTTTAAAAACTCAATTGTCTTAAATCCCACAAACATAACATTAATGTGAAAAATCTAGCCATAGGTAAAACCAGCAGTAGGGTCAAAAGGCATTAAAAAATGTTAAGACACTCTCACTGGAAAAATAAAAGGGGGCAGGGTGTCTAGAGTAAGACTCTTTAATTGTATCGAGAAGATACATTTGTAGACTCTGATTTCAAAATGGAAGAGGTTCCCTTTAATCAGAATAAAAGTCATATTCATCTTCAAGAACCAACTTCAAATCAGGAACCCTGAATAATAGTACCGCTTTTTCCATTTTGCTAATTTTATATTATAGATCTTCCTCAACTTACAATGGGGTTATATTCCCGAAGGCCCACTGTAATTTGAAAGTATCCTAAGTCAAAAATGCATGTAATACATCTAACCTACTGAACATCAAACATTAGCCATGCCTATCTAAAACGTGCTTGGAACACTTACATTAGCCAGCAGTTGGGCAAAATCATCTCACACAAAGTCTATTTTATAATAAAACTGTTGGATATCTCATGCAATTTATTGGATGCTGTCCTGAAAGTGAAATACGGAACGGTTGGATGAATAGAGATGGCAGAATAGTCGTAAGTGTATCTGTTGTTCACCTCTGTGATCGTCCGGCTGACTGGGAGTTTCAGCTCTCTGCCACTGCCCAGCATCATGAGAGTGGATCTTACCACATACTGCTAGCCTGAGGAAAGATCATACTTCAAAGTATGGCTCCTACTGAACATGTATCACTTTCACAACATTATAAAGGCAAAAAATCTAAGCCAAGTCATCGTTAAAGTCAGGCACCATCTGTATTCATATTTCAAGATTTTTTTTTTTAGTGAATGAAATAAAAGAGAAGTAATGTCTATTTCAGATTTTATAAATGGCCTACCAAAGCAAAATGAGGTAGCAAAAAATTAGCTCACAATATTGCCCTTCCTTTGCTTGTCATTCAAGTTTTCACTACACCTCTACATCCCTACTTATGCCTACCAAATATTCTATGCTCCTGGTCTCCGATGCTGTTGGTACCCGCTCAGGTCCCGTTTGCCATCTTCCAGCCCTGGAGGTGTTGGCTGCCAATGGCTCACTCCTGACCCCCGGGTTGGGATGTGACTTGTGAATTACCTCAACCAGAAGCACCTGAAAGGTGATGCACTGTCTGCCCCACCAGACTCCAGTGCCCTCGTTTTTGGGCAAAACCATCTATCGGTGGTACAGTTTATACTTTGGAGCTCTCTGTGGGATCAGGTGGAGACTTCACTTTTCCAGAATCCACACCTTGTACTGTCTTCTTTCCCTGGTCTGTCCTTTTTCTCACCCCTTACAGATATCCACCCATAAAGTATTCACATGAGAGTTCCAGCTCAGGCTCTGATTTTACAGAACGGGACTAAAATTATTCCTTTAACCAAAAACTAAAGACTGGATCTGGGAGGCAGGCCAGTCAGTTACCTTAGTCAATGTGTGTAGCAAACCTTCAAGGTTTGAATCATTTGGGTTTGCTGCTTAATTGTCTCTCGTGACACAGCTCAAATGTTGTTTCCATATCTCCAAAGCTATCCAAGGCAGAATCAGTCAGTTCCTTCTCTTTGTTTCTATGGAAATTATATCTCTTGCATTATACATCAGTTTGTGGTATCCTTTTGAGTCTTCATGACGGTGAACTAATTTTCAAAGGAAAAGGACCCATTTGCTAGAACTCAAACTTCACAAAGGCAGAGGTTTTTGTTGTTGTTGGTCTACCTTTTGTTAAGACCATGCTCTGACAATTATAAACAATGTAAGCAATAAGGAGTAAAGCATTTCCCTCCATCAGGGAAGTGCATACCCAACAACCCACACCGTTCTTGGTGTATCACTGCCTGTAGGTTTTAGTATCTAGGCTAATTTCCCAAGAAAGTCATCCATGATCCTCTAGACCAATTCCTCCATCATGATCCTCAGGCAAAGATTCTTTCAAATTTATTTGGTTCACTAATAAATCCCAAATGCCTAGAAAAGTACCTGGAAAATATCAATATTTATATTTATATTCATATTCATATTTATTTACTTTCATGTATCAGTTCATTTCTATTAACCCCAACTCCTGGTATCATGCTTATCACAAGATTTAATATTCTTAAGGGAAAGAAAGTATGGAAAAAGGGGAAAATCCCAAAAATGCTTTGTGAATGTAGATAAAAACCTTAATTACCTCAAGCAGAAAAACTGTGTGCTTATAATGTTCGAAGAGAAGTTTCTCTGAATTTCAAACTGTTGGATAATAAAAAGGAACCTTAACAGGAGTCTGGCTCAGAGCCATGGAAAGCATTATGCCATCACCCTTCTTCTTCTTTTTTTTTTTTTTTTTGGCTAATTTTAACTTTATGTCTATCTTCTAAGTTTATAACAAATTAGTCAGATTAAAAAAATGTAAAAAGTAGATATGTACTAAAAGCAAAACTATTTTTAGTTGGTGTGGAGTAGTGAATAAGAAAGCTGGTTCTAGAGCCAGACTATTTGCATTTAAATTCTATCTCTGACCCTTACCATGACTTTGAGTGGGTTACTTAACCTCTTACTGCTTCATTTTCCTTATCTGTAGTTGATGGTAGTATTGTTACTCACCTTATGGGGTGGTTATAAGATTTAAGCATGTTAATTATTTAAGGTATTTAATAATGAATGGCTTATTTCAGTAAGTGCTCAGTAAGTATTGGCTATTAGTATTAGTGACTGAATGGGAACTAATATTGGCTTAATGTTTATTACGTGTCATGCATTGTATTAAGGAGTTTCAAACAAAAGGTATTAAATCTACATCTTCCTTGATTTCCTATTTGTTTATCAGTGGAAATAATAATAATAATATCTGTCTCATTGATTTGTAAAGAGCATTAAATGAAAGGCAACAAAATCTAACTCCTGCTACTACCTTGCTTGCCTAGGTGTCTAACAAATGACACATTCATACTTACCCAATCTTAATGCACAGCCCCCTGCCCTTTTTTTCAATATCCCAAGAAAGAGAGAGAGAAAAATCGGTGACTTATGAAGTTTTTTGCTCATAAAGTGGGAGGAAAAAATCATTCTTTCCAGAAATGATTACATCAGCAAAGATGATAACTGGCCAAACCTAAGGGGCATGATTCTATGATGGAGGATGCAAAAATCAAGGCTTCTAAACAGTAATATTTCAAAAGGCAGAAACTTCTCTGCTACTGCCTCTACTCAAGAACAAAACAATCTCCTCTATTTTATACCCAAAGAATAGCAGACAATTGGTTTCAAAAGGAAATAACCTTGTCCTCGGCCTTAGCTCCATTTGATTCCATAAGTGTTGTAGCAAAAATATACCACATCAAATGAACAAGAACTAAGTCACCCCCCTCCCCAGATGGGCAGTAAATCTTGCATCCAGTAGGCAAGTTACAGAGGGATGGCAATTCTCCGGGCACAAGACATCATAGCTGGGGTGCCTGGGTAGCTCATTCAGTTAAGCATTGGACTTTTTGATTTCAGCTCAAGTCATGATCTTTCAGTCACGAGATCAAAGGTCGTGTCAGGCTCCATGCTGACAGCACAGAGCCTGCTGAGGATTTTTCTCTCCCTCTCTCTCTGCCCACCTCTCTCTCTCTCTCTCTCTCTCTCTCTCTCTCTCAAACTAACCTTAAAAAAAAGACATCATGTCCAATTTTAAGAAAAATTTCCTTATTTGATAATCACCAAATATAAGACTTGAAAGAGACTTAAGACTTCTCCTCTTTAATGTTAAGGAAAATGAATAGATACAGTGAGATTTTTTAAGTTCATTATAAGAAATATCTTTTCATTTCCAAGAAGCCTGTTATCATCTGAGGACAGGGCATATGTTGGGGGAGAAGTCCTGGGAGCTGTGTAGAGGACTGCTCTGATGGCTTATTTTTCTTGCTTGTGCACAACACTCTCTCATTTCTGGGCCTTCTGAAGAAGGAATTCCAACAGACTTTGAAGGATATCATAAAGGTAGAGTAGGAAGCACTGTTCTCTTTTAAAAATCCCAGGCTAAGAAATATACTTTTTGGAATCCTGTTACTATTGTTAAGTTAGCATTTCCCTCCCAAAGCTAACCTATAAGTTCTTCTGCTGCATTTTGGAGGAAGTTAATAATTTAAAAATAAAATCAGACCTCAAGTATTTGATATTAATTACAGAGGTCCATATTTAGGAGGTGGGAAAAATTAGACTGGTTTGTTATGTTTGTTGGTCATTTTTCATTAAGACTACTTTTTAGCTTTCCTTTCTTAGAGTTTTTCAACTTCATTCAAACAGGCTGCATAGGCATTGTACCAGCCTTTTTAGGTTTGTCTTTCCTCTGGTGTTTCTATTGTAGTCACCTCGGTCCCATTAATGATGAGTTACAAAAGTGTAAGTGTTTGTAAGAACAAACTTCTAGGCTATACTGGTTTTCATTTAAAAATTCAGCTAATCAGGGTGTTCAGTGGATTAAGTGTCCAACTTTGGCTCAGGTAATGATCTCACGGTTTGTGATGTCAAGCTCTCCATCGGGTTCTCTGCTGTAAGCACAGAGCCCACCTCAGATCTTCTTTCTCTCTCTCTCTGTGTGCCCCTTCATCTCTCTCTCTCTCTCTCTCTCAAAAATAAGTAAACAAAAAAAGAAAAAAAATTTCACCTAATCATTTGTAATGATTTAATATAGATTCAGTTAATATTCCTATTAAAAATATTGTATTTTCAACATTTGTCTTTAAAGGCAAAAACAAGGGCACCTGAGTGGCTCAGTCAGTTACACGTCTGACCTTGGCTCAGGTCATGATCTCACAGTTCATGGGTTCAAGTCCCATGTCAGGCTCTGTGCTGACAGCTCAGATAATGGAGCCTGCTTCAGATTCTGTCTCTCCTTTCTCTCTCTGCCCCTCCTCCAGTCACACTCTGTCTCTCTCTCTCTCAAAAATAAACATTAAATTTTTTTAATAAAAAAGGGCAAAAACAGATCCTAGGTTGTCAAATCCCAAGATCTGATATTTGAGTAAATGATTTGATTATCTGACTCCAGGATTAAAATACAGAAACCGAAATTAGACATAACTGTAACTCTGTAAGGGTCCCTCCAATTATGACTATGGCTGCCTAAAAATTTTTCTACTTGTGATTATCTATTGCTTAGGTAACATTCAGATTTTTAAATAAAAGCACTACATTTATGAGTCATGTCAACTTGTGCCTTGCCATGAGTTGTTGTGATATGTTTGGGTGGTATTTGACTATTATTTATCCTTGTTGTTTAATTTTCCCTTATGGCAATATCTATACAGCACAAAGAAAACTAAAGATGTGGCAGTTGTCTTGCTAATTTTATCAATGCAAATGAATAAACCACATGATTCAGGACAAAATACAAAATCTGTATACAATGTCGTAGAGTTGGCTTATGACTGTAAGATTACAGCAGGATGAAAGCTAAAGGAGGTCTTAGAGATTGCCAGATCTCAGCCTCTCATTCCCTCCAATGAAAACTGAGGAAGAGAGCCTCCGTGACTTGCCTAAGGTCACACAGCTCACTCCGATCCTCCCAGGGTGTCTGGTGGTTCAGATAGCTGAATCCCTGACTCTTGACTTTGGCTCAGGTCATGATCCCAGGGTGTTGAGATCAAGCCAACTGCCATGAGATCAATCCCTGTATTAGGCTTTGCTCTGACAGTGTGGAGGCTTGGGATTCTTTCTCCCTCCCTCTCTCTCTCTGCCCCTCCCCTGCTTGCGCGCACTCTCTCTCTCTCTCTCTCAATCTCTTTCTCTCAATCTCTTTCTCTCAATCTCTTTCTCTCAATCTCTTTCTCAAAATAAATAAACTTAACAACAACAAAAAGAATTCAAAGCCTCCCATAACACCATAATACCTCGCACAGCCTTTGGGGATGAGTGGATTCTACTTCTTGATTTTAACTTGCATCTCTCCCCAGTGGTCCTAACTGCACTGCGTGATCTATTTCTTTCCCTCAGCCTTTCCCCCTTTACTCTAACTTCTCTTCTCCACTCCTTCCCTCCCCCTCTTTCATTCTTTCCTTTGTGAAATGAAAGGTAAACTCAACATAATTTTGCTTTAAGGGCTACCAGAAATGCTTTTAGATACTCTGTATGTTTTCAGAACCAGACTACGGATTATTGTTGTATCAAACTTCAATATATTGTACACAGATTGTGAGGGGTGAAGCAGATATTCTATGCAGAAAGGGGAAAAATGAGGACCTCTAAAATTAGTAACTTGGACTGAAAAGTTAGCATCAACTAGGGTAGGCTTCATAAACTAAATGACTAGTTACCACATAATAAAAGTCCAGAATTGCTAAAGTTACTATAAATGCTGTCATATTTAGGAATCTGTAGAAGACCATTACTACATCCTGAAGAAGAGAAAATAAAAATGCATGCCATTCCCGCATCAACCACTCCTTCACTTCCTGACAGAAACAGTGTTAAAAAACCAACTGAGAAGGTTTAACTCAATTTTGAAATTAATTTAAAAATATTATTATAACAAGAAAGCCCTACAAAAGGTGTTTGTGTTATATGCTTGCACGTGGATAAATAAATGCAATCCCCATCTCTTACTGGGACAATTCATTTTGCACTCATTGTGTGTTTTGGCTTCCTGGGGCCTGTCAAATTATTGCACTGCTTTTGAGTGAAAAAATTGCTTTAAAAATCAATAGCACTCACTGGAACACAACCAGAACTCTATCAAAAAAGTAGTATTTGTATTTGTACTGATTTTTCTCTCTTTAGTCAAAGAGCTGAAAGTTCTTTACTTAGTGGCAAAGAAGGTAATAGCTTTGGCTCTTTGAGGACATTGGGACAATAAGCAATTAAAGAATAAAGATTCCAAGTGAGTCTGCAGCTTGCCTGGGCTAGAACTATAGAATCATGTATGTTCAGCCTGTCATATAATAATACTCCAATTTGAAAGATTATCCCACTGAGGGCTTTCTCTTTTCTGCATCCAGTGTCTTTCTCTAATAAAGCCATTTTCCAAGGCACCCCCTTATGTCTAAAATGTACATTCTACTATCTTCCTACTTTCAAAACCCTATTAATTTGAAAGTAATCAAACTATACACATACAGAAACCTTAGAATAGAAAGGGGTTTTGGAGACCCTCCCGTAATGCTGCAGCTTAAATACGCTAACAGAAGGACAGTCTCTGCTTCCATGAGCCATACCAACTTTAACGGTAACTTATTCCTAATACTTAGCTAAAATCTACCTCCTCTAAGCTTTCACGGAGCTCCTTCTAGAATAACATGGAAGAAAATATATCCCAAATATATTTTCTTTTGTACAAGACAATCCCCAAACACAAAGATAACAGCTTCTCTCTTCAAGAAGTTTACAAATCTGTTCTTTTCTTCAAACTGCATCAAAAGCTATGTTGTAGTTGTGCTATGGTTTCTTCACCTAATCTTTTATTTCTCTATATATTGTAACTTTACCATTTTCTAACAGTATTTTCCTCAAATTCATGGAAAAAAAATCCAAATGGTAAGGCCTTTTGTCATTTACCATTGTTCTTGATCTTTTTTTGACAACTTCTTTTGGCACCCTTCAGCTTTATGCTCCAGAATACAGTGTCAGTTAAGGAACTCCCCCAACCTTTTGTTTTCTGAAGTTTCTGCACCTTTTTATGCTCCAGAAAATGTCTTACTGCAAGCACTTTTCTCCACATAATTTGCTATCCACGCTTTCTCATGATTCCCAGACTTGCTGATGATTCCTTGCTTACCTGTAACAAGATCAAACCTGGTTCTTTCTCCCCTTTGCCTGCACCTGTTGACAAAGCCAGACACAGACCCTCTGAATTTCCCATTCTTTGTCTCATAATTGAGTAGCTGAGATTACAATGGTTTATCCCTGTGAAACAAGCTAGACACAGAGATAAACAAGTCCTGTTCAGCTAACTGACTACACTTCCTCCACTGGCCACACAACCCTGGTTGTGAGTCACCCCACATGTAATTCAACCACTCCTCCCCAGAAATCTAAGGGAAAACACCCCTACCATGACGTCGTGGTCTTTGTGAGCTGGGGGGGGTTTCTGTTGCAATAGCTTGAATAAAATAATCTCCTTAATTGTTGGTGCATTTTTGTGTTTTAATTCCTTTTCCCCCTAACTTTAATGGGGACTATGTCCTGGATTTATTTCTGCTTTTTCCCAGATTTTCTCTTGCCATTATGGGTCTAGTTTTTATTCCCTGTCCCCTAACGTGACTGTAATTCAAGATTCAATTCTACATTTGTGTAGACCCGGCAGCAGAAAATGCATTCTCTCTCATGACTTCAGTCCTGACCTCATAACCAGGTAGCCACCCAATTTATATCGTCACTGTCTTATTAATCCTTATGCATCATTGTAATCATATTACTTTCTTTATCACAAAACTTTAATGACTCCTGGCCTCATACACATTAAATTCCAATTTCTACTGCCAAATATTCCTCTATATCCTTGACTCTACTCCTGGGTCCAATCTTATATTTCAGTCTACTCTGTACATCATACAATCACTATCACTACAAATATAACCAGGTTGGCTTTATCATTCTTTAAAATCCTCTCTCTCCATCTATACCTATTTATGTCCATTGGTTCTTCTTTGTCAACAATACATCTCTCTGAGACCATGAGATGGAAGGAAAAAATAAAAATGAGAACTGTATTGATACTTTTGTTGAAATATGTGCCAAACTCAAAGGGAATAGAGACTAGCCATACTACAACTGCCTGGACATGGAGCCAGCAGTAAGCAATGAAAGGGAGTACAGGTAGGTAAAAATGACACAGAATGTAAAGTAAATGGTTAAGGGCAATAGTCAAGAGGAGGTCAACAACAGGAGCAGTCAACAAGTGTTGGAGGCCAGTATAGATAGACCATGGACATTTGGGGAAGTCTATTAGACAGAAATAGGGCCCTCCAATCAGATCCAAGAACAAGATTCTCATCTCTAAGAGAATGAATGAGAATAAGGCAGAATCTTAGTCTCGGGAAACCAGAGTACAAGTGAGATGAATGAGATGGGGACTTAGGTAAAGCAAACCAAGCAGAAGTCTAGTTAGTAGGACTGTTCCTAGGTAGGAGATCAACAATTGGTGTTTGGGCAAACTTGACTTGATGCTGAGCTGATTGTGTATAGTGCTCTTTAAATTGACCAAGTCTAGGACTGAGAACAGTATCAATTCCAGAACCAGGCATAGAACTCAACCTGAAAGACAGATGATGATAAATGATATCATCAGTGAGGCCTGGAGGGATATATGGCTGTGAGCCAGGCAGGCTTTTCAGAGGACAGTGGAGACATCAAAGTCTGAACCAATGTAGTTGTCTCTCAACATATCTTTCTGCTTCCAAGGTGGCCTTCTTGAAAATGTCTTC
Organism: Suricata suricatta; assembly: GCF_006229205.1. Classification (NCBI taxonomy): domain Eukaryota; kingdom Metazoa; phylum Chordata; class Mammalia; order Carnivora; family Herpestidae; genus Suricata; species Suricata suricatta. Next base: position 61,944,064 of record NC_043704.1, on the reverse strand, counting down.
TCTGTAATTGACAGTGGTAGCTAAGACAGTTTCTTAAAGCCAGCAAATGACAATGTGAAAGGAAGAAGAGATGGCTCCTACCTCAACAAATGCTCTGACATCATGGAGTTTGAAGCAGGGGACATGTCTTTCCTCATGTTTTAATGAAAATGTACTAAATCAAAATTATTTTGGTCATAGTCTCACTATAATTTTGCTTAGACATGTTTGATGTTCACACTCCATCTGACCCACATATCTCTGCCATCACGACTGACTCAGCTTACAAAATTTCCAAAAAGGTTTTTAAACTCATTGAGGGGCATAGATCATCTTGTCTCATGTTGAGACCAAAAGCAAGAAAATACTAGGGATAGAAAGAATAAATTAGGAGTTAATTTTGTTTTTAAGTTAGATTTTTATGAGACCTTAGAAGGAGAATTGGTAAACTCATGGAGATGTAGCAATAAATTTGGGGACAAAGATAGCATTGAAAATATTCAGAAGATAGAGGAGAAAATTAGAAAAAGATTTTTAACTGAATTTGACTATAAATTGTAATATAGAAAGAAATTCTATGAATTTTCAATACCTTCCAGCCAAGGACTACCAGGAACACATCTGCAGTTAAACAATGCTGGATTTACTGACATTTTGCTCCTAGAGAGAACACAGACAGGGGGACACCATGTGGCACTGCAGTAAGACAGGGTTAGAAAGGACTTATCTGGGCTTGTGCTAGGGGAATTGGAGCAGGATCCAAGGAATCAGAGCTTTGGTCTGAAATGGATGCTAACATGAGACACGGGTCATTTTATAATTGGTCATCTCAGCAAACATTTTCTAGAAGGAAGGAGAAATGAGGTGAGTATCAGCACTCACATTAGCCAGGCTCGGGAAATAGCTGGCCATTTTATGATTTAGAGAATGCCCGTAATTAGTGAGCGCTCAAACACAGTTATGGTGGTATTGTCTTGGGCCTTCACGCAAAGTCTGATATTGGTGTTCTATAGAATTGACTATGTCAGCAAGACAATATCAAGGCCTACCTGTAAGTACCAAGCCAGCACCTGACTGTCAGGAGCTGCTCTTCTGTCTTATAAGAAGAAATAAAGGAGATTAAATTTGAGTTTTCCAGATCTGTAGCTGTTAAGGCCCTTCCTTGTATTTGCCTGTATCCCACCCCAAAGTTTTCCATCTGGTAATACTTAAGGACATATGATTCCCTCAAGCATTAGAGAAAGAGAAATTACATTGATTGTCCAGAAGCAGTGAAAGATTCTACCTCAGTCCAGTGCCATCAGCTGATGCCGATCCTGAAATGCTTTTACTGGCTCTTAAAGATGCTTATGGCTCCCAGTGGACTAGTGGTGCTGTTATCTAATTTAAAATATTTTAATTAAATAAAATCCTTGGTGAGGAAGAAAGAGGAGCCAGATTGGGGTCTGTCACCTCAGTTGTTCCCTCTTATCACTGATATGATAAGACAGTAAGTTTGGCTTTTCCATTCTCTCTGTCTTCCCCTCCTTCCTTTAATGGCCTGTCAAAAGGAACTTCCATCCTGTGTTGGCATTAATGCTGTAAATAAAAAAGAAATGGAAGGAAAGAGGAGGAGGGAAGAGAGGGGTGTGTATGATAGAAGCTAGATTTGCAGCTCAATTGCAAGGCATCTCTCAGTGTCTAGACACCAGCTGCCTGGTAACCATGGAAACCCACTAACTTTGGCTGATGGGCTGAGGAGTAACGGCTCTCAGGAGATCCGGTGGGAATATGGTGGTGGGGGGGGAGAAGGAAGGTGGGAGTAATGGCAGAGAGTATGAGAGTAGTATCAAAGAAAGCAAGAGCAAACAAAACTCTCTTTCTGGAAGGGTGGCATTAACCCTGTTACTGTTTTCCTCATGTGCATTCCACACAAGGCGACAAGGCAGAAGTCCGCCATACCCAGCAGGTGTCAGGACACAGGTTGCTAAAGATGAATAGCTGAGCTAGAAAGATTATATTCCCATCAACTTCCTGCCATGCCAAAGTACTTCCTCAGTAAACTAAAGCTTTCCACAGTAAACAGACACGATCAACAATTGTCAGCGGAAGTCTCGGGAGTAGGAAATTCCAATCCCCAAGACTGGATGCCACTTTTACAAGCACTCAGCAATGAAGATTGATCACAGCTCTTTATACCTGAAGTGTCCTCCCTTCTTGCTGCTCCCTTTTGCCTTGTTATACGGAAGGGTTGAGCTGCTGTTCAAATGAAGAAGGATCTTGAGGGAATGAGTAAGAAATGAAGAGTTCCTAGTCTGGGACAAAATCATCAATCATACAAATATATTTTATTCCTTTCTTCATAAACAGATTCCTATCATCGGAGGTTTCCAATCTATAGATTTTTAAAGCTTTACAGTTGTGTACTGTAATACTGGTCCCATCTACCACACATTCCTTTTGGATTGGGATTTTTAGGCAGCAATCTCCCCAACCCCTCTCATCACCTAATTTTGTCCCCAGTCCCACCCCCTAACCACATGTCACCACTTCACTTCCTTGACTGAGTGCCACCACATACAAACATACCCCGGGGACCTCCAGCCTCTTTGCTGCTATAGAATGAATAGTCCTTTCTCACCAAAGTGCATCGAGCCTACACAGACTCGATTTTCTCGTCTGCCAGTGTTTTCCTTTACTCAGGCAACCTTACCCACCACAGTCAGAATCTAATAGAAGATCTGCTTGTTTTAGTAGAGTTATCCAGTCACAAAACTATTTTCCAATTTTGTAAAGATAATAGATGGTGTGAGAATTGGTCCTTGTCACTCTAATCAAAACTAATAGAGATGCCTAAGCTATATACATATACATATACATGTACAGTCTGCAGATTTTTAAGCAGTGGTTATTCTGAAGAAATGCTCCCAAGTGAAAAAAAAAATGCCCCAATCATTATCATATTGAGCTATAATCAACATTAGGCAAATTCAACATACTTGAAAAAGGGCCACTGAGAGGTAAATGCTGACTTAACTACAATTTATGATAAGTAGAACATTTCAATCCACCAGGGACTCTTTATTAGACATGAAAGCTTCCATAGCTTTGATTGGATGATGTCCCATGAGAGAAAGGCAGCTCACTCTTAAGCAAAGGTGTGTTTTTGTCATCTATTTCCAGTCAGGGCAGACTTCCCAGTGGGTCTGAATTGCTAAAATGGTTCTCTGCTTTTAGAGACATACTTGCATGGGGAGATAAAGCCAGTGTATTTCCTATGACTTGAGCACCATGTAGGCAGTGACTGAAGCAGTGAGACTAAGACTTGGAGCTGGTCCTCTGCTGCCACTGGCACAGCCCAGTTACAGTCACTATCCAGCTGCCAAGACCTTCTGGTCAATAGGAGGGATGACATCATATGTCAGAACTATTTCACCCACCAAGGAACTTGCAGGAACAAAGGAAGATGGGGAGGCATGTGTCTAGGTGGCAGAAGAGAAGTTTCTTTAGTGGCAAGAAGGAGTGAACCGACTGAATAAGGGAGGGATTCGGGGTCACCTTTGCCACATGCGCATTGACCATCGGGATTACTCAGCTACTCTGTTCTATACGTAGGTATCTTCCTCCTCACTCGTTGAATCAAGCACACTTATTAAGCACACACTACTGCTCCAATTGCTGGAGATACAATAGTGTACAAAGCAATAATGAGACAAATAATCCCCTCTCTTCATGGTCCTTATATTATATTATAAATAGATAAGTAAAATGTATAGCATGTCAGGTGGCAGAGAGAAGCAATAAATAGGGGAAAAAGAATAGAGTATGCTAGGATGAGGGTGGGGTGACACCATCAAACAAGGAAAGTCTCTCTGAGGAGGTGACATGTGAACAGAAGCCAAGGAAAGTTAGGGAATGAACTCTATGAGGTCCAGAGGAGAGAGATTTCCAGACAGAGGGAAGAAAAGGTGCACCACCTCCTAGCTATGAGCTATGTAGCTGCTGGAGATGTCGCAAGGGCATTAGTATTGCTAGAATAGAGCAAGAAATGGAGAGCAAGAGAAGAGGAAATCTGAGCAGTGGGCCTAGGGGGATGTTAATTGTCAAGGGCTTTGAGGCCATTTTAGGACAGTGGCTTTTGTTGAAGCCAGATGGGTGTTAGAGAAATTGAGATGAGCTCAGTTTCTAGATGTATTCTGAATGTGGAGCCAACAATATTTGCTGACAGATTTAATGTCATAAAAAAAATTCAGGGATAATTCCAAGATGGCTTGAGCCTCAGGAAAAGATGGGCCTGCCATTTCTTGAGATGAGGAAGACTCGAGAAGGAGCAGGTTTGGGGAGAAAAGGCAAGAATTTGGTTTTCAAAAATGTTTGGGGTGTCTATTAGATATACAAGTAGAGATGTAGAGTAAGAACTTGTCTGGAGTGGGAACAGAGGTCTGGGCTACAGATGAATACTGGGATTTATCAGATTCTAGACAATATTTACAGCCATGAACCGGGAGAGATGACCAAAGGACTAAATGTGAATGGAGAAGAGGGGGTCCAAGACTGAGCTGTGGGGTACTCCAACACTTAGAAGCCATGGGACGAAGAAGGAAGATAAAGGAGACTGGAAGGGAATAGACAACACATTAGGAGAAAAATCAGGAAGAGGTAATTCGTTGGAAGAAGAGTAACAAATGAAGTACTCATTTCAAAGAGCAGAAAGTGATCAACTGTCAAATGCTTTTGGTAGGCCAAAGAAGATGAGGGCTTAGAGTTGACCACTGGATTTTAGCAAAGTAGAGGTCACTTGTGACTTTGGCAAAGGTTGTTTCAGTGGAGGGGAGGTGTGATTGTTGTGCATCCAAGAGAGATTAGGAAGAAACTTGTAGACAGTCAGTATAGACAACTCTAGTTAAGAATACAGACTCATGGGGTGCCTGGGTGGCTCAGTCAGTTATGCGTCGGACTCCCCTCAGGTCATGATCTCACATTCTTGGGTTTGGGCCCCGCGTGGGGATCTGTGCTGACAGCTAGCTCAGAGCCTGGAGCCTGCTTCGGATTCTGTCTCCCTCTCTCTCTGACCCTCCCCTGCTTGCGCTGTCTCTCTCTCTCAAAAATAAAGAAAAATCATTTAAAAAAATTTAAAAAAAAGAATACAGACTCAATGGCTAGATAGCTTCTGGTAACTACCACTTCCCAACCATTCTTGATGCCTTGATTTCTCTATTTATAAAATGGAGATGTGGTACCTACCTCATAGGGTTGCTATAAAGTGTAGGAGACATATAAAATGCACAGATGATATGCTAAGTATTAACTAAAACAGTCCTTGCCGTCACATCTTGCAATGCTCAGTAGGGTAGAGACCTTGTTCTATCATCAGTTCTGGAGACTAAAATCATAACAATTGTTGCTTGCGCAGCTATGAGGGAAACTGTAATAATCGATCTACTCAGAGTGCTTTATGACAGATTTGGATCCAACTACCTCAAGAAACGTCCTATTTCTTATGTATCATATATTTCCATATGCGTCACACACATAGTGTAACATTCTGGTGTAGTAAAAAACAGTTTAATAAAATATACAGTGGTACAGAATGTTTAATGAGTTTGAGCTGTTCCAAGCACTAATATTCTTTAACTCTGAAAGATTACCTAATATTTCTTTTCTGGTCACTTTAAGCTTCAGTGGTGATTCTCATAAAGTACTTTGAAATATATAAAATCCAAAATGTTAAGGCATTGATATGTCTATGCTACAAAAACAGCTCATCTGGCATTCTGTCAAATAGACATCTTTATCAACTAACACTTCTGCATTACAATAAAAATTGACATTTGTATAATGGTCCTGAAGCATTTTATGACTATGATTACTACACTTCTAATGTTGTGTACATTTTATTATGTCCCAAACCTTTCCCAGTTGAAAATCCAATTATGACTCAGATGGTAATTATTAATCAAAACATTTGATTAATCAGAATGTTCCACTCCCCAATCACATTGGAGAACACAGAATTTACCATACATGTGTTGTTCCTTTTCTATCTTGAGGGCACCAAGTTTAAGAATAAGGGGAGAAGAAAAGGACTTACATAGAGGGAGCAGAAATGAGACCCTGATGTACTGACACTCACTAGCCATGTGGCTTGAGCTAGGTTGTTTAAGTCCTCTTCCTTCCATAAAAGGGACAGTGATACTGCTGATCTTAGGGTCACAGCAGAGGGCCTGGTACAAAACATGTACATGTTGTTATCCACATTGTTACTGCTATCACTATTATGTTGCTATTGCAGTTGTTCTCTGGTGAGGGCCTAATAAACAAACATCAGACCAAAGATGGAGTAATTCCGAGCTATCAAATATGCATTAGATACAAATATGCATTGGCTGCACATGTTAATTAAGGTTTGAATTAATGTTAGAAATATAGAGTCACCATTGTCTTTGTGAGGAAGCTTCAATTAATTATAGGAGCTCAATAAACATACGGGGCATGTGATACATTCATATGGATTTACTCCAGATGGATGATTTTCGGGGTGGGGCTGGAAAAAAAAAACTGTCTCCACTTTGATTTCTGGGCTGCCGCAGCCTCGGCCACTAAAGGCTTCAGGGATGCTCACAGAGCCTCCTGAATGACTGCACCCCCCTCCTCCGTGGCAGGGGGACAAATGGCTGCTGTCTCACCACACATCTCCCCTTCCCATAGCCTCCACCCTCCCGCCAGCCCACCAGGCACGTGCCAGCAATGAGCTGCCTGCCTCACTGGGACCCTCAGCTCCACTAATAAGCCCTGCAAGGCTGAGAACTGGGGACTTGTGGGGCCTGCAGTCTTTCAATAGCTAGGTTGTTATGGAAACCAGAGGCAGACCGCCATGTCCGTGCTATTGATCCTAAATAACATAACATAAAATAAAAGTGGAGTGTTAGAAATGATCATTTCAATCCACTCCCCCACATCGTTTTATTTTAGAAGTTCACCTCCAATTTGCACACATGAGAATTCACAACTCTTCTCTCTTCTGCTTTCCTTCTCAGCACTCCCCCACCCCTTTCCTAATTGCAACTGAATGTGTTTTCACCTCTAGCAAAAAATCAGCTGAGCAGGGTACTACAGGAACACCAGAGTAGACACTCTAAATTTAATTTAACACCATGGCATTAATTCTGATTATCTGAGCTAAGAAATCAGTGATGAATATCAATGTGCTTTACCCACCGTTAAAAAAAAAAACAAAAAAAACCAATAATTGAACAGGAAAAAAAAATGGCCTCAGAGTCTCTCACTGTTCTGTAGCAAGATGGCCACCACCCACAATGAGTCACGGTATTGTGTGCAATGAAAGGAGAGTCCAACTCTCAAACTGTCAGGAAAAGGGGACAGTATTCTTGGTCTACTTTTAAAAATTAGCTGGCAACCTCCTTACAATAAAAATCCGATTACTGCTTTTGGTTAATGAATTTTGGCATGATGCCAGAACATAACTGACTAGGATGGCTGTAAAGGACACTAAATGCATCCAGCCTGGAGGCTGCCTTGGGCTCAGAATCAGGGACTCAGTCTCTACACTGTAAAACCAAGACATCATTGTTTTCTGCTGAACTTCCCACTGCTGCCCAGCAGAGGGCACCAGTGTAATTCTGTTCCCAGACTTGCAGCCTGGGTGGAATGCTTAGTCAGGAATTACTCTCCGGGAAGAAATGACTCCAGGCAAGTGACAGAGCAATGCAATCAGTAGGGTTGGTACAAATTACTGTGACTGGGTCCTGCTTTTAAGCTGTCCTGAAGGAATTTTTATTTTTTAGTCCTTCTGAAATAATTAAACACTCAGACTAAATACTGTTCATTTAACCTGCTTTAAAGAATAAACTAAAATTATTACTAGTCTTTGAAGTGAATTAGTAAGTGTAGATTCTACTTTGTGTAGATCTTGTGGAGAAACATCAGAGTCATTTGGAGAAAAATAACATAATAAAACAGAACCTTCAACCACACTGTATGCACCCTCCATTCATTTGCACTGTCAAGTCCTTTGACCACTTTAAAGTTGTTGTAAAAAGCAGGTCCAGCATATCCACATTCCCCTCATGGGCACAAACTACAAGGGCCAGTATCCTTACCAATCAATAATCCATAGTGATGTTTATTTCTTTCCTTTGGACCCTACTCACCATCTTGACCTCTGAAGCCCTTCTCTTCTATTATAGACTATTATAGACTGCAGCTTGCAAGCAGTTCTTCACTGGTCCTGGGTTTCTTTTTTCTATAAAGACCCTTACCTTTTTTCTCAACCAGATAGAAACTTTCTTGACAGCAGCTAGTCACTTTTATACATTTACATGCCCCAACATGCCTACTGCAGTCTGGTTATTATACATATTAAAAATAAAAATTAGGGGCGCTTGGGTGGCTCAGTCAGTTGAGTGTCCAACTTCGGCTCAGGTCATGATCTCACAGTTTGTGGTTTCGAGCCCCACGGCATTGGGCTCTGTGCTGACAGCTCAGAGCCTGGAGCCTGCTTCAGATTCTGGGTCTCCCTCTCTTTCTGCCCTTTGCCCACTTGCTCTCGGTCTCTCTCTCAAAATAAAGACATAAAAAAAGAAAAAAGAAATAAATAAAAATTAGGGGCGCCTGGGCAGCTCAGTTGGTTAAGAATCCGACTTCAGCTCAGGACATGACCTCATGGTTTGTGGGTTCGAGCCCCGTATCAGGCTCTGTGCTGACAGCTCAGAGCCTGGAGCCTGCTTCAGATTCTGTGGCTCCCACTCTCTCTGCCCCTCCCCCATTTGCACTCTGTCTCTCTCTCTCTCAAAAATAAACATTAAACATTTTTTAATAAAATAAAAATCGAAATTTATTGACTGACAGGGAAACTCGGTTGCCGGGACAACTGTGTTTCTTGCCTCTATCCTGATGCTTATTGTGTGGCTGTAGGCAGACCACGCAGCCTGCGCCTCTTAGCACGTCTCATCTTTCATTAACACACATCTACACAACCTCTCCCGGAGACGGAGTAATGTTTTTGTGTGATGGTCCCGGCTGAGTATCTGATGAAAGACAAGGACACAAGAATGTCATCCATATATACACACGTAATATAACATGTTACAAATGATTTCAGGGGATTAAAAGACCCTCATGGAACCCAGTCATTTCCCAGGTCTAGTTGACTTTTAAGTTTCCTTTTAGGTCTAAGAATACTGTAAGACTGAAATCTAAGATGTCACAGTTTGTAGCTCCTATCTACCTAGAAAGAGTGTAATAGCGGTTTCCCTTCAGGGACCCCAACAGTTTCTACTGAATCCCTAGATCGCAGTTTCCAAGGGACCAATTACATAGAGCCTAAATTAATCCTGACATCACTACCTATGGCCTTGGCTGACTTCCAGGCTCAATCATTGCTGATAATGTAAGGACTCTGTAATCTTGCTGAGCTACAAGGTAGACCAAATAGAATAGTCTCTGACTCCCAGAAGAGACTGAAAATCATTATGTGTCTCTCTTGCTGGCCATAAACCATGTCCTATTTGCCCATTAATTTGCTTTATAAATTCGGAAGTGTAATGCCACGGGAAAAAGTTTCCTGATAGCTTTAGTTGAAAGGAGCCAGAAACGATGGTGACTTTCCATTAGGTACTTACTATGTGTTCGATAAAATACCATAATAGGCACTTTACATGTGATCTATTTAATGTTAATAACCACCAACTTCAGCAATGAGGATATTATATTATTTTGGAGATGACAAAACTGATGTTGAGCCAGTGGCATAAAACGAATTAGAGACCAGGCCTTTCGTTCAAGCACAGGTCGAATTCTAACACCTGTGACCTTCCCTTGCAATCCCAAGTCTCCAAGGAAGAGCATTGTCTAAATCCATGGCTGCTGCAATTCTCTGTCTACTGTTGCAGCATCTATGAAGCAATACATTTTTTTTGTAGTACTTTACACTCTTTGAGATCATTTATTTCAGGTTGCCAAAAAAAAAAAAAAAGATTTTACTTCCTGTATGAAGGAATCTCTTCCACTATTTTACCTATGGACAGATGACATGACAGACAGTCCACTGTGAAGCTCAGCCCAGGGGATCTCCGAACGGGGAGACGGGGACATGGGAACTCTTTATTTCAGATGATCAGAAGAGAGGGAAGGCAAAATGAGGACCTACACTGCACCAGGTTCTTTAAATATGTCACATTACTATATCCTTACAACAACTGTTTGAGGGTAGCATTATCTCCATCTTATGAATGAAGAGATTGGGAGTTCAACAAATCATGAAAGCCACATCGTGAGAAACTGGAAATGAACCCAAGACTCAGCACTGTTAGTCTGTGGGGCATTTCACACAAAAAAAACCTTTCTGAAACATGCCTTGGAATGTATAACGGGGCGGGAAAAAAAGACCATCCACTTAAACTTGTGGAGAAATGAGGCTCTCAACTCCTCTTCCTCCTGCTGCCTGGAAACACACAGAGGCAGTGTTTCCTGGGGGCGGAGTCTGCTCTGGCTGGGACGGACTCAGCCTGAGAAGGGCTCTAACAATGGAGAGCCCGGGCTGGGTGGGGGCGGGTTCTCCTTGGGGAGCTGGCCCCATCTGCCACTTAGATCGGCTCAGAGATAGAAAATCCATTTGCTTGGGAGCTCTTTAGGCCTGTTATTTGTGAAGTCAAGAATAGAGAGAGCTAGAGATGGAAGACACCTTCAAAAGCATATCCTTTTACCAGAGAGGAAGGTAAATGTGGCCAGCCGGCTCCAGCGAACATGTTCACTCCATTGCTACATGATCCCTGTCTCTTGGTGCCCAGCTTAGTGCCCTTCTTCCGCTGTTCCCTGCCCAAGTCCTGCTTCTATCATACTTCGTACTTTCCTCTTTCTCTTTTCTGACTTCTCTTCTTTCTCTTTCTTTCTTATTCTTTCCAGTTTCCTGATACTTCCATTTCTGGCTCTCACAGACTTTTCTTATCCTTTTTTCCTCTCCTATTTTCTAGCCTCTCCTATTCTTCTTCCCTTCTGCCCCTTCTTTCCTTTTTGTTCCATGAAGGGTCCACACCCACACCTCATCTGGTTTCTCTAGGGGTCCAAACTTCTTTTCATACTTGAACCAATTTTCCTTCTGAGCCAAACACCCTCATCTAGATGCAAAGTGTCTGGGTGACTGGGTGATATTCAGAAGTAGGTCACCAAAAGGAGGGTCCTGATTTATAAAGCCTAAACAAGCTGGCCTATAGGCAATACAACTGGCCTCTTGCCTTAAAAATTTTTAACTTTTATTGTGGGTCTTCAAATTTGAAAACTGACATCATTCTTTCCCTTTCTCAAGCTGTTTATGAAGAAAACCCTCTCCGTAGGTGAGATTCATGTTATTAGTCCATCAGTGATGTCCATTGAGGGCTATCTATGTTCCAGGCTCCATCCTGAGTACTGGGGCTACCGTGTTGAAAAATGCCAACAGTCCCTCTTTCAAAGAATGGGAAGTCTAGAGAGAGTTAGATAAATTATTCCTTTTAGATAAATACATCAAATTAGGCATTGAAAGTGATATGGAGAGAACAAATTGGGTCAGTGGTAGAACTGCTAGGGCTGGCCAGGGTGGTGCTGCTCTGGTCAAATGGTCAGGGAAGTCTTCTCTGAGCAAGGGATCTCCAAATGGAGACTTGAGTGCTAGGCGAGAGCTAGGGAAGCTCAAAGGAGAAAGCAAGTCCAAAGTCCCTGACTTAGGAACAAGCAGTGTGTTTCGGAGACATTAAAAATGTAGTGTGGCTAAAGAAGAGGGAAGAAGGGCAGAGTAGAAAGACCTCAGATCAGAGAGATAAGCGGAAGTCAAATCATAGGGGCCTTGTAGGCCATGGTAATCCTTTCTTTAGAGTTCGTTCTAAAGGTACGAACCCGGAGGCTTTAGATAGGGTATTTATATGGATAGGTATACATTTGTAGCTTTGTACGAGTGGTTGTCAGAGTAATCTATTAGATATTATAAGAAGAAATCGAAGCCCCTCAAACCCTAAGCCTAAGATTATCATACCATGATTGGAGCTACTCCTTTTATCCAGGTGGGTTATTTCACGTTGTGATTTTAATCATTCAAATGACATTTAGGGTGTTAATCTCTGGAGTAAAATAAGAACTGGCCCAGTGGCCCATGGGGGTTTTCCATTTCAGGCATCCTGTTAGAGACACAAACAGTTATTATTCACAGGGCTGAGAAGTGGAAGAAAGAAGGATGGCAGATTGTTTCAGGATTTTTGAGACAGACTTTGGGCTTAGCTTTCTAGAAATCCTTTTGTTGTTGTTGTTGTTGGTAGATATTTCAAAACTACATATATGGAGTTCCTTCAGTGGTACCTCACCAGAGAGAATGTTTTGTTTATAAAATTATGTTGAAAATTGGAGAACTAAAAAATACTATAGCATTTTAATCTGTTCCCTTAAACAAGACCCAGAAGCTACAGATGCAGTGATTTTACTCAGCCTTGGTTAGTAGCCCTGGGGGAGTCACCTAACTTCTATTTGTTTACAATTTGCAATATGAGCACATTCTTATAGAATTTGAACAATCTCAACAACTCCTATTTGAATTTGAACAATTAGAATCTGGGCAGTTCCCATAATATATCTGGGAAGATCATCCGTTAGTAAAATAAACAATTCAGGCTACAGACAGAGTGGATGCCTGAATGAAAAGATGAGTTCTGATTATGTTCAGCTGAATTTGAATCATGCCAAAATTCAAAGACTTTTGAAACTGACCTTAACTTTAGAATAGTAATTTTCAATTATTAGTTAGAATGTCAAAATTTTACCAAGGTCCAGAAACAGTTAGTGGAGGGAAAGGGGATTATGGGATAGTGGAGGACCCAGATCTCTGTGCCAGCCTTCAAAACAAGCCATTTTCCAGAAACTATTTCTGAGGTGCTACTCCATGGAATTTCAGGGCTCCAAGGGGAAAACACAATTCAAAATTCACCGATTTAAGGTTTTAAAACAAGGTTTTGGAAAATAAATCCTCCTTGGGTTTGTTATTTGTAAAATAAGTTTTCTCTTTGGGTTTTTTATTTATAAAAAAAGTTTTACATGACGTCAATGCTGTTTGGAATCCAAATCAAATAGGACATTGTTTAATGTATTCAACATCATGCTGAGAAGTTACTCAGACCAAGTCTATCTGTGCCTAAACATCTGGATTATAATACGGGGGGTGGAGTGGGAAGAGTTATGTTGACCTTCTAAAGAATACCCATAATCTACTACTTCATCAGTACGGCTCCGGTTATCCAGATTTGCAAAGACCAGCTGCCATGAGTGAGGTGGACAGTTTTAGACCTGACATTGACCATTTTGCTGACCATGTGTAGAAAGCCAGTAAGAGAAATAATTCTTCGTGTATTTTTCAAACTTACACTTGAGAGCCCAGAGAAGGTCTATTTAGAGGAGAAGAACACAAGCAGAGTAAAAGGAGCCCTGGGTTTCTCCAGTCATCCCCAGTTCCCCTTGCCATTGTCAACCAGCTCAGCTCTGTGGGAGGGTTTCCTACAGATATATTTAAAACCCATTTGAACAAATGATACCCTGGCTAAAAATTTTGAAAAAGTCTGTCTTCAATAATTACTCACTAATCTGATCCGGCCTTTTGTGACTTCACTGTTTCACAAAGCTTTGCCTGGAATTAAAAGCATCATGCTCACTGAAAAGGAAAGGGAAGAGGTAAATCTTCCTCTCCCTTAATGGCTGGAAATGTCAGCAAAGGTCACAACTGAATTCAAACCCTGAATTCACCTCTGAAAAAACAAAAAGCCTCTCAATTCATTAAAAAGATGCAGGTCAGATCACACTTTTGAGGCCAATATATCTATTCTTTCAGTAGCAACTATTTTTCTACCTGTATGGCAGGCACAGTTCTAAACTTTACCCCTTTCCTTAACCTTTGATAAGTGTACAATGCATCACTGAAATCCCCACAAATGTGAAAACTAGTTCTCATATATATGTATGTGATATATGTATGTGTGTGCATAACTATATACGTCTGTGAGTGTTATAAACAGATATTTATGGGCTTCTATACTGACACACAGCCTGGGAGCTGATGTTCCAGTATTGTAGTGTCACCAAAAGTAAAGTTTATAAATTATTAAAATATATTGATTTGGGGTATGATGGAACTGGCCCACCTTGACTACTCAGAGTAAGTTGTTAGCATCGCTGCCCATTTGTGTGTTCAGTGACGACACATTGGTAGCCTGAGAGCAGCTACGACGGGGCTATTTATACCACAGAGGTTGGCAAATACTACAAATCAAGGCTTTTTGAATTTGGGTTTTTGTTTTTTATTTTGTTTTGTTTTGGTAAGTCAGTTAACCAACATATCGCTGCAGGTATCTGATAGAGCCATCAATCACAAATGATTTATGTTTTGGGTTTGTTTGGTTTTGTTTGTTTGTTTTTTACACTGTAACATATATCTATGCACAATCTGGCCATGGCCAGACGGTGACTAAAATGCGGATGGAGAGTGGGAAGGAGAAAGATTATTCTATACTACCTGCAAATATAATAAATGAGCATTCTAACTCATATATCAAACTAATCCTATGATGGTGACTTCTGATGTGACAGACATGCACCCAGAGTTCCAGATTAATTTGAACATGAAAACCTATTTCTTCATTTATTGTGCGGTACTCTTACAAAAGCTTCCTTTATCAGGATGTTAGGGAAGTAGAGAAGGGTGTTCCCTCATACAAGTTCAAAAGCAATGGGGCGCCTGGGTGGCTCAGTGGGTTAAGTGTCCAGCTTCGGCTCAGGTCATGATCTCACAGTTCGTGGGTTCGAGCCCCACATCAGGCTCTGTGCTGACAGCTAGCTCAGAGCCTGAAGCCTGCTTCAGATTCTGTATCTCCCTCTCTCTCTCTGACCCTCCCCTGCTCATGCTCTCTCTCTATATCTCTCAAAAATAAATAAAAAACATTTAACACTTGATCTTAGCCAAAAGGCCGAGAAGCGATTATATAAAAAACATTTAAAAATATTTTAAAAAATCAAGTTCAAAAGCAGTGTGTAATCTGACAACTGCACGAACCTTGTATCCAGACTACTTTCAGGGTAGCCCCAAAACAGTGTTATATCTTAAAGGTCTACCTTTCTGCTGGGGTGAAAAACATGTGTAAATAGCAAATCAAAAAGTGACAAGATTTTCTTCATTTTTACCCTCTGCATTTTCTTTTTAAAAAACTGGCAAGAAAGGAAACTGACATGTATTTTCTAACAGAAGCCAGGTTCTGTTCTCCACCTAGTATAGTTAAGCCCTCCCTGTTTAAGGAGAAGGAAGGAGGGAAGCAGACATCTTCCACTGCTGCTTTTCTTTCAAAAACAATCTGATTATACCAGTGGGAAAATACTGCAAAGTTTAGAATGGCTAAACTCTGGGCTCTCTCAGCCCTTTTGATTCGACTCGAGGCAGTTTCATCCAGTGGGGCCCTGCCTTTCATGTATCAAATACATGCAAGTTGCTTCAAGTTTGAGTTTATATGTGGGGAAAAATCTATCTAGACTCCCACTCCAACATCTCTCATGGTCTATAGCCTGAATGGCTCACAAGCTATACATAAATTATGTTTGTAGCACTGTGGGGAAGGAAAAGAAGCAACAGGAGAGCGGAAGCCTGTCTTGTGGTCTCTGTCCCAACACTGTTGGTGTGGGAACATATTAACAATTCTTTCTATCGTGGGGGCACAGCAGGTTCAGGAGGCTCTTAACACCCGCAAAGATTGCTTAAACATGTCAGATGAGGAAAAGGAGCCAAAGAACCTGGCAGGTCATTCCTTCTCTGGGTGTACCTGTCACACACTGGCACGAGCCCCACACAGGTCACTCATGGGGTTGGAATGAAATTAATCACCTGCTTTCAGAACAGAGCCGCTTTGGTTTCCTCTAGTTCTCAATATGTTTCTGAACACAGTGCAAAATGCTGAACTGGTCTCTGAACAGTTTGAATTCTAGCTACCTCAGGGATGACGTATGCCACTGAGTAACAGTGAAATTTGCAGCGAGCTCTGTATTCAGCTTCCAAAATAGCAAGAAAGGTTGACAGCAGCACAGCTTTCTGTTTAAGCAAGTGTCTGCCTCCCCTCGTCACTTAGAATCTGCATAGAGGTTGGGGATGTGTCATAACATGGGCCCTGTGGAGCTATTTTAGAAACAGTGGTGATCCTGAGATCCTCTGTCCAACACTTTTGTTCTAGGAAAGGGTAAACTCACTCCCAAAGAATGCAAGGAATTTGCCTGCCCAAAGCGTTAAGGTTAGAATCCCATCTTTTAGGGCAGTTTAGGACTTTCTCTACTGTAATAACATTGTTCACTCATTCTTAGCTCATCCATCAAGTACTTACTGGCCACCTTCTGTTTCCTAATCATTATTAAAGGTGTCAGGGACCCAACAATACACAAAACATATCATGGAGCTACTTTTCCCGCTAAAGATTAATCTTTGATAGCTGCTGCTGAATTATGACTTGAATTAAGTTATTGTAATTTTTATGTGGGTTTAGATGAATGGTAGCTTACTGAGTTTTGTTTTGTTTTTTAATTAAAAAAATACCCCCTTTTCAGTAGATACATCTAGTCCTTCAAGACTCAGCAGAGGGAACCTCTACACCAAGAAGTCTTCCTGGACTATTTCCCCCTATTTAGCCTACACAGAAGTTTAATTTTCATCACAGATAGCCTTAGTCCTGACACCTAGCTCTCCCCATCTCTCTGTACATTCCAATAACACAACCAGCAGAGGAAGGAGTGATGCTTTCTACACATATCTGCGGAGAGACAGGTGTTCCTAGAGCCATATTTCCACCCCCTCCCCCCACTCCTGACTTCTTGATGGACTTAAGAGTGAAAACACATGTATGCATTTTATTATTTTTCCAGATTTCCTCTGACAGCCTGAGCTCACTGGCAAGCCTTTCCCTACATGTCAGATCTGTGCATGTGTGTGTGTGTGTGTGCACACACACATACACTCATGTGCTAGTGCGTTGGCAGAAGGCTGAGCTACAGGCATAGATACAATGCTTAGGCATATCTTTGTTAGCTCTTTCACCTTTTCATACCGCAAAGAGAAGATTCTGGCAGCACTATAAAAACATTCATCTCCACTCTATCTGAGAAATACACACATTCGCCACACACCAGCAAGAAGAGATCCCTTTAGGTAAACGGTTTCTGGTTTCTATGACAAAATCCAAAATATTCTACTAAGTAATTCTGGAAAAATATAAAAACAAAAAGCTAGCTTAGGACTTACTTGACTATATAGATGCTTCAGGAAAGAACATTAATATTATACATGACTTTTAAGAAAAGGCATCTAGCCTTCCTAGGGTACATTTTTCCTCTTGAGGATATTTAGGAATGGTAGTCTATTCCAAATAGAATAGTATGAGATGATCAAACTGGAATGTTTTATTTTCTACATTCCCATAATTTGTGACTTGAAAATTGAAAATATGTGTGAGAATTGCTGAGTAATCATAACATATGCATCTCAACTATTTTTTTCTTGGAATGTATGATAGCCCAATTCTAACATCTTAGGCCTGTTAGTTAATTTCACTAATGGTCTAAGAACCAATTACTGTGATTGTAGAATACATAAAAGAGTTGGAGGAAAGTTATATTAGGCCTAACCACATAATTCTTATGTTTTAGTGACACTCTACTGACAAAAATTTTAAAATGAGTATCAATCACAATTGCCTGTCAGATGCAGTCACTGCTCTACACACAAATCCAAGGATTTATATACTCTTGAAGCTGTTTTGATTATTTTAATAAATAAGATGGGTATAAAAATAAATAATGAATAAAAATACATTTCTAAGAAGAAAGTGAAACCGTTGACCAAAAATTATGGGCATGATAGCTATAGATTTCCACCTCAGAGACAGGGTCAGCAGGGGTATAAGCAAGAGTCTAGTCATATCAGAAAACATCATCATCAACTCTTCATTTTCAATCTCAAGTATTAGATGGGTTAGAAAATTTCACTGCGTTTGTTTTGCAGTCTCCTGGGCCTCCAGTATAATCGTAAACCTTCTTAGAGCTGACTCTTCCTGGATTCTTTGCCCCTATTTTTGGACCTGTTTATTACTGCTCTGTCCCTTAAACCCACTTTGCTAACAGTTTAGAAAATAAGGGCCTGCAGGAAAGCAAGCATGGTTGAATAAAAAGCCATGTGCCTACACTTCAAAGATTCCTCTTTAGTCTCTCGTTGCGTTCTTGTCTTGTGGAACTAGAAGGCAGAGAAGACCTAGTTGAGCAACACTTACTTTGTGGGTGTTGGAATAAGCCTAGAGGTAGAAGGACTGGTCTGGAATCATAGCAGGACCTGAACATGGACTCAGGTCTCTTGATTTTAGGCGGTGTTTAGTCTGTTATGCTGAAATTACAGAGCAATGCCACCAGATACCTCCTATAAGATATTAGATCTATTAAAATTATGGATTCTATTCATCATTCTTGTGAAAACAATTTATGGACAATTCTTTTAAATAAGCTGAGAAATAAATTACTGGTGTAGGGAGCTAAGCTTTATTGCTGTGAGATCAGTAACTGGCTAAAGCCATTTAGAAGAAGGCAGAGATTCAAATTTTCTTAATTATAGGAATTGATCTGAGGTTCAGCACTTGAATCAGTCATTTTATTATGACACAAAATTCCCCCAGGACTAAGAGGGCTGGCAAAACTTATGCATCTTTTCAAATCTCTCCCTTTATGCATGCTGCAAAACACATCATCTTGAGGGATCTTTAAGGGCTCAAGTCCGGTAGCTTGAAGGAGCACGATTGGTTTCCTTCTTCCCTTCCTGTTATGCCTGGTTACAGAAAGCCGTCTGCTCTTTATTTAATGAAGCTACGATTGTGTGAAGAACATAAGAGTAATGACCACTCCATGCTTTCTAGTCCATTAGACTGAGTGCTCTGATCTCTCTCTCTCCATGTTTAGCCAATCGGACTGACTGTGTAAGCCTTAGGGCTTTTAGTTCTGTCTCCTCCTCCTTTTAATCCTTCTGGGAATCTGTGTGCATGGGTATATGTGCAGACAAAAAGAGAAAATATATTTGATGAATATATATTAGCATTTGAAAATATCCTGGATTTTAAGAAATACTGTTTGATTTTCATCTCCAAATATAGTTTTTACCACTTTAAAATTAGCAGAGTTACTTACATTTCCTTCTGTTTATTATTTTTATTTATGAAGCAATAGTAGTTATTTAATATGAGCAATGGAAGAATAGGTAAAAGGCTTTGCAATATGAGTTTCTTGACTCTAAAGCATCTCTTATCTCTTGCCAGCTTACATTTTTTTAAATGAAGAGAGAGTGATAGCTCTTCAATCTTCTCTCCATTAAGTTCTTTATATTAACTTAGTTATAAAAAAAAAAGGTATTAGGGTCCTTCAGAAACGTACTTGCCAAAAGGGAGGAAAAACATATAAATGAGAATTTTTAAAGATATTAATTTTGATAAGCCAAATTCAGATTTGGGACCACCTAGAATACATGAAATTCATCTGATTGAGATCTGAAAATTTCACTTTGCAATGTTCAGCTCTCCAGCATATGAAATGGGGGTAGTAGCACTTCTGTCAAGAGTCCATTTTGACTGATCTTTATAGGTCTCTTAGGTCTAATAAAACAGTACCCAAAGGATTTTCACACTAGGAACCCAAGATTCAAAACAAGTTTACTATTCCCAATAATTTGGGGGTGATGGAGCTGGGAGGTAATTATGGTCAGGGAGTACGGTTAATTACTGGCTACTCATCTGTAAAGGTAATCACTCGCATTCCTAGACAAGAGCCTACAGATCCAATTATACAAATGAGAAGCAGTTCTTAAATATCCCCCTCATCTTCATTTCTTTCAGAATAATACCTGCAGGGTGTCAGGGCTCAGTGCATGACCCCTTTAATCAGGCCATCACGGCTCAGCCACTTGCTGGCTGTTGACAACCATCAGGTGCTGCAATCTCTCTGAAGTTCAGATTCCTTGTCTGTAAAAGTCCTTACACCAGAGTGTTTTCAATGACTAAATGGGGTAATCCCCAGACATCACTCAGCATATGGTCAGACACTTGATAAATCCTCATTAAGACCTATCCATTATAAAAACTATGTATTTCAAACCCCGAAGAAACCTTAAAAACCAACTTTCCTAGCCCTCCTTTAAAGATGAGCCACCTCGAGCCTGGAGAAAAGCAGTGACTTGCCTAAATCTCACAGCTGGTCGGTAGATACACTCAGACAGACCCCTGGTCCTTACTGGAGTCCAGCGTTCTTTCCTCTGCATCATCTTCCTGGGCTCACAGTCATAGGACGGCCCAGGAAAGTCCTGGTTGCCATTGCCTAACAACAATCAGAAAGTGGTTGCAACTGCTAAGCAAAAGACAAAATACAGGAACTGAGATACAACAGCACGTTAAAAGAGATGTAAAGAACTCCAGGGCTAAAAGTAAGGTGAGGATTTAGAGTTCTATCAGTTTGACCCCAAGTTTGTCACTGAATGTGTCTGTGGGCAGAATATGCATTTACTTTGCCTCTATTCTCAGAATGTAAAAGCAGAGAGGAAAATATTATTGAATGCCAGTGGATTGTTGTCGAGAAAAGCCAATAAAAATGATTACTCTAGCAGTATAAAAATGCTCCATAAAAACTTAATAATCAACAGTTTTTAAGCAGGATGCCACTGAGTATCTGACGGAGTGCCCACGTTTTATAGACAACATTTATGGGCTTTCACAACCCAAATTTTTACTCTTTATGAGTTGTATATAAATTTGGGACATGGTTGAAACCACATCTCAAATCAAAACTGCTTATGAGGCACCCCACCAAATAAGTGTAAATATCCGCGGGAAATCTCACATCTAACACAGAGTTTGGTGGACAAGGATCTGCCGTT
Organism: Suricata suricatta; assembly: GCF_006229205.1. Lineage (NCBI taxonomy): Eukaryota > Metazoa > Chordata > Mammalia > Carnivora > Herpestidae > Suricata > Suricata suricatta. Next base: position 61,923,147 of record NC_043704.1, on the reverse strand, counting down.
TGGAGAGCTAAAAATATTATGGATGGTTCCTGGATCTTAGGAAAATTTTGTTTGGAGGAACATAAAGAATTGTCCCAAATCCAGAAACATGGGCTGAGTATTTCATTTTCTTGAACTTAATTATGATTCCAGAAATACAACTTTTGCATCCATTATTTTTGCTAATAGTTTGGCAATAAAGACACACAATATATAAAAACTTTTTATCATGCTTCAAACTGCATGAAACACTGTCTTATTTGTATTTTGCCATACATTCGGCATACTCCATACCCTTTGCAGAATTTAATGGAGTCGAGATTATTACTGTGATTGTTTTCAACACCACTCTCTGAGTTTCATCCCATACCCACTTGCTACTGGATCAGGACACCTTAAGATCAGTGGCCATATCTTACATGTCTTTGTGATCCTAATCCACACACAGTAAAAAGTTAATATAAATGGAAGAAAAAAAAGAGGGAAGGAAGAAAGGGAAAGAGGGAGAGAGGGAAGGAGGAAGGAAGCAAAAAAGGAAGAAAAAAGAGGTAGTTAATTTTTCTCTTCAGACAATGACAAATAAAACTTCCCTGTTTCTGATGATCCCAGATTAAAAAAAAAAGGTAATGAGATTATGAAAATAAAATACAGCCAAGTTCAACATAAAGAAATCCTAGGGTTGGGGTGCCTGGGTGGCTCAGTCAAATAAGCATTCGACTTCAGCTCAAGTCATGATCTCACAGTTGGTGGGTTCGAGCCCCATATCGGGCTCTGTGCTGACAGTTGGGAGCCTGGAGCCTGCTTTGGATTCTATGTCTCCTTCTCTCTCTGCTCCTCCCTTACTCACACTTTGTCTCTCTCTTTCTCTGTCTTTCTCTCTCTCAAAAATAAATAAACATTTTAAAAAATTAATTAAAAAAAAGAAAAACTAGGGTAACTCAGAGTTACACCTGCTGGTAGTATCAGTTAAGTACCCTGTGGCAATCACCTAGTCAAGCTCTCTGATTTCCAGCCACCTAGATGTGTTACTTTGATAGTGTTGCATCCTTGCACTTGGCCATGTAGAAATTCTGGAGTCTTCTACTGGGGAAGGTCAATACAATATCATAGAGAAGAGACACAGCAAAATTCCTTCACTGAGAGCCCCGTGAACACAGTGTAACATTGTTCTGCAAGAGATACCACGGACATTATGGCTAAAGGCAGCTTGAAAGTTCTCTCCTCATGGCTAAAGGGGAGCAGGGTCCTAGATATGCCTAAACACTCCCCCTATAAAAAAAGCATCATCAGAAAAGTACTGAAGTCTCTTGGTCATAGGTATATCAAGAGATGGGCGAAGCAGAGAGAGAGGGAGACATAGTTGGGGGGATTTAAAAAAAGAAAAAGAAAACAAAAACTAACTAACTCCAAAGGGTAATGTAAAGGGCATTTACCTGTGATAAACCCATAAAGAGTAAAAGAAGTGAAATGACATATTTCTAATTTACAAAGCATTTCTGTTTTTTTAAAGCAGTGATGAGATTTAGTCCAAATTGTTTGACTCTCTTGCTGACAGAAATGATTGTCCTGAATTCTCTCGAGTGACTTGTTCTGCCCCGAACCCCACTCCACCCTCTCTGCCTGTCTCTCTGTCCCCATCCGGACAGCCATAGAATCCTACCGCAACCCAGGGCAGCCATCTGTTTCCAGACAGTGGAGCTCAATTGGAAATATTGTTATTTTAACCTGGATTAGAATGAAATCCAATGGGAGATAGAAGAAAACATGGTACAGGGCTCCTGGGAATTTGGGCCTGCTATACTGTGACAGATCTCCCTGTCACCTCTAGTTTCTGTGATTCCTGAGATTCACCATATCTGGATAATTTGTGCTTGTCACAGACAGCGGGCAAGGCTAATAGAGACATCAGTCGGGATAGAAACTACAGGCAGCATTTCAGAACATAACCAACATGACTATACCTACCCCAAACTCAGAAACCCAGTAAAATAAAGTGTCCTTTGTGATTACTTTCAAGTACTTCACCCACAGTTTCTATTCGCTTTCGATGTACATTTTAAACTCAGACTAATGGAAACATTTTTCCGTTGGAACCTGTAATATTTAGGACAGAACATAATCTCTATTTGCTGACAAAAACCCAACACATTTTTAATCAAATTAAGTGAATAGAGTAAGCCAGGTTGCAGAAAGAATGAGTGAGTGAACAAATTATTATCTATAAATTAAACGTAGTCAATTTTATTCATCCATCACTGGACATTTACTGAGCATTACTACATAAAAGACTTCATTAATTCCTTTAGAATCACTATAATTTGCAAAATAATGTAATGAATTTTCTTAAAATTTTGAGGCTTCTCATTGATTCAAGCAGTCTCTCTTTCTATTAATCCAGATCATGAGCACAAACCTAAAATCACACCACATCTTTATTTATTCTCACAACATTAGAAACCTCAACTTAAAAAATATGACTTTGGGAATATCAAATATTTTGTTTTCGAAGTCATGATTAATTTTTAAATTTACAAAAATAATATAATAGGTAGTCTGTCATATACAATGTGATTTCCAGCCATCATATCTGAGACTATAACCTTAAACCTAAAGAAAAGTAGTTAACTCTCTTAATTATAGAGAACAAACTGACAGTTATCAGAGGGGAGGGGGGTGGGGAGATGTGTGTAATAGGTGATGGGGATTAAGAAGTGTAACAAAACACCATAGTCCAGGTGACTTGTAAACAACAGACATTTATTATTATCGTGATGAGCACCAGGTGATGTATGGACTTGCTGAATCATTGTACTGTACACCTGAAACTAATATATGTCGACTAGCATTACAATAAGAAACACAACTAAACAAAACGAACAACCAAAAAAGTCATTAACAAGGTTTGTTTTGCTGAGTAAATTAAAATCAACACCCGTTCTTCATCATGTGCCTTACCTTTTCTAGGGAAATATCCCCATCTTATTAACCACCAGGTCTGACCCCTGGGGCAGATATGTGGTTAGAATAAAGATTTAAAATGAGTCACTGGTAAAAAGCTTCAGTTTGTCTGGAGCTAGAGAATGCTAATAACAATAATAATTAATATAGTCTGGCTTCGTACAGAATTTGGGGGGTAAGATGAAAGAAGTAGACTTGAAAACATCTAAAATAATCATCTGCCATCCTGTAATAACAATCTAATCTAAAATGAATATTAAGGTGAATGTCCAACGATTACTTTCTCAATATAATGGTCAGATGCCAAAACATTTCCCAGACAACCCCCATGGAGTAGGTCCTTTCTCAAGGGCACAGTGTGGTCCAGTCCAAAGGTGGGTGGTTGGATACATCACAGGTTAAGTTCATAAAATTTGAAAGAAGGAAACCGAAACTTTTAAACCAGCACAGAAGCAACTTTATCGTTAAAGTCTTCGAGGCTGAAAAGTATTCATGGGTCATATTAGGCTAGAGAAAAGTCTTGGGGACTGTTGACCTCTTTCACCACTACAGATGCTTAGGGTAGGGATAGGTCTAGTCTCCAGAGGTGAAGTTCCTTTAAATCGATCTTACTCTGGGAATGCTCTTTTCCAATTCTGCACAGACTCTTTGGGCCATAATAATGAAAACACTCTAGCTTTCAAGTAGGAGCTCCAAAACGAAGAGAATCCAGTTCCTTTTTATAATTATAGTCAACCTTCAATTATTTATGCATATGGTAGAAAGTAGCATCTTCAATAATAAAATGATAATTTATGTTTGACTTCACAGCATGTTCTCTGTTTGGGGTTTTTCTTTTGTTTTTGGCAACATCAACAGACTTATTTTCCTAATTAGTTTGACCCTGATTCAGTGTTACAATTAACATTCTCTGAGCATACACACACATACACACACTACTCACCAATTGATGGTGGGGAGAATGCCCAGAAACATACTGTGGGATAGGCAAAGGTGATCTGAGATTATGTTTTTGCTGCCAGCAATTCACAAACTAGATCATCTGGATCAATAGGGAGTTGGCTGTACTTATAACCAGGCACTTGCTAGAGCCAAATAATCATATTAGCTAATTCCCATCTATAAAATATATGTAGCCTCAGTAATTACTTATTAAACTAAGTATATCCAGCACACAGAATCCTTTTTTAAACCAGAATTACCTAGTTTTACTGTTAATGTCAATGGAGTTAACAAGATAATTGGCAGATCTCTCTAGTACCGGCAGCTACACAGGCCTGCCCAGTTCTCTCGCAGGCTTGGAGATACTTGGGAAAGTGAGTGGTCAGACTTAGCTCGTAGCCCTGCCACTTTGGGGAATTAAGCCCAGCTTCCCTTTATTTCCTGAAAAACCTTCTGAACTTTCTCCCTCTCCCTCAGTGACCCCGGTGGCCTGGCCTTTCCGGGAGACCCCCTATGGCCCACCCACCCCTCCGTGGGACCCTCGCGGTTGCTCACCTATCTTCTCCTCGGCTTGGCTGCTTTCCACAGCATCCGTTGGAGGCTGGGCTGTTGCCTTGGCAGCAGCATCCTCTGCAGCAGGGGTGGTGGCAGCAGCAGCAGCAGTGACAGCAGCAGGCACATCGGCTTGTTTAGGCTCCTCCTTGGCTGGGGCGTCTTCGGCCTTGGAGGATGACGGGTTGTCAGTGGAAGCTTTAGTGGCACTTTCTGTCTCAGCAGAGCCGGCCTTCTCCTCTGAGGGGGCAGGGGCCTGGGGGGCTGCCTGCTCTGTGGCAGCATCAGGGGCGCCCTCCCCCTTCTTCTCCTCGGAAGGAGTTTCGCCTGCCTTGCCGGTTTCCTCAGGCTTGGGGCCCGAGGCGGGGGCCCCGTCAGTGGGAGTGGGACCTTCTCCCTCCTTCTTCTCCACGCCATCAGCAGCAGGGGCTTCTTCCTTCTCATTCCCTTCAGCCTCAGCAGCTTGAGCATCACCCTTCTTCTCTCCTTTGAGCTTTTTCCTTGTTATGTGTCCACGGAAGCTAGCCTGAATTTTGGTCGCGGCCTTATGAGCTTTATCTTCTGGTTTGATGCCATCTTGTTCGATCTTTTGGTCATCATCATTTTTTTCAACCTTTGTGGAGAAAAAAGGGGTTAAAAAAAACAGAAGAGATGGAGTGATGTTCTTTTCCTTCAAATCACAGCATTCAACAAATATTCATCAAATGATTTATTTTCTCTCAGGCTCCATAGTTGAAGTGAAGAAATCAACAAAACCCTGGAAATTCAAAGCAAGCCTTCTTCTCTCCATGATGGAGAATTAAGTAAAGAACACATTATCTGATGGAAAGACCAATGTCCTTTTGGCCTTCCGGAATCACTGGCCTTATTTTATATGTATTTCTTTCCCCAGTTCAATGTCTCTCCATTACCAAACTTAAACCAGTTTTTTAATTAAAAAAAATTTTTTTAATGTTTTATTTATTTTTGAGAAAGAGAGAGAGAGACAGCACGAGCAGGGGAGGGTCATAGAGAGGGGGAGACACAGAATCTGAAGACAGGCTCCAGAGTAGGAGGTATCTGTCAGCATAGAGCCCAACGTGGGGCTCAAACCCACGAACTGCAAGATCATGACCTGAGCTGGACGCTCAACCGACTGAGCCACCCAGGTGCCCCAAACCAGCTTTTTAAAAGATGTCCCTTGATAATTCAAATTACATTCATCCTAAGTTTTCATCAAAGAGCTGTGAAAGATACTGGTTTTTCAGAGTGCTGGAAAGGGGACTCTGTGAAAAATGTGATGGCTTAAAAAAATACCGTGAAAAAGTCTATTTGTTTCCCCAAGATTTCAAGTCTGGTCAGGAAACCAGTAGGACTGAGGCCAAGAGTATGAAAAAGGTTTAGACAACAAATCCATCAGGGTTTAGTGCAAAATGCAGATGAGTTTCAGGGCTTTGAGGGATTTGTTCAGAATCTGACAGAATGCTGGTCACAAAATGATGTCTACTTTGACCTGTATGTGGTCTAGTAATCAGTAATCAACACAGAGATCTTCAATATTTGAATACAGAAAATGGCCACTTTTTTTCAGTGAAAAACAAAAAAATAATGGAGAACACTGTGTCCACTTTTGAAAGAGTAGCATATATTTGCTAAATCACAATTTCTTATTCCCGAAGCAATTTAAACCTAAAATTAGTTTTATATTATCATTAATGTAGTCATCCTGGTACTGAAGGCAAGAGACTAGAACACAATTTTTTTTTTATCATTTGGTTGTAACATTTATGGAAAAACATATGCTGTGAATAACTTTTCCCATAAGGAAATTAAATCAGAAGATAGGCAGAAAAGGTATAGTCATGAAAAGAAATGTATAAGCAATACACAATATTCTAAATAGCTCCACTGCTTGCCATGGTGCCCTCAAATGGTTACTTATAGTCTCCATTCATTTCTTCCTTTAACTTTTGAACATTTAATTTTTGTTCACTTTTGTAAACAGCGTTCTAGGCAATGGGTAATACAACAGTGAACAATGCAGCAAATGTCCTTCAAAAGACTAATAATAGAAGAGTGCTTATCATGTACCGCATCCTGTGGTTGGCCCCAATCTTGACTTTGGTCTGATCTTGACCTCTACTCCAGTTTAGGAGGTAAGCCACAGCAGGCCAATACAAGAGTATATTTTCTATCTGCCATACCAGCTCTGCCCCAGTGACCCAGATCTTGCTAATCATAACATAGGTTTGTTTGACATTCTTTGGACAGGCATGTGGGCCTGTTGCTATGCGGGTTCATCAACACGCTAGTGGATATACAATGGTAGTTTTGACAATTAGCTACATAGGAAAGTAAAAGTGGGAATGACAATTTTCCAGGAAAATTTTTAAGACAAGTTTTTCTTCTTCCTCAGTTAATTGTGCATATAACCACACAAAGAATGAAGTAGACAAAAAGCACTTTGGAGAGGCCATTCCACTCCCTCCTCCCAGTACCGTGCTGCGACACTGTTCAGTTCTCTGAGGCACCACCACCTTCCCTCCATCCTGCCGCTCTTGATAACTCCTACTGGGATGCGCACGGCCCAATCTGGGGCGCGGGAGCAGCTGTCCCTGCCAGAATCTCTCTGCTCAGAGATGGAGGCATAACCCTGTTAAATTAACAGTTGTGAATGGAGCACGGAGCCAAGATGTTGTTAATTTATTTTACTCTATCTTGAGTTTTCTGAATGAGGCACAGTCTTATATGATAGGACATCTGTATGTGGGCATTGATGCCAAGTGATTCTTTAATACAAATACTGCTTCTTGTGAAAGTAGACAAACCAATTATTTCAGAGTGGGCAGGTGTGCAGAAAAGACCCTCTGGTGACTCAAATAAGCTACAATTTTAGAGTCCCTTTTTCTCTTTAAGAACACAAAGCAAAGGGGATGAAACTTTTAAAAAGCCGGAAAACATAAAAAGAAGAAAGCTGAGACTCTGCATGCTATAAAGAAACTTTACATGGATAAAGCAAGAGCTCTTGATTCTTCCCCCATGCCATCCATATCTCTTTCTCTTTCTCTCTCTCTCTCTCTCTCTCTCTCTCTCTCTCTCTCTTCCAATTTTTCAGATTATCTGCCACTTTAACTTTCCAAATGGTCAGGGCTGAAGTTTCTGTACATAGCATCTATGTTAAAGTATCTATTTAGAAGGGCTCAGACTGAGCCCCAAGATTGTGGGACCAATCTCATCTGAACAATCTAGGAATATAGGGCACACAGGAGAAGAAGGGGTAGGTAGGAAGGGAGAGAATCATGGAAGACCAAAGTTAGGGGAGAGAGATGAAGGCAATTTTATAAGAGCTAGGCAACCAAAGAGGAAGGTATACCTTAAGAGATAAAGTATCCCATGAGTATGCAGCACATTCTGGAGAAACTGCTGGACCACTTAGCATCATTAGAAATTTAGGGAAACTGGATTGTAGATATTGGTTGAAAAAAGACAACTAATATATGTTTCAGATAGTCATAGGGAAAGAGACAGAGACAGTGATGGAAGGAGAGGGGAATGAAGGAGAAGGGAGACAGGAAGGGAGGCAAGGGAAGAAGCGAGCCTAAAATAAGGTCAGACTTAAATGATTGAATAGAAACATCAGAAGACAAAAATATTTTAAGTAAAAATTGGATCTTATGCTAGACAGTGCTGGATTATGAATGTGCACATCCTCTTTTTGTACCTTTAATTGATTCTATTAATATGGCTTAAACTACAGGTTATTTTCTGGTAAAATTCCTTTCACAGTACTAGAAGTAATCAGACTAGGAGTGAATTTTGTTGAGAGAGAAGACAAGAAGGAAGAGGACGTTTCCCAAGACTGGTTGCAGGGTTATCCAAAGTGTCAGGCCACAAAGACCTTTTCCCAATTAGAATAGAAGAACGTACCCAAGACAAAGGCCATTTGAGCCCAGAGAAACCAGAGATCACTCAGTAAAAGCAGCACGGCTCCTTCAGTTTCTAAATATGGCCCTGGGAAGTTAAGTGACTTGCTTAAATTTATAGAGTGAGTAAGTCAGTGGCCCACATTATATTTGAACTGAGATCCTCTTTCCTCCCACCCAACCCCAAGTCTGACTTTACTGCATTAGGGACCTGTGACCTGCAGTATCTTAGCCTTTCTTGGGGCAGATGATCCATCAAGCATCATGTCAACATTCTCATTCACTTATTCATTTAACAATACTGGGCACCTGTGCTGGCACTATGGACACACTAGTAAACAGATGGTACTGTATTTGCACACATAAAATTCTTTTTTAAGTATGATTTTGGGGGAAGAAATAATTTCATGGTGCTTTAACAATCAGTAATTTCCCAGGAATTCACAGCAGGCACCTACCTGATTTTATGCTCATTTTGTAAAGAAGTTAGGCCAACAATTTATATAGTGAGTTACAGGTAAAGAAGGTCTGAGAAAAGGGGATCTCAGTATTTAATAGCTAAAGAGTCAGTTCATAAATCTCATCAAGATGAATTTACTTTTAGGGCGCCTGGATGGCTCAGTTGGTTAAGCATCTGACTTTGGCTCAGGTCATGACCTCACAGTTCATGAGTTTGAGCCCCATGTCAGGCTCTGTGCTAACAGCCTAGAAACTGCTTTGCATTCTGTGTCTTCCTCTCTCTTTGCCCCTCCCCTGCTTGTGCTCTCTCTCTCTCTCAAAAATGAATAACATTAAAAAATTGTTTTAAATTAAAATTCTTTAAAAAAAAAAA